>NW_026592666.1:852151-934685 GCF_907164565.1 Psammomys obesus
TTTCTTTCTTTCTTTCTTTCTTTCTTTCTTTCTTTCTTTCTTTCTTTCTTTCTTTCTCTCTCTCTCTCTTTCTCTCTTTCCTTTCTTACTTTCCCATTTTCTTCTAGTGCTTTCAGGTGTATTGTTAAGTTGCCTGGATGAGATGTCTCAGATTTGTTTATGAAGGTAGTTAGTGCAATGAACTTTCCTCTTATCACTGCTTTCACTGTGTCCCATAAATTTGGGTAAGTTGTGCCTGAATTTCCATTGAATTCTAGGAAATCTTTACTTTCTTTCTTAATTTGTTCCCTGAGCCAGCTGTCATTGGGTAGAGAATTGTTCAATTTCCATGCTTGTGTTGTTGTTGTTGTTTTTTCCAATTTTTGTTATTGTTGAGGTCTAGTTTTAGATCATTGTGGTCTGATATGATAAAAGGATTATATCAATCTCCCTGTATCTGTTGAAGCTTGCTTTGTGCCTGACTTTATGGTCAATTTTAAAGAAGGTTCCTTGGGAGGCTGAGAATAGGGTATACTCTTTTGAGTTTGGGTGAAATGTTTGGTAGACATCTATTATCTCCATTTGCTTTAAAACCTCAGTGTCATTATTTCTCTATTTAGCTTCTGTGTTGATGACCTGTCCCTTGGTGAGAGTTGGGTGTTGAAGTCTCTCACTACTGAGGTGTTGGGATCAATGTGTGATTTAAGCTTTAGTAATATTTCTTTTACAAATACAGTGGCCCTGTGTTTGGGACATAGATTTCCGGATTGTGATGTCTTCCTGGTGGATTTTTCCTTTGATGAGAGTGAAGTGTCCTTCCCCATCTCTTTTTATTAGTTTTGGTTGAAAGTCTATTTTATTTTTTTCCAGCTTTCTTCTTGGGTCCATTTGCTTGGAAATTGGATGAACATAGAAAAGATAGTCCTGAGTGAGGTAACCCAGCGACAGAAAGACAGGCATGGTATATATTCACTTTATAAGTGGATATTAGCTATATGATATAGGATAAACATACTAAAATCTACAGATCTAAAAAAAAAAAAAAAACACTGAAGAACTAGGACCCTAGGGAAGATACTTAATTCTCATTTAGAAGGGAAAACTGGATAGAGATCAGAAGTGGTAGAAGAAAGAGAACAGGATGGGAGCCTACCACAGATCTCTAAAATACTCCACCCAGCAGTAGGTCAAAGCAGATGCAGAGATTCACAGCCAAATTTGCACAGAGTACTGAGAGACTTATGTAAGAAGCAGAGGATAGAAAGATCGTGAGGAGACAGGAGTCCCACAAGGAGATCAACAAAGCCAAACAATCTAGGCCCAACAGGGAGTACAGAGACTGATAAATCAACCAAAGACCTTGCAGAGAGAGGACACAGACCCGCTGCACATATGTAGCCATAGACAGCACAGTCTCCATGTGACTTCCCTAGTGAGGGAAAAAAAAAGTCTCTGGAATGAGTTAGGTTTCCTGCTCCTTGATCACTTCTTCCTAGTGTGGAGACCTAGCCATACCGCAGAGGAAGAGGATCTAGACAGTCCTGATGGGACCTGATATGCTATGGTCAGAGAGTAGGGAAGGAGGACTTACTCTATCAGTAGACTAAGGGAGAAGGATGGGGGAGGAATAGGGAGGAAGAGTAGGACTGGGAGGATGAGGGAGGCTGCTACAACTGGGATACAAAGTTAATAAATTGTAAAAAAGAATAATAAAAAGAAAAAAATCAAAAATCTTAAAACACTTTAAAGTTGTCTGGATTTGAGGGGGCCTTGTGAGTTGATGTGGAAACCCAGCATAGTGGAAACCCCTTAGGATTTATGAGCGCAAACCTAGTGATACTGAGCAGATACTGAGCTTGAATTTACCACTTTCTCAAATCAGGCAAGGCTTCCATTGGTGGGAATGGGACACCAACCCACTGCCTGGATGGCAAGCAACCTGAAGCTGGATAGCCCAAACCGCAGAATAGAATCAAACATTACTGTGTGGGGGGAAAAAAAAAAAAAAAAAGATTGCTAAGGATGTTCTGTGATACTCATGCTGGTGTCTAAAGGTATTGTCAGCAGATAATCTTCATCTCTCAACTGATGGGAGGTAGATGCAGAAGCCACAGCCAAACATTAAGCCGAGCTCTGGGAAACTTGCAGAAGAGGGGAGAAAGGATCCTCAGAGTCACTAAGGTGGAGGACACCAGGAGATCACTGCCCATAGAATCAATAATGCAGGACTCCTAGGGGCTCAAGAATTTGAAGCGACAATCATGGAGCCTCCATGAGTCAGTGCTAGGTACTTAGTATGTACATTATGGCTGTTTAGCTCTCATACTTATTGGAGTCCTAACGGGGCAGTGGGTTTCTCGGAATCTTTTGTTTGCTTCTCCGACCTTTCCTCCTCATCCATTTTTTAAAAATGTATTTGATTTTTTATTAATTACACTTTATTCACTTTATATCCAAGCTGTAGCCCCCTCACACGTTCCCTCCCTCTTCTCTTCCCATGCCCCTCCCCCAGCCCATTGATAGGGGAGGTCCTCCTCCCCTTCCATTGGACCCTAGCCTATCAGGTCTCATCAGAAACTGGCTGCATTGTCTTCCTCTGTGGCCTGGGAAAGGCTACACCTCCTTCAGAGGGAGGTGATCAAAGAGCCAGCCACTGAGTTCATATGAGGTTTTGTGCCTAGATTTATTGAACCTTGTTATGCTGTATTTGGTCAATATCTCTGGAAAGCCTGCTCTTTCCTAAAAGGAAACAGAAGAAGAATGGATCTGAGGGAGAGAGGAGATGGGGGAGGGGTGGGGAGACTCTAGGAGAATAGAAGGTAAGCGAATTCACTCTGACTGTATGTATTTTATGAAAGAATTTTAAAAAAAATAAAGGTTGTGCTATTTTGTATTGAGAAGTGTGAAGTTATCACCTCATTTGTCTGCATTAATATATTTATATTTTGGATATTTTATGTATGATCTGATGAGAAAAATAGATATATAAACTTACTAGCTATAACGGATCATTACTGTTCCAAGAATGTTACTGGGGCCAGGAAAGTGAGAGGAAATTTTTTTCTAATTTTCTAATTTCTTATTATCTGTTACCTCTGCCTCTGGAAGCTAACTAACCAATAATTGCAATATAACCCAAGCAGTGGTAACAGGAAACATTGTGGGCGAAGCAATTGAACTGAAAACTTCAAGCTTCACCAAATTTTCTTCTTGGCAGTAACCCATTAACAGTAACTTGCTCCTCCTCCATTTTCCCTCACCATGAATCCAAAACAAATTTCTTTCTAAAATTCACCCTCTGTTGTCTATAATTTTTTTTTTTTAATTTGTGAGACAGGAATGTGGAGGCCATTGATTCAGGGAGATTTACAAGCATTGGGTGTAGTAACTCCCGAGATAACTCCACCAGAAGGGAGAGAGGAAAATTCCATCCAACTTGAAGAAACCCCACTTTCCCTAAATTAATATCTGGGCCAAGTTACCTCAATTTATCAGCTAACCAAGGAAACCACCAGTCCTTTCGAAGTACTTCAGTAATGTGGGGTTGGGAAAGTCAGGTCCCCTTTGCATGCTGCTTTGCAGAAAAATCAACTTATGCTTTGTAACTTGTGCTGAAATATAAAAACAGAACCAGAACAAACAAGTTAGAAATGCCAACATTATCATGACATTTGACATTCTAGTAGTTCTTTATGAGCCATTTATCATGAGAATAACACGAGGGTGTTCGAAGCAGCTCTTCACTGAAGAGATGATTTGTTAATGACTAATGGAAAAAAAACAAGTAGTTAATTATATAATAACAGTCACTGAGCTGCAAATTTAGTGCTTTCATTTCAGCAAGTGATAGTAGTTACCATCTCAGAATGTGTAATGTTCCTGCTTTTTTCATTCTGAAAAGCAATATAAAACATGTCTTTACTATTTTGATGATGAAGATTGTTGACTGCTAAAACAAACATTGCATGCAGTGCATTCAGTTTAATATTTTATCCATCAATCTATTTAATGAAAGAATATTTCTGCTTAAGTCTTGTTGATAGGTACAGAGAATAGATAAAAGCATACATTTCTCATGGAAAAAGTAAGTTCCTTTTTCAGTCCTTTCAAAGAGAACAGCATACCCACAAGGCTCTTTGAGAACATTATTTATTAATAATGTTAATTTCATGCTTTTATTTCTTTGTACATATTGAAATTTTCATTTCTTTAAATATACTGTATTTATTCATATAAGTGCATATATGTATATACATGTATGTACACACATATATAAATATATAAAGAAATAATTTAGTTGACTGTAATAAGGAAATAAGATGATGTACCAGATTTAATTTTTATGTTCCACGTAAGAAAAAGAGAGAAATCTTTTCTTCAGTATCATAATTCCTATCTATACATTCACATCTATCTATCTATCTATCTATCTATCTATCTATCTATCTATCTATCTAATCTGTCTATCGTCTATGTGCATACATATGTTGTTAAGGTAGAAAAAAATCAATAATTTTACTTCATATAATCTAGTGAATCTATTTTCTATTGTTCACACGGAGACAAACATATATCACCTTGGATATCATTTTACTTCCAGAGAATGTAGATATATATGCATGAACAGTAGTCTTTTATTTCTGAAATTAACATTGTAGATACTAACAAATGTTGCATGGAACATATATAGGAGAACTGCTCCCTCATCCTTGAAATAGTGTCATGAGTCAAATATATTTATATTTCATTTTCAGCAAAGTGTAATAAAAAATAGGTTGGTAACAATTGTTTTAGAATAACTACTTACAAGTGCTGTTTAGAGGTCTGTGGCTTCCTTTGAAAGATCTTCACACTAATTTAACATGTACTCTTGTTGTGCAGTAAACAATGGAATGAACTCTGTATTCAGCTACTGCATTGTTCTTCAGAAATGATTTCAAAGTGTTCATTGATTCTAACTTTCTTCATTTCTCAAATGAAGTTCAATAAAGCCAATAAGCACTTTATCTTCCAAAAGCAATGTTAGAAAATTCCTCTGTTGTATTTAATTAGTTGAGAAGTCTGCACGTGGGCAATTAGTTCTCTTGGCAGCTGAATTCAGAATGCTCCTCAGAAGGCAGCTTTGTTATATTTTCAAATTAAGTTCCCCAGAGGAAATATTTGCGAAATGAAATTTTCTAATGAAACTTTTCTTCTTTCCATGATGTAACTCCAAATGAACAACTCATCAGATAAAATGTGTGATGTTTAATCAGTAATTCATACTCCAATAAAAGATTATTATTAATTTTACATAAAACCTGTTCTAAATAGACATTTTCAAATTTAAATATATAATACTTAGAAAAGCCATATACAGTAAAAGGAAACACCACCAGCAGACTTATTAAGAATGGATTTCATCTCTTTCCATGCTTAAGGATCAAATATTTTTGTTAAATTTGCTTTAATGATTATAACCACTGGAGAACCTGACTCTCAGCCTTTATTGTTCAAGATGCTCAATTACAACAATGGATATAAATTATAGCATATCTATTATGGTACTGAAGTTTCACTTGACATCTTTCAAGTTAACTACTGCATTTTACTGCAGAAACTGAGTTTCAGCCTATATTGTTCTGAAAACTGAATTGCCTCAGTGGATTTACATGTACAAACATACATTCAAATACACACAGACAAACACACACACACACATATATATATGTATATATATTTGTACTGTAAGTGTAACTTAACATTTATCATGTTATCTATTGTCCACTAAAAAAGTGAAATCATATTATAACTATACCAGTAACCTAAATAATAGTAAGTTTATTATGTTTATAAGATATTAACTTTATATTAATTTTTAGTTAAGTGTAATAAAGAAATGAAATGATATACCAGATCTAATTGTTATATTTCAGGTAAGATAAATACAATTAAATTTTTGCTTCGGTATCCTAAGTCCTGAAGCTTGCTCTGTCTACTATTAATCTACCTATCCAACTGTCTCTCTCTGTCTCCATACCAATGTTGTTAAGGTAGGCAAAATTTAATAATGCTACTCCATATAAACTATTTCATATATTTTTACTGTACACATGCAGACATGCATATCGCATTGGATATCATTTCACATGTGAGACATTGTATGCTTTGTCACTTATATTGAGAACGTTAGCCATTTAGATATTGCTATAAGTAGGATATACAGAGAATAAAAGATGAAGAAAAAAATTATTTCTCTCTATATTGTTTATGTCAAAGACAAAAACATAGTAAAATAGTTACTTTAAATAGTTTTTTTTCAAGTTCAAATAACTTGTAAAAAGAAAAGCAAGCGAGCACGAAGCAGAGAAATATGTGCAGTGTCTAAAAGGAGAACACAGCACACATGGCCCCATCCCTTACTTATTATATGTGTCCTTGTGTTGCCCTAAAATTCACGGTACGGTCTACAGTACAGAGCTTTATATAAGTGATAAGAACAGGCACATTTACTTAAGTGAAAATTGTTTACTTTGGAAGCTTGCTTTGATTCGGCTTATCTGAAATTTTGTATACTCTATTGTAAATTATTTGATGTCTTTCACCCAAAGAATAGATAAAGAAATTGTATTACATTTACACAATGGGATACAAGGAAATCAGGAAATTTCCAGTCGAATGGATAGAACTAGAAAAGATCATCCTAAGTGAGGTCTCCCAGCAGCAGAGAGAAACACGTGGTATATACTCACTTATTAGTGGGTATTAACCATATTATATAGGATAAACATATGAAAATCTACAGACCTAAAGAAGCTAAATGACAAGGAGGATCCTAGGGAAGATACTTAATTCTCATTCAGAAGGAAAAGCAGGATAGCCACTGGAAATGATAGAAGAGAGGGAGCAGGAGTGGAGCCTACCACAGATGTTCTCTGAAAGAGCCCAATCAGCAGGGGATCTAAGCAGATGCAGAGACTCACACCCAAACTTTGGACAGAGCACATGGGGTCTTATGGAAGAAGAGAGATATATAGAAGGACACGGGGATAAGGAGGGTTCACACAAAATCCAACAAAGCCAATAAAAGCAGGACCCAGGGATGACTGCAGAGACTTATGTGTCGATGAAAGACCATACATAGAGAGGACATAGACCCCCTCGCCCATATGTAGCCCATAGACAGTTCAGTCTCCATGTGGGTTCTCTAGTGAAAGGAGAAGAGACAGTCCTGACATGAACTCTGTTGCCTGCTCTTTGATCACTTCTCCCTGATGGGATGACCTAGCCAGTCAGAAGACGAAGAGGATCCAGGCAGTCCTGATAGAACCTGATAGGCTAGGGTCAAACAAACAGTAGATTAGGAAGACTTCCCCTATCAGTGGACTAGGGAAGAGGGATAGGGGAGGAAGAGGGAGGGAGGATGGGACCTGGAGGAGATGAAGAAGAGTGCTACAACTGGAACACAAAGTGAAAAATTGTAAATAATAATAATATATTTTAATTTTAAAAATAAAGATATTTAGTACTAAACACTATTGTTTTATATAATACTTTGTAATCTCAACACTCTGGCTGTATCTGAGGCATAAGTACAATATTAGTACATATTACTGTACCTAAGAAAATTATCGACAACAGTACTGTCTAAATACATTTCATTCAATCTGAAAAGTACAAACTTTAATACAATGCATGAGTGTAATCTGCATTGAAATGTGAAAATCAAACAACAGAAATATATACAATATTTTCAGTCTCTACATGGCAACAAATCAGTTTTTCATTTTAGAAGCTTCTATTGTAGCAGGTTTCCAAACCCTTTCAAATGGCTGCTAGTATGCATTGTTCTTGCCTGTATTCCCTCCCTTATCCCTTTTTTCTTTCTTTTTGGTTTAATCCCCCCTTCCATCTCCTTCTTATCTGTCAACAATTTTATGTTCTATTTTTCTTCCCTTCTATTCCTTCTATTGGCCTCCCCCACCCTTATTCCTTTATATCTAATTATGAAATTTATGTGTAAATGGATAGAGCTAGTAAATCATAATCCTGATTGAGGTAACGTGTAGCCGAAGTAACGAATGTTGTATGTATTTTCTTTTATGTAGGTGTTAGATTTTAATGCTTTCATAGGCATTCTGCAATCTGTATAACCACAGGACAGTCTTCAAAAGAAGGAATGGGATGGATTTAAAAGCTAGAAGACAGAGAGAAGAATTATGGCATGCCCTTGCCTAGGCAAGAACCAGTCTTTGCAACCTCAAGCTGAAAGCAATTGTGGATGCTTGCACGTCTGTCTGTGCAGGAATGGAGCCATCAAGAGTCTGTCACAGATGCAATAGTGACTCAGAGAATTCTACTTCTCACTGGTGGACTATTTGCAACTGATATATTCAGGAAGGGAAGAGAACTTTGCATTTAGTTGTGTAACCACTAATGACCTCACCAGCCTCAAGGTGGACATAATAACCCAACAATCACCAGATGACTCTGGTTAAATAGATCACAAACAGAAATAAAGATCATGAATCAGTGAAAGGGACGCGTACCATTGGGGTGGAGGACTGACAAGGGTGAGGGATAGCATGTAGGAGCAAGTATTCAGAGTACTTTGTATATACACATGAAATTGTCAAATAACTAATAAAAAAAGTAATTTATGAGAAACTGTAAAATTAATATTGTTTTAATTGTTCTTAATGTGCTTTCTAGTGAATAAACCCTTTGTTTTTTCCTGTCTCCTTTATCCTAAGCTACATTACTAGGTGCTAGCTGACATCTACTCAGTGCTTTCAGCCTGTGTATACAATTCTCTGCTTAAAATAGTTTACCCTAGTAAGGTGAACAGGGACTGTACTGTCTCTGACCTGAACTCGTTGGCTAGCTCTTTGAGTGCCTCCCCCTGATGAGGGGTGGGTCAGCCTTGCCAAGCCACAGAGGAGGACGATGAGACCGGATAAGCTACAGCTGGGATACAAAGTAAATAAACTGTAATTAATATAAAAATTTAATTAACAATATTTTTCTAAAGTAACCCATCCATTTGGTGTTTGCTTTCCTTTATTGTATATACTCTTGCTGTATTAGTCATTCTGACAGCAGCAATGGGGGTCAGATTTTAGATATAGTGTCAGTTATTTATAAATGTATGTTGATATAGAAACATCTTAATATTAATATGATGTTTATATTATCACATAAAAATGAATCTATATGATCCATTGTTCAAAGTCCATTATTTTTCAGCTCTGTTTTTCTTTCTTTTTTTAAATTTTTTTTTGTATTTTAATTTTTTCTTATCAGTTACATTTTATTAACTCTGTACCCCAGCCGTGTCCCGATCCCTCATTCCCTCCCAGTCCCTCCCTCCCTCCCTCCCTCATCTCCACTGTGCCCCTTGCCAAGTCCACTGATAGGGGGGACCTCCTCCCCATTCATCTGATCCTGTTTTATCAGGTATCTTCAGGACTGGCTGCAAAGCTCTCCTCTGTAGCCTAACAGGACTGCTCCTCCCTTGGGGGGTGGGGAGGCCAAAGAGATTTGTTATCAGGCTTATTGCTTCTGCCCAACAAACAACGATTTCTTGCTCGAGCAGTCTTTCCTTACAGCAGTGTTTGAGAGGGACCAATGTGCTTCCATCACCCACTTCTTGATAGTATCGTAATATCTTTGTGTCTGTCATCTATCTATCTATCTATCTATCTATCTATCTATCTATCTATCTATCTATCTGTATAACTATCCACTATTCAGTACTGATATTTGCTTTCTTAGTTGTTAGACAATAGAGTGCTCCACAATATTCTCTCACTGTAATTGGAATAAAAATCATGAGGCTCTAAACCTCTCTATCACAAAATTTACTTCTGCCATGAGGGATAGTTTGGAAATAATCCCATATGTGCCCAACTACTATGTGATGCATTGCAACTTATTCTGATTAAACTAACTTTATAGTGGGATGAATTAAAAAATATCTATATTATGAGGGGAATATAAAGTTTAAAAAGGCGTTATTCTATTCAAGGAATAGTTAGTGAGAAAAAATGTTTCTAAATGCAATCTGCTATTTCTCTAAAGACATTCTTTATTAATAATGTTGTTACTTTTAATGGTATGTATTTTTAGAGAATTACAGGAAGACCATGTAAGCCATTTATTCTTTTAACACCAACATCATGAGTAACATTTATATTTTAGTGATAACATGCACTTCATTTTCATGATACAGTATCATACACTTATAGTATGTAGGTTCCTATCATAATTTCAATATATAGTTAATAAGAAACATTTTATATAATGATATTCCTAACATATATAGGCATTAAGCTATTTACTTTATATATAATATATTAGATATAAATTCTTATATATTAAAAATTAACATATATAATTCCAGGTTTTTAAAAGAACCTGGAATTGGCCAAATGAATGAGTGGTAAAAGATTTGGCAAATGTGTAAAGGTCATACAAATGCAAAACGAACGTTATATTACAATATTCCTCACATTACAGACATCATACCACCTGTAACAGGGAAAGACAAAGCTGGAACTCTGCACAGAGACAACAGAAATATTTCTCAGGGCAAGACCAAACTCATGACATGCTTCATATGATGAAAATAAAAAGTTATTCAAAGGTAAGAGTTTAACCAGTTCTCCTTCTCAGACCAGCCATCATCATCATTGTTGATCATGCCATCAAGGGATTGGGATCAAAGTGGCAATGATAGAATTATAGACTTAAAAGAAAAGAAAGAATTGTATGTAGAGCTTTTACTATAGGTTATCGATCATCTCTATTCTGAACCTGATGGAGAAATTAGCATAAGAGGACTAACTTGTAAGCTATAAAATCACTTTCCAAACAAAATGTTTTATTTTGTTTTGTTTGTATGTACTGCAATGTGTCTAAATAATGTCGCTGAAATTTCATATTTTTTTTCCTGGACTAGATCTGTACCTCACTTTTGGTAGGATGCTCATTTTCACAAGAAAGAATTTGCCAATCCATGAGCACGGACAGTCTTTTCATCTTCTAGCATTATGTTTAATTCTTTCCCTCAGGTGTCTTAAGTTTTTTTTCCTTCAGGTGTCTTAAGTTTACATAGATCTTTTAATACTTTGGAAGTACTTTGAGTACTCCCAAGTACTCAATTTATTTTTGCTTAACAATTGTTTATAGGATTGTTTTTCTGATTCATTTTTCAACGTTTGTCATTTGTTAATAGAAAAACCACTAATGGTGCTTGGCTAGCTAGATGTCTGCTCATAGAAGAATGCAAATAGAATATTTATCACCTGTATAAGATCGAGTGGATCAAAGAACTCAACATAAAACCAGACACGTTATGTCTAATAGAAGAAAAAGTGGGACTAGCTTTGAATACATTGATACAGGAGACAACTTCCTGAATAGAACACCAACTGCTTAGGCAATAAGATCAGCAATTAATAAATAGGACTTCAGGAAATTGAAAAACTTCTGTAAGCACATGGTCAACAGGACAAAACGGCAGCCCAGAGAATGGGAAAAGATCTTAATTAACCCTAAATCTGACAGAGGAATAATATCCAAAATATATAAAGAATCAAAAAATTAAAACATCAAAAAATTAACAAACCAAATAACCCAATTGAAAAAATGGAGTACAGAGGTACACAGATAATTTTTTTGTACTTTTAATTTCATTTTTATTAAATTAATCAATTTATTAATTTATTGCAACTTATTCACTTTGTATCCCTGCTGCAGCTCCCTCCCTCATCTCCTCCCAGTCCAGCCCACACTCCCTCTTCTCCCCCTATGCCCTTTCCATAGTTACCTGACAGAAAGGTCCTACTCTTCTTCTGTCTGACCCTAGCCTATCAGGTCTCATCAAAAACTGGCTGCATCATCTACCTCTGTTGTCTGGCAATGCTGCAGCCCCCCTCTCAGGGGGAGGTGATCGAAGAGCCAGCCACTGAGTTCATGTCAGAGACAGCCCCTGAACCCGTTACTAGGACACCCACTTAGAAACAGAGCAGCCTAAACAGAGAATTCTTTTTTTTTAATTTTTTTTTGTATTTTATTTTTTTCTTATCAGTTACATTTTATTAACTCTGTACCCCAGCGGTGTCCCGATCCCTCATTCCCTCCCAGTCCCTCCCTCCCTCCCTCCTCTCCACCGTGCCCCTTGCCAAGTCCACTGATAGGGGGGACCTCCTCCCCTTTCATCTGATCCTGTTTTATCAGGTATCTTCAGGACTGGCTGCAAAGCTCTCCTCTGTGGCCTAACAGGACTGCTCCTCCCTTGGAGGGTGGGGAGGCCAAAGAGCCAGTCATTGAGTTCCTGTTAGAAATAGTCCTTGTTCCCCTCACTATGGGAAACCAATTGGTTACTGAGCTACCATAGGCTACATCTGAGCAGAGGTTCTAGGTTACATTCATACATGATCCTTGGTTGCATGTCAGTCTCAGAAAAGACCCTGTGCCCAGAGAATTCTTATCAGAGGAATTTCTAATGGCCTAGAAGCTCATAAAGAAATGATCAGTGTCATTAGTCATCAGGAAAATGAAAGTAACAATGACTCTGCGATTCTGTATTTCACTTTTTAGGATAGCTAAGAAAAATAAATACAAAATTAGCACTTGTTGTGGAGCAAGGGGAACCTGCCTTCATTGCTGGTTGGGAGTGCAAACTTGTGAAACCACTTTGGAAATCAATCAGGATTTTTTTCAGAAAATTGGGAAAAGATCTACCTCAAACCCCACCTATATCAGTCCTAGGCATATACTCAAAAGATGCTCAGCCATTCCTCAATAACACTGGCACAACTATGTTCATAGCAGCTTTATTCACATAGCCAGAAACTGAAACAAACAAAAAACAAAACAAACAAACAAACAAAAAACTAGATGTCCCTCAACCAAAGAATAGGTAAAGAAAATGTGGTACATTTAATCAATGGAATCATATTTAGCTATTAAAAACAAAGACATCATGCAATTTTCAGGCGAATGGATTGAACTGAAAAAGGTTATCCAGACCCAGAAAGAAACACACAATGGTATGTGCTCACTAATAAGTGGTTTTTAGTCATAAAGTGCAGGACAGCCATGCTATACTGCACAGACCCAAAGACGACAAAAAGGTCCCAAAGCAGGGTGCCTGAATCTTACTCAGAAGAGGAAATAAAGTAGATGTCTGAAGCAGATAGAGAGAAGGAACTGGGTGGGGCAGGGTAGGGAAAGTAAGAGCTTTGGGACAGGGCTGGTTCCTGAGAATCCAGGAGATGACCCTCCGTGAAGCTCCTAGCAGGGTACATGGAGCTTGATGTCACCACGTACTCTAGCCAAGCGGGATTCCAAGTAAGGAGGAAAACAAGCCCTACATTAAACCTTTGACCCCCAAATTGGCTTCACTACACAGTATAGGGATAAAGATGAAACAGATTGAGAGAATGGCAAACCACTGACTCGCCCAACTTGAGACCACACCATGGGAGAGTTCGAACACCTGAAACTATTAATGACTCTCTGCTGTGCTTGCAGTCAGTAGTCCAGCCTAACTGTCTTCTGAGAGGCTTTATCCAGCAGCTGATGGACACGGATGAAGAGAGCCACAGCCAAACAATAGGCTGAGCTTGGGAATTTCTGTGGAAGCAGGAGAGGGAGGATGGAGGGAGTCAGAGGGTTCAAGGACACCACGAGAGGAGCTACAGAGTCAACTAACCTGGGCACCTCAGGGCACACAGAGACTGAACCACCAACAAAAGAGCATGCATGCGTTGGGCCTAGACACACTACACATACGTAACAGATGTGCAGCTTGTTCATGATGTAGGTTCCTTAACAATGTAAGAAAATTTTGCCTCTGACTCTCTTGTCTGTCTTTGGATACCTTTTCTCTAGCTGGGGTGCCTTGCCTGGCCTCCGTAGGAGATGATATGCTTAGTCCTGCTGTAACTTGAAGTGCCATGGTGGGATCATACCTCTTCGGGTTCTCCCCTTCTCTGAGAAGGTGAGGGGGGAATGGAGGGAGTAGGCATGAGGGTGAGACTGGGAGGAGAAGAGGCTGAGATCAGGCTGTATCCTGAATGAATGAATGAATGATGAATGAATAAATGAATGAATAATAAGCTACAATTTTTTGTGTTAACTTTATATCCTGTTACTTAGATGAAAATGTTTGTGATTTGATATTTTGTCAAATGAACATTTTGTCCAACAGCTTATCAAAATTTTTATGTCTTCAATTATACATTTTGGTTGTTTACAACCAATATTAGGAAATCTTGTTTTAGAGGGGTCAGCAGCTATGCCAAGTTAATGCTGAAATGGCTTCAGGTTCTCAGAAGATGTTCCTCTGAGTGATCAACCCTAAATTAATGACATTTACATCATACCCCTCACTCTAAGGTTCAGTCACTATCGTGCCAGCAGGAGCAGAAAGAAAAGAAGTAGCAGGAGATGGAGAGAAAAACTATAAAATGGTAATTTTGGATAGACACAGTTGTTACAGGTATCAACTCACAGCAGTGTCAACCCATT
The DNA here is from genome assembly GCF_907164565.1 of Psammomys obesus. Classification (NCBI taxonomy): domain Eukaryota; kingdom Metazoa; phylum Chordata; class Mammalia; order Rodentia; family Muridae; genus Psammomys; species Psammomys obesus. The sequence goes on from NW_026592666.1 coordinate 866,648, forward strand.
AATCACCTTCACAAGGCTTGCACATCATCAAACCAATAAAACTCAGGCATATTTAGGAAAAGGACTCCTGACGCTCCACCCCTAGTTATTTGCATGTAATGGTGGCTATGAGGTAATAGACATTTTTTAAGGTTTCTGAAATATGTGCTGTAAAGGCATTGATCTCACATATAGCTGCAGCATTATTCATAATAATCATGGTAAGTATTAGCAACAGAGCTGAAAAAAATCCAGACTGGAAGATAATAACTCACAATCTCTTTGATATCCACAAAAGCTGCACACATAAGGGTAGAGTTCAGAATGATAGCAACAAATACTGTCAGAATATAGGGACAGAAATGGGAATTTCTTCTTAATGAAATGAAGTGTCAGTTATATGGGAGAAAACAATTTAATATGTACTACACAGAAGAGTGGAGACAGTTAATAATCAAAGTTTTGGTACCACTGTAGTTGAACCTAGAGTTTTTGCATGGTAGAAAAAATGATCTGCCATTCACTCTCCTCTACAGTTTTAAATTTGATTCTGGATTTTACAAAGTTGCTTAAGATGGACTGAAACTTATTCTGTAACTCAGGCAGTCCTCAAGTGTCCTGGGAAAACAGAAATGAAAAGATACTTGCTAATTAAAAGGAATTCCATGTACTCAAGTTGCTAATGTGGCAAATATTTAATGATTTCACCAAACAGAAAGAAAATGGTATGTAGATCAGGTAATGACAATATCTAATTGAATTATTTTAAACATGCCATATAAAGTATATATACAACACATGAAATTACCCGCCTATATAATTATGGTTTACTAAATAAACTTTATAACAAACCCAAAGCTATTTAAAAAATCCGTAAGTTTTTAGTCTTACTATGCATCTGTGGAGAGCCAAGCTCTGCCGCGCCCTAAAGATGGCGATGGCTTCCGCCTCTGGTAGGCAAAAGCTCTCGGTAATCAATTCCTTAATTGGTTGTGTATGTGCATCGGGCTCGCTTCCGCAGTTGTGGACTAATCTGCAGGCGCTACGTAGCTTGTCGGGATTGGCTGGCCATAGGCTATTTAATTGGCGGGCTGGGCTTCCCGGGTCAGAAGATTGTTCAAGGTTCCTGAATAAACTGCATTGAGAAGAGTCCAGGGTTGCGTCTTCCTTGCTGGTCGAGGCGGTCGCGACATGCATCCTAGACATTCATTACGATGGCTGTTACTTCCAATTCTGTTAGCCCAGTATTATATATATTTTCTACCAATATGTAAGACATGTCATTTCTTGTTATGGCTAAGTTTTGAGTTCAACACTTAATGTATGTATGTTTCAAACTTCTTTATGGATTCAAGTATTTGGATTCTTAAAATAGGCATACATTTCAAATGATGAATAATTAAGTTAAATTCAAATGAAGGCTAGTGCCAATTCTAAACATTTTTAAAGCCTGCTAAGTTTAATTTTGAACATATAGCATCATTAGAATAAAAGAAAAATAACAGCACAAGTGATGTTAATCTTGATACCTTAACCTCATTTAAAAATAGTTGACATCTAGTTTATCTAAGCAAAATAAATAATTATTGAATATACTGTAATTTCTGTTATTCTCTGATTAGTGTAGAAGTTTGTCTTAGAGAATAAGGTTCAAAAGACAGGAAACAGGACAGGAGCCTAACACAGATGGCTTCTGAAAGACTCTACCCATCAGGGTAGCAAAGCACTTGCTGAGTCACATGCCAAACTTTGGGCATAATGAAGGGACTCTTATGAAAGAAGCGGGAGATAGAAAGGCCTAGAGGGGAGAGGAGCTCCACAAGGAGAGCAACAGAACCAAAATTCTGGGCCTTGAGCAGCCTGCAGGGACTAATACTCCAAACAAGGATCTACTTGGAGAGGACCTACACCCCCTGTTCGGAGGAAGCCCATAGACAGCTCAGATTCCAAGTGGGTTCCCTAGTAAGGAGTACAGGGGCTGTTTCTGACATGAACTCAGTGGCTGGATTTTTGATCACCTACCCCTGAGAGGGGAGCATCCACAGAGGAAGACAAAGAAGCCAGTCCTGATGAGATCTGATAGACTAGGGTCAGATGGAAAGGGAGGAGGACCTCCCCTAACTGTGGACTTGGGGAGAGGCACGGGAGGAAATCAGAGAGGGAGGGTGGGATTTGGAGGTGACAAGGGAGGGTTGGGTGAGGAGGGAATAATGGAGGAGGCTACAGATGGGATAGAAAGTGAATAAATTGTAGTAAATAATAAATAAAATATATTTCATTTTAGAGAAATATTTGTAAGATAGAATATGATTAAGAAATTGTTATTTGTGTAAAATTGACTTTATGTTTAAGGAACACATTATATAACTGCATTGTCTTTTGATATCCAAATCAAAATTATTTTCTGAAACAGACTGTGGTAAGTTACATAAATATTTTCTATGAAAATAAAAAATAGTATTATGTCATGTCATATTTTCAATCTCACTTTTCTTCCCAAAGCAGTTTCCATAACACTACTTAATATCTGAAACCTAAAACTGACATAGTAATAGCATTCTATTAAAATTAAAGATGAGAGTAGAGACACTGCCCACTGGTTAAGAGCACTTGAATCTCTTGAATAGGTCTTGGGTTCCTGCTGTCCAGTTCTCATGTCTCACAGCTACCTGTCAATCCACCTTACTGGAATCTGGCTCTCACTTTTTGCTTTGGCAGATACCCACATGTTTATTTACATGTTCATACTCACACACACTCATTGAAAACATCCTGAATACATCTTCATTTTATACCTCAAAAATGCATAAAATAAATCCAAAAAATAACCTCAAAACAGAAATTGGAAGTTATAAAATTTATTGAATTCCCTAACTTCACACTTTTGTAAGTATTTCTTTTTTATATTTTATTTTTCATCATCATCATCATCATTATTACTATTGTTTATTAAAATTCATTCATTTTGTATCCCTGCTTTAGACCCCTCCTTCATATCCTCCCAGTCCCACTCTTCTTCCCTCTTCCTCCTATGTCACTCTGTAGTCTACTGACAGGGGAGGACCTCTTCCCCTAATGTCTGACCCTAGCCCATCAGGTCTCATCAGGACTATCTTGATCCTCTTCATTTGCAACCTCCTTAGACCACCTCGCCAGGAGGAGATGATCAAAGTGCAAGCAACTGAGTTCATGCCAATGACTACCCCAATCCCCTTACTAGGGAACCCACATGGAGACTGAGCTGCTCATGGGCTACTTCCAAGCAAGGGGTCTATGTCATCCCTATGCATGGTTCTTGGTTGATTCATCAGTCTCTGCAGGCCCCCGTGTGCCAAGAATTTTTGGCTCTGTTGCTCTCATTTTAGAGCTCCTGTCCCCACCAGGTCATTCTATATCCCCTTCTTCTATAAGATTCCCTGCAATCTGCCCAAAGTTTGGCTATGAGTCTAAGCATCTGAAAGCAATTATTTTTCTAACATTAAATTTTTACCTCCTTAAATCTATTTGAATGCAAAATATAAAATATAGAAAGTTGACCACTGAATAAAAGAGTTCAATGTAATATTTTCCTCAATATCAACCTCTACTTTGATTTTTTTTTAATTTTTGAATTTGTTTTTTTTTAATTTGTTTATTCACCTTACATCTTTATTGCAGTCCCCCACCCTCTCTTACCAGTACCCCCTCCTTGCATACCCTTCTCCTCATCTTCTTCTCTTTTTCTCCATGGGTATCTAATTCACTCTGGCACATTAAGTCCCTGTAGGACTGGGCATATCCTCTTCCACTGAGGCCAAACAAGGCAGCACATTTAGGGAAAGGGAATCCAAAGGGAGGCATTAGAGTCAGGGAAAGTCCTACTCCAGCTGTTGGGGGATCTAACTGAAGACCAAGTTGTGCATCTGATACTTATGTGCAGGAGTCTAGGACCAGTCCATGAATGCTCTTTGTTTGGTGGTTCAGTCTCTATGAACCCTCAGGGGCCCAGGCCAGTTGGCTCTATAAATCTTCTTGTGCAGTACTTGACCACTCTGGCTCCCTTACTCCTTCCCCCAACTCTTCCATAGGATTCCCTGAGCTCGATCTAATATTTGGTAGTGTGTCTCTGCATTTGTTTCCATGAACTGCTGGGTGAAGCCTCTCATAGGAGATAGGCTAAGATCCTGTCTGTAAGCATGGCAGAGTAACATTAATAGTGTCACAGATTGGTTCTCTCTCAAGGGATGGGTTTCAAGCAGGGCTAGCCTTTGGTTGTCCGTTTCTTCAATATTTGCTCCGTCTTTGTCCCTGCACACCTTTTGGATCAAAAGTTTTGTGAGTGGGCTTGTGTCCTTATCCCTCCACTAGAAGTTCTGCCTGGCTACAGGAAATGGCCACTTCAAGTTCCATAACCCTACTGCTAGGATTCGCAGCTAGGGTGACCCCCATAGACTTCCTGGTCTTTGGCAAATCTCAGAGATACCACCACATCTAATTTCCATTCTCATACCACGCCCCCTCTACCCTGCCCCCAAGGAGGGTTCAACTTCCATTTTTCTATGGATGTGACTCTGTTATTTTTTTTCAACTTTACTAGAATGTTCAAAGTATTGTTATATAAAATTATGATGTCTTAGACTAATTTTTTCCATTAGGTTTTTTTTTTTTTTTTACTATATTATGTAGTCATTCCATGTCCTTTGTCATTAATTAGGTAATATATTCACCACTTAATTGTTCAGAAACACAGAAGTACAGATTTGTGTAGGCTTAGATTTTTCAACAAACCTACTTTATTTAAGGTTCTTAAACATGTCTACGACCCTTCCAACCCAGTGACCAGAGTTAGAGGAGAAAGAAGGTTATTTGGAAAATGTGGAGGTAGACCTTTTAGAGGTAGTTCCTTGGGGTGAGTTCACTCTTCATTGTCTGGTTACTAGCATCCCAGTTCAAATGCCAACATCAAACAGCAACAGAAATCAGTGTGATTCAGCAGATTGGACCAAGTCGGTGTAAAGCAGCAAGACTCATTTGGATTGTCCTGTGAAGCTCTCTGGAACATTTCTCTCTGCCAAGTGAATTGTGGAAAAAGGAAGACCAGTGCAGCTGTGTGGAAGCAAAAAGCATGTCTCACTGTCCTTGGTTTCCCATATATCTCTTTTCCTCGAAATCTACCCAAGGAGGTTTTCAGCTGGCCAAGGTCACATCCCTAACAATAGACCAGTCAAAGCAAAACATCACATGTCCTTTCACAAGACAGCTTCCGACAAAACATCAGTGACACATCTCAGTCTTCAAAGAAACCTGAAACTTCCACTTAAAATTTATCTTAATTACTTCTTTGCTACTGCCTCTGAGTATCAACAGATTGGACATTTTGTAATTTCTCCATCATTATTATTTCTTTGTCTTATTCTCTTACTGGTACTACTTTAGCATAACTCTTCTTTATCTTAATGTCCTAATTACATTTTCTGAAGATTAATTTATTTTATTTGTTTGTGTGTGTGCCTTTGTACATGTGCATTTGTGACAGAGTGTGTGTGTATGCCTGTACATGTATGTGTGTGTATGCCTGTATGCCTGAATGCCTGAGTGCGCGGCAATCTACATATATTTTCCTGAAGATGTCAGGAAAGGGTGCTGGATGTCCTGGAAATGGTGTTCCAGGCTGCTGTTTATGTAAAGAGTATGAAGCAAATTCTGATGACAGACCCCAATTCTGTGTCTTCTGAAAGAGCAACACTTGCTCTTGAAACCACTGGACCATCTCTTAATCTCTTTGATTAAGTCTTTGATCACACATCTATTATGCCTCTTCTGATTCTTTCTACACTAAAGTGTTGCTATGTTTGCTCTCTTTCAAAGGCAACTCTGACCCTTTCTCCATCTATCTCAAACACTCCCTTATCATCTTTCAGATGTAGTAATGTTTTCAACCCACTGGAAACAGTCTATTATTCCATTAAAGTCAGTTACTGGGTCTGAAACAACAATTTTTGAGGAAATGAAAAAATAAAGGAAATAATTATGGGAATTCACATGTGCATAAACATAATTTCTGGACAAAATATAATAATGGTAAGAGTGCTCTATTTTCAAAAGTGCAAGAGCACTACAATATCAAATTTTCTGATCGCAGCTCCAAGACTGCTGGTGATGAGGCTTCTGATGCGGTAATCAGCATTCGCTACTGCAGCCCTGATGCGCGTGCAGTAGTGGATCTTGAAGAGTTCGTAGCTACCTTTACTAATTAATATGCATGCCCTCCCCGGTCTCAGAGTATATCTATTCTTCTAAGATAAATTAATCTATCAAGACAGTATTCAAAGTGAGTGTTTCTTGCGCTTTGCATATCAAGATTATGCAAAGGACTTGGCCAAATATAAGGCGCGATGCATTTAGTACACATGAATTAACATCAGAGATCTGCATGAAAGAATAAACATGTGCATTCATTTGCTGTCTATTCCTCCATATATAATCCCTTTACCAAAAGATAAAATAAATGTGCTGTTTTTCTGATTTAGAGTATTTCTTCTTGTAGGTACAAAATAAGTTGCAGACTCATTTATTGTAGTGTGATTGCTGTTCCCCATAGAGAGCAAGGGAGAATAAAATTTATACTTCAGAAGAAGTATCAATTCAATCCCTCTGTCTGGATGATGTAACAAAGAGCCTGTGTAGATGCTTAGCATTTTTTTTTTCCTGAGGGCCACCCAGTGTGAAGGTTTGGAAGAGACCTTGCCATAGTCATTTTTTTTTCCTTAAAATTTGCTTCTTCAAGTTAAAATTCTTCAGCAGAGAATGGATTTAATAATTATATAGAAATACAGGTATCAGATATATCTGGGTGTTAGTTAAAACCTCCTGAAATGAAAATGAAGTTAAGTACTTGGAATATTTTTTCCTCAGTTCCTTTTCCTGTATTTATAATAATGAGCGAAATCATGAAGACATTTTCAGAAGATATTCTAAAAGTCACTCTAAATGTCAGACAAATTTTTAAAAGATCGTGCATTTAAGAGAAGAAATATTTAGAGTGGAATTTAAGCTAATGTCACACTAGGCTTCCATAGTGTTACAAAGATACAATATGTTATAAAGTTCTTTCAAATAAAGTCAGTGCTGAAATGTCTGTTTAAAAATATTTTGAAAGAAAGTACATTGGGAAGTAAACATTTTTTAATGCAGAACTTCAGAGCAGTTGTATTTTATAAAGTATAAACAACTTACAGAATCTTTGCATCATGAGAAAACCATTTTTATCATACTCTTATATCCTTGCGAAAATTCCAATAGAAATGTATACAAAATAAAATTTTGTGACATTTGATGTCATATAAGAAATAATTGTTGTTACAAACCTAAAAGCTTATAAAAAACTGGAAATTAAAGTAGTCAACCTGAGCGAAAATTAATACAAAATTCTGCTTAAACAAAGGAAAAATTAATAGAAGGTATTAATTAATTATAGAATGTAACACCTTAGAAAGAACATCCAGGATAACAGAATCTACTCTGCTTAATCATCTCATTTAACTTATTAAGATGTGTGAAATTAGTTGGAAGTCTCAAAATAGTCAAATTCCTAGAGACATGAGGCTACAATAGACCAAGAAATCAATCTCTGTGTTGTGAGAGTGAACAAAACACACTTGGAGACACCTCCACACTGCTTCTGCAATCAGCATGCCATTCTGTTTGAATGCTTCTTACTAACTCAGGAATCTTCCTATTTCTTCCCTGGTACCTTTATAATGCTATATTTCAGTCCATTGCTGTTTATCTCATTCAGTTTCAACCTCATTTGCAAGTTGATTTGTCATCTATATAGGACTATCACAGTTCATTAGCATAAACAAAAAAAGTTGTTTATTTTAGTGGAACATACAGAGGGGAAACTAGAATTTATCTACCTGTTAACATAAAAAAGAAATGGATTTTCCCCGCTATGTATTATAGTTGATTGGTCATGAACACATGGCTGGCATTTCCAGTATTTTTATTAAGTCAGTACAGTTCTGCAAAAAAAGTAACACTCCCTTCAGGAAGCAGAACTCCCACTTTATGTCAATAAATACTCTTTTTAAACTCCTTACTCCATCTGGATGATTTTTGTTGTGTTGTGGTTAGAAATATCCAATGGTATTCTAGGGATTATCATTCTTTCTTTTCAATATCATTGAATTGTGATAAAATTACACCTACAAAGTATATTTCATTATTTTACAAGTTTATCCTTTTTTTTTCTTTCTGGGATTGACCAGATATAAGAATAGATACCTCCTTAATTAGAATCCAATATATGTCTTTCATGGGGAACTTTTTATAGATTGAGGCTAAGATTTATATGATAAGTTCTAAAATTATGAGAACAAGTTTGAAAAGATGAATCACTCATATGACCATGGTCTGTAACATACTCAAATTAATCACTATATTTCTGGATCCATTTTATTTTTGTTTAGGGCTGTCACAGTTATGGTTATAGCATATAATTTATGCCATAAACTTAGATAGCAAATAAGTTTATATACCACATTTCTGAGCTGTAGTATTAACCAGAAACTCTAATGTGGCACATATTTCAGGCAATACTATTATACTCTCTTTTTAATTTTTTTATTTAACTTTTATTAATTACACATTATTAATTTTGTACCCCCATAAGCCCCTCCCTCCTCTCCTCCCCATCCCACCCTCTCCCCCCTCTCTGCATGCATGCCTCTCCCCAAGTCCACTGATAGGGGAGGTCCTCCTCCCCTTCTTTCTGATCTTGGTCTATCAGTTCTCATCAGAAGTGGCTTCATTGTCAGGGTTCTAGGTTATCTCCATGGATAGTCCTTGGTTGGAGTATGAGTCTCTGGGAAGTTCCCTTTGTTCAAACTTTCTTGTCCTGTTGCTCTCCTTGTGGAGTTCCTGTCCTCTCCAGCTCTTACTATTTCTCACTTCTTACATAAAATTCCATTCACTCTGCCTGACACTTGGCCATCAGGCTCAGCATCTGCTTTGACAGTCTGCAGGGCAGAGGTTTTCAAGGGCCCTCTGTGGCAGGTTCCAAGGTTGTTTCCTGTTTTCTTCTTCTGGCTTTCAGAGGCCCTCTGTAGCAGGTTCCTAGGTTGTTTCCTGTTTTCTTCTTCTTCTGATGTCCATCCTCTTTGCCTTTCAGGTAGGGATTGAACATTTTAGTTAGGGTCCTCTCTCTTGCTTAGTTTCTTTAGATGCACAGATTTTAGTGGGTTTCTCCTGTGTTGTATGTCTATATGAGTGAGTATATACCGTGTGTGTCTTTTTGCTTCTGGGACAACTCACTCAGGATGATCCTTTCCAGGTCCCACCATTTACCTGCAAATTTCATGATTTCCTTATTTTTCATTGCTGAGTAATACTCCATTGTACAGATGTACCACAGTTTCTGCATCCATTCTTCAGTTGAGGGGCATCTGGGCTGTTTCCAGCTTCTGGCTATTACAAATAAAGCTGCTACAAACATGGTTGAGCAAATGTCCTTTTTGTGTACTTGAGCCTCTTTTGGATATATAACTAGGAGTGGTATGGCTGGATCTTGAGTAAGCGCTATTCCTAGTTGTCTGAGAAAGCGCCAGATTGATTTCCAGAGTGGTTGTACCAGTTTACATTCCCACCAGCAGTGGAGAAGGGTTCCCCTTTCTCCACAACCTCTCCAGCATGTGTTGTCACTTGAGTTTTTGATCTTGGCCATTCTCATGGGTCTAAGGTGAAATCTCAGGGTTGTTTTGATTTGCATTTCCCTAATGGCTAATGAGGTTGAGCATTTCTTTAAGTTCTTTGCCATTCGATATTCCTCTATAGAGAGAGTTCTCTGTTTAGCTCTGTTCCCCATTTTTAAGTGGATTACTTGGTTTGCTGCTTTTCAGCTTCTTTAGTTCTTTATATATACTGGATATGAGTCCTCTGTCAGATAAAGGGTTGGTGAAGATTCTTTCCCAATCTGTAGGCAGTCGCTTTGTTTTGATGACGGTGTCCTTTGCTTTACAGAAGCTTTTCAATTTCATGAGGTCCCATTTATTGATTGTTGCACTTAGAGCCTGTGCTATTAGTGTTCTGTTCAGGAAGTTTTCTCCTGTACCAATGAGTTCTAGGGTATTCCCCACTTTTTTTTTTTTTCTAGCCAATTTAATGTGTCTGGTTTCATGTTGAGGTCTTTGATCCACTTGGACTTCAGTTTTGTGCAGGGTGATAAGTATGGATCTATTTTCATTTTTCTACATATAGACATCCAGTTGGACCAGCACCGTTTGTTGAAGATGCTATCTTTTTTCCATTGTATGGTTTTGGCAACTTTTTCAAAAATCAGGTGTCCATAAGTGTATGGGTTTATTTCTGGGTCTTCTGTTCGGTTCCATTTATCCACCATTCTGTTTCTATGCCAATACCATGCATTAACTGTTGCTCTATAGTACAGCTTGAGATCAGGGATGGAGATACCTCCAGAAGATCTTTTATTGTAGAGGATTGTTTTAGCCATTCTGGGTTTCTTGTTATTCCATATGAAGTTGAGAATTTTTCTTTCAAGGTCTGTAAAGAATTGTGTTGGTAATTTGATGGGAATTGCATTGAATCTGTAGATTGCTTTTGGTAAAATGGCCATTTTTACTATGTTAAACCTGCCAACCCATGAGCATAGAAGATCTTTTCATCTTCTCATATCTTCTTCTAATTCTTTCTTCAGAGACTTGAAATTTTTTTCATACAAGTTTTTGACTTGCTTGGTTATGGTCACACCAAGGTACTTTATGTCATTTGTGGCTATTGTGAATGGTGTTGTTTCTCTAATTTCTTTCTCAGCCCTTTTGTCCTTTGTATACAGGAGTGCTACTGATTTTTTTGAGTTAATTTTATGTCTGGTCACTTTGCTGAAGGTATTTATCAGCTGTAGGAGTTCCCAGGTAGAATTTTTTGGGGTCACTCATGTATACTATCATATCATCTGCAAATAGTGATAATTTGACTTCTTCCTTTCCAATCTGTATCCCCTTGGTCTCCTTCAACTCCTTATTGCTCTAGCAAGAACTTCCAGAACTATGTTGAAGAGATATGGAAAGAGTGGGCAGCCTTGTCTTGTCCCTGATTTCAGTGGGATTGCTTTAAGTTTCTCTCCATTGAGTTTGATGTTGGCTATAGGCTTGCTGTATATCACCTTTACTATGTTTAGATATGTGCCTTGTATCCCTGATATCTCCAATAGTTTAAACCTGAATGAATGTTGGATTTTATCAAATGCTTTTTTAGCATCTAGGGATATTATCATGTATTTTTTTTTCTTTCAGTTTGTTAATATGGTGGATCACATTGATGGATTTTCGTATATTGAACCACCCCTGCATACCTGGGATGAAGCCTACTTGGTCATAGTGGATAATATCTTTGCTGTGTTCTTGGATTCGGTTTGCAAGTATTTTGTTAAGTATTTTTGCATCAATGTTCATAAGGGAGATTGGCCTGAAATTCTCTTTCTTTGTTGAGTCTTTTTGAGGTTTAGGTACCAAGGTGACTGTGGTTTCATAGAATGAGTTTGGTAGTGTTCCTTCTGTTTCTATTTTGTGGAATAGTTTGAAGAGAATTGGAGTTAGCTCTTCTTTGAAGGTCTGGTAGAATTCTGCGCTGAAGCCATCAGATCCTGGCCTTTTTTTGGATGGGAGACTTTTGATGACTGCTTCTATTTCTTTGGGGGATATAGGATTATTTAATTGATTTACCTGGTCCTGATTCAGCTTTGGTAAGTCAAATCGATCAAGAAAATTGTCCATTTCATTTAGATTTTCAAATTTTGTGGCATATAGATTTTTGAAGTAAGTCCTAATGATTGTTTGGATTTCCTCAGTGTCTGTAGTCATGTCCCCCTTTTTTATTTCTGATTTTGTGGATTTGGGTGATGTCTCTCTGCCTTTTAGTTAGCTTGGCTAAAGATTTGTCAATCTTGTCGATTTTCTCAAAGAACCAGCTCTTGGTTTCATTGATTCTTTGAATTGTTTTATTTGTTTGTAATTGATTGATTTCAGCCAGCCCTGAGTTTGATTATTTCCAGCCGTCTATTCCTTTTTGGTGTGTCTGCTTGTTCTTTTTCTAGGGGTTTTAAGTGGGCCATTAAGTTTCTTGAATGAGCTGTCTCGAATTTCTTCTTGAAGGCACTTAGTGCTATGAACTTTCCTCTTAGCACTGCTTTCATTGTGTCCCACAAGTTTGGGTATGTTGTGTCTTCATTTTTATTGAGTTCTAGGAAGACTTTAATTTTTTTCTTTATTTCTTCCCTGACCCAGCTGTCATTTAGTAACAAGTTGTTCACTTTCCATGTGTGTGTAGGCTTTTTGCTATTTCTTTTGTTGTTGAGGTCCAGCTTTATTCCAGGATGATCAGACAAGATACAAGAGATTATTTCAATCTTCTTGTATCTGTTGAGGCATGCTTTGTGACCATGACTATAGACTATATGGTCTATTTTGGAGAAGGTTCCATGAGGTGCTGAGAAGAAGGTAAATTCTTTCCTGTTTGGGTGTAAAGTTCTGTAAATGTCTGTGAGGTCCATTTGATTCATGACCTCTGTCAGAGTTATTGTTTCTTTGTTTAATTTCTGTTTTGTTGACCTGTCCTTTGTTGAGAGTGGGGTGTTGAAGTCTCCCAGTATTAATGTGTGGGGATGTATATGTGGTTTAAATTTTACCAATGTTTCTTTTACAAATGTGGGTGCTCTTGTATTTGGGGCATAGACATTCAGGATTGTGATGTCTTCCTGGTGGAATTTTCCCTTGATGAGTATGAAGTGTCCTTCCCCATCTCTTTTTTATTAATTTTGGTTGAAAGTCTATTTTATCAGATATTAGAATGGCTACTCCTGCTTGTTTCTTGGGTCCATTTGCTTGGAAAAGTTGTCTTCCAACCTTTTACCCTCAGGTAATGTCTGTTTTTTTGCCTTAGGTATGTTTCTTGCATGCAACAGATTGCTGGGTTTTGTTTATGTATCCATTCTGTTAATCTGTGTCTTTTTACTAGAGATTTGAGTCCATTGATGTTGAGAGAGATTAGTGTCCAGTGGCTGTTAGATCCTTTGATTTTGATGTTGGCTGTGGTCATAAGATTGTGTGCTTGGTTGCTTTTTGTTTTACTGTAGTAAGGTTAATTATTTCCTGTGTTTTCTTGACAGAAGCTAATTTTCTTGGGTTGTATTTTCCCTTCCAATGTCTTCTGTAATGCTGGATTTGTGTGTAGGTATTGTTGAAATTTGTTTTTGTCATTGAATATCTCGTTTTCTCCATCTATGAGGACTGAGAGTTTTGCAGGTATAGTAGCCTGGGCTGACATCTGTGTTCTCTTAGGGTCTGCATGATGTCTGTCCAGGCCCTTCTAGCTTTCATAGTCTCTGTTGAAAAGTCAGGTGTTATTCTAATGGGTTTGCCATTATATGTTACTTGGCCTTTTTCCCTTGCAGCTTTTAGTATTTTTTTCTTTGTTTTGTATACTTACTGTTTTGATTATTATGTGGCGGGAGGATTTTCTTTTCTGGTCAAATTTGTTGGGTGTTCTGTAGGTCTCATGTGTTCTTATTGGCCTCTCCTTTAACTTGGGAAAATTTTCTTCAATGATTTTGTTGAAAATATTTTCAAGGTCTTGGAGAAGGGAGTCTTCTTTTTCCTCTATACATATTATTCTTATGTTTTGTCTTTTCATATTGTCTTGGATTTCTTGGACGGTCTGTGTCAGGAATTTTTTTGGATTTAACATTTTCTTTGACAGATACATTGATTTCTTCCATTGTATCTTCTACACCTGAGATTCTTTCTTCCATCTCTTATAGTCTGTTGGTTATGCTTACTTCTGTAGTTCTTGTTTTCTTCCCTAAATTCTTCTTCTCCATTATTTCCTCCATTTGTGTTTTCTTTAATTTCCAGTTCTATCTTCAGGTCTTCAGTTGTTTTGTTTACTTCCTTCACCTGTCTGATTGTATTTTCCTGTTTTTCTTTTAGTTCCTTCAACTCTCTCTTTCTTTTACTTCTTTCAGTGATTTAATTATTTCTTCAGTGAAGGCCGCAATCTGTTTGGCTGCATCTTTCCCATATTTCTTCAGGATGGCCATATCTGCTTGTCTTTTTTTTTTTTTAATTTTATTTTTTTCTTATCAGTTACATTTTATTAACTCTGTATCCCAGCCGTGTCCCGATCCCTCATTCCCTCCCAGTCCCTCCCTCCCTCCCTCATCTCCACCGTGTCGTCTTGCTAAGTCTACTGATAGAGGGGACCTCCTCCCCATTCATCCGATCCTGTTTTATCAGGTATCTTCAGGACTGGCTGCAAAGCTCTCCTCTGTGGCCTAACAGGACTGCTCCTCTGCTTGTCTTTATCTTCCTCCATTTCTTTACGAATAGCCATGATCTGTTTGGTGCTCTGAGATCAGACCAGGCGTTTCCCTCCCTGTGGGTTTGCACCCGACAGTGAAACTTAGTCTCTGGTACCCTGGGGCCCACAGTTCTATCTGAGGTGGTGAATCAGGCGCGCAGGCAGGGCTCTGTGCAGTCACCTGGGTCCCTGGCTCTGGTTCCTGGTTGGATCCTGGGGCACCCGTTGAACCCGAGTATTTTCCAGGTAATGTCTATGTGACCTAAGGTCGGTCCCATTCTTTTCCTGCTCCGTTTTGTTATCTCTCAACTGGAAAATCCAGTCTGTGATGTTGTGGGCCCATAGTTCAGTCTGAGACACTGACCAGATCATGCTGGCGTGTGGCTCTGGGCTGGGGCTGGGGACCAAGTGCCTGGTGGAACCGGGATCTCTTCTGCGGTTTAGCCACATGAATTAAAGCTGATTGAATCCCCCACTATGGGGTATCCTCTCACCTGGGAAACACAATCACTTGTGTTTTAAGGCCGTGAGTTCTTTTTTTTTTTTTATTTTTTTCTTTTTAGTTACATTTTGTTAACTCTGTGTCCCAGCTGTATCCCGCTCCCTCATTCCCTCCCCAACCCCACACTCCCTCCCTGGTCTCCTCCCTGCCCCTTTCCAAATCCACTGATAGGGGAGGACCTCCTCCCCTTTCATCTGACCCTGTTTTATAAAGGTATCTTCAGGGCTGGCTGCAAAATCCTCCTCTGTGGCCTAACAGACTGCTCCTCCCCGGGGGGGGGGGGTCAAACATATCTGGGCACAGGGTCTTTTCTGAGACTGACACTCAACCAAGGACCATCTATGGATATAACCTAGAACTTCTGCTCGGATGTGGCCCGTGGTAGCTCAGTAACCAAGTAGTTTTCCAAAGTAAGGGAAACACGGACTATTTCTAACAGGATTTCAAGGCCGTGAGTTCTGATTGCTGGTCACTGTGCCGATCCTGCTGTGCTGCTGCTCAGAATGAGAGTCCTCCTGGTGCCACCATCTTGCCCCGCCTCCACTATTATACTCTTAATGCTTAATACAGTGTTGTCCAACTCTTCATTAAGAAAGGTTCCTTCTGAGTAATGGGGTTTCTAGTCACAATTCTGACTGCTTTGAGAATGCAATGTATTGATAAATTAGGTATGTAGGATGATCTCTGCTATGTTATATATGAGAAACAAAAAAAATAAAGCATAAACATTGGGAATGAACATTTTATGTAAAGTTATTTTGCTAAGTAGATTAGTGTGTAAGTTGTTTTATAGGTCAGGGAAAACGATAGTTTGATAGATCAGAAAGTAAGGAAGCAGCTGTGGATTTTCACTTAGAAAATGTATTATAAATGACATAATGCTTTATAACATCATTGATTTGGTCAAATGTTTGATACTCTATTTTTACCTTTAAGCTTTAAATTCCATATAACTGTATTTGGAGATAGGATCTATGAGGAAACGATGAAACATAATGATGAAACCAGATGTATATGGATATTTAGAGACTTGGGGCTTTTTTAAAAAAATAAAATAAAATAAAAAAAATAATAATAATAATAATAATAATAAAACACCAAAGTTCTCTCTATCATATGAGGAATCAGCAAAAAGCTATTCATTAGTGACTCAGAAAGGGGAACTTTTTTTTGTTTGTTTTTGTTTTTTGAGACAATTTCTCTATGTAGCTTTGGCTGTTTCTGGATTCACTTTGCAAACTGGCTTGCATTGAACTCAGTGATCCACCTGCCTCTTCCTTCCTGAGTTCTTTGATTAAATGTATGTACCATTAGTCCCAGCTGGGGATCATTGTTATAGGTCTCATAAATAAAATTCATGTAATCTTTTGTTGATCTTGCATTTTCAAAATGACTGAAAGATATAAATCATGAGATTTTAAAATCCAAAGCTTTTGTTACTCATTCTGTACAGATGAAGAACATTCTGTACTGTAATATAGTTCTTGAATTATTTTGCTTGCAAGTCAGGTTTTTCAATCTTATATTCTTTCTCTTAACACAGTGCTATTTACATGAACTTAAAGATTTGGTTGTTCATTTTGATCCAATGTTTTGTTTGATTGAGTTTTAAAGATAAAGAGTCATAAAGTGCATATTGAGTGTTTCTATTGTGCACAATATAATTTTATTCAAAATTAATGTCAATTTTGATCATTTGCCTACATAATTCTTTATTATAATTTTTTAAGAATTCCAAAAGCTTAGATATATATTTCCTCTGGTTCCTGTGCTCATTATCTATAAGTTGGTTATTTTTATTATTTCAACAAATATCACATTATCTTTACTCCATAGTTTAGTCTGATCTTGTTTAAGTGAGTAATGAGATAATCATAAGCTCAACTTAAGTAGGCACATTTGTGACATTTCTTCTTTACTTCCAACTTTGAAATGCATTCTGAAAAAATCTACAATTTTCTATGTAATTCTCCATCTGGACACTGTGTCTAAAATAGTACATTTGATTTCTTAAATATTTAGAGGTACTGTAAACATCTTTGGGTTACACAGACCATGTGGAACAAATGTCTCTGGTGCCTAGACTTGCTTGCAGCATTGTCTTTCTGTGAAACAAATATCAATAGATATATGTTTGAATCCAATTCAAAAGATCTGATCATTCTTTTCTGATTAAATACAGGTTCAACCTAGACGGCTCTTGATTTTCATGTTTATGATGATTGATCCTGATTTTTAAAAAGACTTAATTAAGATACACCCGCAAGTAAAACATTGTGTTGCCAGAGGCATTTTCAAAGAAGAATGAGTTGTGAACAGGAAAATGAGTGCAACAGGAAAAACACCCTTATCTGAGTCAAATTTTTCAGGGTGCAATATGGGATAAAGGGTAAAAGAAAAAGAAAAAAAGAAAGAGAGAGAGAGAAAGAAAAAAGAAAGAGAGAGAGGAAGAAAGAAAGAAAGAAAGAAAGAAAGAAAGAAAGAAAGAAAGAAAGGAAGGAAGAAAGAAAGATGCAATAGCTCTTTATTCAGTAGCTGGCTTTTTTATCACTTCCACCTGATTTGGGGGAAAGGGATGGTGGGTAGCCTTATCAGGCCACAGAGGAAGACAGATCTGATAGGCTAAGGTCAGAGGGAAGGGGAAAAGGACATCCCCTATTAGTGGACCTGGGGAGGGGCATGGGAGGAAATGAGGGAAAGAGGGTGGTATTGGGAGGGGATAAGGGAAAGAATTACAGCTGGGATACAAAGTGAATATACTGTAATTAATAAGAAAAAAATAAAATTTAAAAGAAAGAAAAATAGTTTTGTGATAATGGTAGAAATAGGGGGAGTACGTGCAAAGGACAGGGGCAAGGAAAAGAGACGGGAAAAAGAAGAGGACGGAGAGGAGGAGAGGAGGAGAAAAAAGAAAATAGAAGAAGAATTCCACTTTCTCTTTACAGAAGCACATATTTTATTGCTTTAATTTATTTGTTATATTTAGCTGAAGGTTATATACCTAACTATGCAATTTTGTCATTTAGTATATGTTACTTGATGTAAAGAAAGACATCAGAAAGCACAGTGTGTTAAAAATTCAAGTGAAGAAATTTGTGGCTTAAATGAAAGAAATCACTTCCTTCCCGACTTGTTTGCTCTTCGGTGTAATGCTCTAGTACAACTTGGCTTTCCCTAAAAATTGTGAATCTTGAGTCTTGATTATTTTTTTCCATTCACATTTTTTGTCTTTAACATCTATTACATTCAGTGTTTAACCAGTACTGCAAGAAATGGATTCACAAAGATAAAGTTTCTTTTCATTCCTAAACAATTTTACCATTATAATATTGTATTTTAATTATTAGAACATATTAACCATCACAGAGAAAACAAATGATGATAAACTATATGGAAAAAATATAACTGTCAAATAATGTAAGACAACATTTATAAAAAAGGACACATTTTTTTTAATGTTCTATATTTCTTCCAATATTCCCTGTAAAATGTTACAGTTCTACACCAACTTATCAGAATGTCGGGAAAATGATTGCTGAATATTTTACTTTTATGATAACTGTTCTGGTCTCTCCTCCTATCACAGTCGCTCAATCACCCCTCAAATGCCATTCTAACTCCAACATTGCATTTCAACAGATAACTTATTTTATGTTTATTATATATAAGTAGCTGCTTCCAAGTTCTCCAGTAGCTGCATCCTTTTGAAATATTTAAAAATGTTCTTTTTTAACGTTTGTTGTTTGTTTGTTTTTTTTTTTTGGTTTTAATTATCATTGATTAAAATTTATTCACTTTGTATCCTGGCTGTTGTTCCCTGCCTCATCAATATTAAATACTCCTCCAAATCCCACCCTTCCTCCCACTTTTTCCCCAGTGCCCTTCTCCTAGTCCACTGATATGGGAGGTCCCCCCTACCCCCTCCTGATATCTAACCTTAGCATATCAGGTCTCATCAGGACTGGCCACATTGTGTTCCTCTGTGGCCTGAAAAGGCTGTGCCCACCAGGGAGAGGTGACCAGAGAATCTGTCACTGATTCATGCCAGAGAAAGCTTCTGTTTCCCTTACTAGGGGCCTCACTGGGATACTGAGTCTATGGGCTACATCTGAGCAGGGGTTTAGATCTTCTCCATGCATTGTTCTTGGTTGGGGTATCAGTCTCTGCAGGGACTCTAGGACTCAGTTTTATTTTGGCTCTGTTAGTCTTCTTTTGGGGCTCCTGTCTTCTCCAGGTCTTTCTATCTCCCCCTTCTTTTATAAGATTCTCTGTAATCTGCCCAAGGTTTGGCTATGAGTCTCACCCTCTGCTTCAATAACTCAATCAAGATGCTTTACTGTTTGTTTCTTCTCTCTGCTTTTCCTGCTTCTCCACTGTTTTAATAAATTCTCATCAATCACTTTTCATACTGTTCCATGATCTAGAACCTAGGATTATCATTCACAATTTAGAAAATTTGTAGGTATTTTTAATTAATAGATTGTCTTTTTACCTGAGAAATACATATTTTTTTATTTTATCTGGTTATTCACTAGATCATCCTGTTCATCACCAGAATTATTCTACCAAAACTTCAAGATTTCTTTGAAATGGGCCTAAGTTATATATACACACACACACACACACACACACACACACACACACACACACACACATATATATGAAATCACAGAAACTCACCTGCCTCTGATATCTGGATACTGAAGTCTTATGAAACAAGAGCTTTTAGATATTAAGTCATCTTCTTTATTAATATGGTACTTTTTTTAAGTTGTATTTTTAAAATTTTAAAAAGTGAAAATTTTGTACATGCAGAAAGATTGGAAAATTCACTACATGTATAATGAAATAATCGAGACAATTAGAAATTTCCCATCAGATTTACACTATATTTACACCTTCAACATGAGGCATAACATTTCTTTACATGTACGGTGTATTTAAGACTTAAAGTCAGCTACTTTAAATGAACTTAATAATTTGAAAGTGCTATAGATCACTATCACTAATATGATGAAACAGATTCCAAAACCCCATTTTCGAACAAACATTTGATTTGTAAACAAATAAAAATGTAACATGCAAGATTAAAACGTGTGTTATTAATACACTACTGTTAATGAGGGTGCAGTTGTAAGTCATCATGATTATATGTACTTCTATCAACTGATGTCACTAAGACAAGTTATTATAAAATTAATTTTCACTTTGAAGCGAATGTTAATTTTTTATATTAATCACAGGTTATATACTTTGTATCCCAACCACCGTAGCCCCCTCCCTCATTCCCTCCCAGTCCCACTCTCCCTCCCTCATCTCCTCCCTGCCCCCTTTCCAAATCCACTGCTAGGGGAGGTCCCCCTCCCCTTCCACCTGACACTAGCTTGTCAGGTGTCCTTAGGACTGGCAATGATGTATTCCTCTGTGGCCTAGCAAGGCTGCTTCTCCCTCGGGTGATGGCAGGGGTGTAGGTAAAGGAGCCATTCATTGAGTTCATGTCAGAAATAGTCCTTTTCCCCTTACTAGGGTAATCCACTTGTATACTGAGCTACCATGGGCTAAATCTGAGCAAGGATTCTAGGTTGTGTCCATACATGGTCCTTGGTTGGAGAAACAGTCTAATAGAGGACCTCCCTGCCCTAATATATTTTTTCCTTGGGGAGCTCCTATCCTCCTGAGTGAGGTATCCAAGGAGCAGAAAGACACACACGGTATATAGGTATATACTCACTTATAAGTGGGTACTAGACCTATAAGATAGGATAAACATACTAAAATATGTTCACCTAAAGAAGATGAACAAGAAAGAGGACCCTGGGTAAGATGATCAGTCCTCACTTATAAAGACAAATGGGATGGATATGGGAAGTAGAGGGAACAGGACAGGAGCCTACCACAGAGGGCCTCTGAAAGACTCTACCTATCAGTGTATCCAAGCAGATGCAGAGACTCAAAACCAAACCTTCGGCAGAGTGCCGGGAATCATATGAAAGAAAGGGGAGTTAGTATGACCAGAGCCAATGTTAATTTTTATGTGTTTTAAATCTTTTTGCTGAGCTGTTGGTATAATGTTCTTGAGGAATGTATGCAATTTACCCTTGTTCATCACTGCTCATTTGTCTACCACACAATCTGGTTTCAATCTGGACATTGCATTGTGATGCTGTGTCAAGTTTGTGTAAACATGCTACCATTTGTTCTCTGTATTGCCAATAAAACAACCAGCCAATGTTGAGCAATGGAGAGAATAGGGTGAGACATCCTGGTCCGGAGGGAAGGAGAAAGAAACAAGTGGGAAGAGGGGGTTCTGAGAAAAGCAAGTACAATGTGGGAAGTCTGAATGGAAGGAAACAATGCAGGCTTGGAGCTTTAAAATGGAGTAAATATTGCCCAGCATTGTGCTCTAGGTTAATTAAATAAATCTTAGTTTCTGTGTGGTAATTTGGGTAGACAGCTGATTTAGGAAGCCATTCGGTAGACAGGTGTTTACCCAATATCTTTCCTAAAAGATAAATCAATAATAAATATTAATAAACAGTAACACTGAACAGAAATGTTATCTGCTGCACTGTTTCTTTTTATTTATTTATTTATTTATTTATTTATTTATTTATTTATTATTTATTTATTTAGTGACATCCAGCACATCCTGTAAATAATTGGCTGCACAATAGTTGATCCGGAAAGACCTTGGCTGGCATTGTTAATTAGTAATTGTCCAGATCTCAGTAATAGTTACAAGTAAATATTTTTGGTGAGGAATGAAATTTTATTCTCCAAACTATTCTATTCCTAAGATGATATGTAAAGTTATCATATGAACATAGTTATAAAGTTAATATTCCTTCAGGAAATTAATTTTATCAGACATTTTATAAAACAAACAACAATAATGAGAAATGGTTGTAGCCCCATCCCTTGTTAATTCCCAGCTCCACACTCCCTTGCTCTCTGCACCTCCTCCTTCCTCCCCCCACTTACCTATTTCTTAGAGAAGGGAGCTCCCTTTTCCATTCACCACAGCCTCTCAAGTTGCAATTTGAATACTACTCAGCTAAAAACACAGATGTCATGAAATTTGCAGACAAATGGATAGAACTAGAAAAGATCATCCTGAGTGAGGTAACAGACCCAAAAAGACACACATCATGCATACTCACTTATAAGGTGATTTTAGCCACATAATACAGGATGAGTATACTATGAGGCACAAACCCAAAAAAGATAAATAATAAGGAGAATCCAAGGGAAGATTCATAAAACTAATTGCAATTTTTAAATAAGTTTTAAAACTGAGAGAAAAGTAATAATGTTTTTTGAGTTTAAGAGTAGTTTCACATAGTGAGGGGAACAAGGACTATTTCTAACAGGAACTCAATGGCTGGCTCTTTGGCCTCCCCACCCCCCAAGGGAGGAGCAGTCCTGTTAGGCCACAGAGGAGAGCTTTGCAGCCAGTCCTGAAGATACCTGATAAAACAGGATCAGATGAATGGGGAGGAGGTCCCCCTTATCAGTGGACTTGGCAAGGGGCAGGGTGGAGATGAGGGAGGGAGGGAGGGAGGGACTGGGAGGGAATGAGGGATCGGGACACAGCTGGGATACAGAGTTAATAAAATGTAACTGATAAGAAAAAAATAAAATACAAAAAAAAAAAAAAAGAGTAGTTTCAATGGTCATTGTCTTTCCTAAAGAATTAAATATGGACTCCTAATTTGTCTGAAAGGATACACTAAGAGTGACATAATGACATGATTCCAGAAGTCTTGTATGTCAAAGCACAAGAATGCACAAGGAAGATGGATAATGTAAGACTGAGAGACAAGATTAAAAATAAATGGACATACGATGAATACTATTTAGTTTGTTTTACTGTTAGCATATAGAAAAACAACAAAAATATTTTATTTGATTTGTAATTTTTCAACATTCTTGTTTTGAGCATTAATTTTAGATTTTGCTATGTCTTTAAGAGTCAGCTCTTAAAGGCGTAAGTGCTTTGTTTAAATGTATAATGTTATAGAATTATAATG
The DNA here is from genome assembly GCF_907164565.1 of Psammomys obesus. Classification (NCBI taxonomy): domain Eukaryota; kingdom Metazoa; phylum Chordata; class Mammalia; order Rodentia; family Muridae; genus Psammomys; species Psammomys obesus. The sequence goes on from NW_026592666.1 coordinate 889,511, forward strand.
TATAATAAATTGATTATAGACAATATTTTCAGTTCCCCCATTTCATCCAATCCTTTTTTCTTCTTTTCACAATAACTAATAGTTGTGAATCCTATTCTACAATATTAACATTAAAATTAACAAAATTTCAGAAATAATAGATAATAATACTGTTTAATACATCAGTGAATCTCTGAGGATTATGGAAAATTCAAACAAGTTCTGAAAATTTTCAATTTGCATATGGCTGTGCAGATATTATAGTGTGCACGTCAACTCAGCATCATGATAAATTATGAGAACTTAGTACATAACAAAGACTCAACCAGAAACTTGTATAAGTTTTCAAATATATTTGAAAAACATATATTCTAATACTCCCCCAAAATCATTCAGTTAAAATTAGTTTTTACAAAATCAGAGTACAGGTTTTTAATCCAAGCACTCAGGAAGAAGAAGAATAATTTCTGTGAGCTCAAAGAGAGCCTTTTCTGCAATGTGAGTTCCATGCCAGCAAAGGATCTACAATGAAACTCTTCAAAAAAAAAAAATCCCTCCTAATGAGTTACTTTATGGTATAAACCATTGGATTATTTAGGGAACTGTTCACGAATTCCGAACAAATTCCACACTGGTAAAAGGGCAACTGAAATCTGGATCCTGGCTTCTTAATTTTTTTTTCTTCTTCTTTTTGTGCACACAAAGAATCATTTGGGGATCCCAAGGTCATAGGTATACAAAATAATTATAGAAAAGAGAAAATTACCTGTTAAAAATGATGACTTGCATAATAATGTTAATGTCATTATTTTTACATTATGTGTTAAGTATCATTTGGAGATATGAGCCTTTAGGATGAAGGGCATAATCAATATTTATTCCAATTCTTGAAATATTTTTATTTTATATTTGTTAGTGCTGAAAACACTACCTTATATAAATATATTAAACATCACGGCATAAAAATGTTTCAGACCACTTCTTATCTTCTCATGAAATATAAAAAAGTATTCATAGTTTTTGTACATCAACTATACTGCTTGTGGTTTGTAGCTTTAACATACATAAAAAATCAATTTAAATACAATGCTGGACAGTTACTTTTTTCTTGTCTATATACCTTATCTAATAGAGAAAATGTAGACAGGCATCATGTGAGGTGTCGGATCCTTAGAGCTAATCTAAACAGCAACACCAACATCTGTCCCCTTTTTGCCGTCGGCTTCCTGGAAACAGTCCCGCACGCCCTCATGTCCCAGAGGGCGTCCCAGCAGGCCTGAGGGCTTATGAACAGTTGGTGTTTTATTCTGAGGTCACTCCCCAAGTTCAGAATTCTTATTAGAGTACAAGGAGGGCTATGGAAACAGATGTTCAGTTTTGTGTGGAGGAAAAAAGAATAGTAGAAATATGCATGCATCAGAAGAGATACCTTCAAGTAAATATTTTTATTTGCAAATCTTCTGTATCAGGAAAGCATTCAATTCTAATATTGACATTTACATAATATCCCACATGACACTGTTCTATCCAGGATGATTACCTAGAGAAAACAGAATTCTTCATGCTTGTTTTCTATTATTATTTTTTAATTTTATTTACATATGTATTTTTACAATTTATTCACTTTGTTTCCCAGCTGCAGCCCCCTCCCTCGTATCCCCCCAGTCCCACCCACTGTCCTTTTTCTCCCTCTATGATCTTTCCCTAGTCCCCTAATGGGGAGGACCTCCTCCCTTTCTATCTGACCCTAGCTTATCAGCGCTCATTGAGGCTGGCTGCATCATCTTCTTCTGTGGCCTGGCCTGGCCATGCCAGGCTCTGTATGTGGTATGAGGAATGTGTGTGTTCCTGTCTGCAGGTGTCTGCATGTGCATGCTCTTGTACATGCAAGAGTGCATGTAGTCCTGTGCAAGCCCATGGTGGATGTCTCCTTGAATGCCTACTGGTATATTCAATGAGGATGTGTCTCGCTATCGAACTCAGAAAACCCATATTACTGTATTTTATCTCCTGTGTATTACCGAAGAAATTTGTAATAAATAGCTGTTCTGCCAAATAGAGTTGTGTTTTATACCTTCTGTGTCACTTCTCAGTCTTTATTCAATATGAAATAAATAATACTTTTTTTTTTTTTTTGGCCTGGGGATTCTTGAATACATTGCTACAAAAATAATGAAATAATAATGATTGCTTTCAATTCAGTCCTCCCTCCTAGTTTTTTTTTTCCCCCATCTTTGTCTTCACCTGATCTTGAGTTGACTTGCCTTCAGATAGTCATATGACTTAATTGTTTTTCCTCAAAATCACAAATCTCTGTTTTTAAAAATAGGAAGAAATTCAAAAAATTGCATGCCTTAAATTATACTTGCTTAATTTTTTCTGTTTTTAGATGAAAATAATTATACTGTTCAAAGAAGCAATGCCATACATCTTTCAAAGATATTATATAAGTACTGTGACTTTACTAGAGAAGGTAAAATTTTCTATGTTGATACTAGTAATTCTATAAACCAGAATAAATGTAGACAGCCCAGAAAATATACCCGAATAAGATATTTTTCTTTATCACATTGTTAAAAATGACTAGAAGTAGCTATACTATTTAACTAAACATCTCTTGAAAAATTTAAACTCATAATTTAAATAAAATTAAATCACACCTATATTACAAACACACAAATGCACACCTATCTTCTCATTATGTGAACAATTTCTAAAATAAGTAGATAATGGATATATTTCTTTCATAACATTCATAATAGGAAAAAATAAAAGCATTGTCACTATAAATGCTGTACTAATATAATTACTACAAAACGCCAATTTTATGCAAGAATATTGGAGCTGAAAGACCCCCAGGGGGTATCTTTCGTCTGAGAGACCCCCTCCCAAAGATCAGCGAGTCCAGGCTTTCGGATGCAAATAGCAAGAGGCTTTATTGGATACACAGGTACCTGGGCGGAAAGTCACTCAGATGACTTTACGCGCCTTACCGGGCAGAAAGCTGGGTTTTTTATAGGGTTTGAGCAGAAGCACTGATACAGAAGCAAAGCGAGAGGCATAGTTACAGGGAGCTGATTGGCTCTTTTACATGAAACCATAACATGAATCAAGTTGGCAGGGACATCAGAATTCCAGGAACTGGGTGGTCATAACAATTATGACGGCCTTGACTAGTGCCGCCATATGTTGCTTTTCCCAGGACTCTTATCTCAGCCGGACCACCTGTCAGAAATCCCATGAGGGTGGTCAAGACAAAGTTGTTTTTGGCTCAGCTAGGGCAGCCTTGACCGCAGATATCTTGAGGGGAGTGACTGACTTAGCTGCTGGATTTTCTCAGAGTAATTTTTAGTTCCCATCCGGCCTTTACTATTTTTCCCAGAACTGTGGTACACTGCAAAATGGCATTAGCTATGTCTAACTCTGTTTAACTCAGGGTGATATGGGGTCTTTCAGAGCTAGTATTTTGAAAATTTAAATATCGCATACACGTGTGCTGGCTTTGCATGGTTAACTCAGTAGACACATCAGAGAAAACATTTCTCTTAGAATGATAAGGTAAGCATAATAATTTTAAATCAGACAAAATTATGAAATATACAGTGCATTTTATCTTATAATAAAGTTTAATTTTAAGGCTCATGTGATCTCTCTTCATTTACAATAAATTTTATAGGTACCTGCATCATTTGTGAATTGAGTAATTTTGTTGAGATATTGTTGTGGCTGGATAATTGTCCTTTGAAAGCCTATATATGAAGAGCTTTGTTCCCAACAGTAGTGTAGTTTAAGAAAATTAGATCATAAAAAACTAAGTAGCTGAAAGTGGTACTAGATCACCTCTATCTTGTTTTAAATTTTTTAAATTGTTTATTTATTTGTTCATTACAACTTCTTCGCTTTGTATCCTGGCTGTAGCCCCCTCCCTTATCTCATCTCAGCCCCACCCATCCTCCCTCTTCTTCTTTCATGAACTTCCCTTTGTTCCCTGATAGGGAATACTTCCTCTCTATCTGACCTTAGTTTATCAGGTCTCATCAGGGATGACTGCAACATCTTCCCCTGTGGCCTGTTATGGCTGCACCATCCAGTGGGAGGTGATCAAAGAGCCAGCCACTGAGTTCATGTCAGAGACAGCCCCTGAACCCCTTACTAGAGAACCCACTGAGAAACTGAGAGTTTATGGGCTTCCTCTGAGCAGGGGTTCTAGTTAGTCTCCATGCTTAGTCCTCAGTTGGAGTATTGGTCTTTGCATGCTCCCCTGGACCCAGGTATCTCTGCTCTGTTGTTCTCCTAGTAGAGTTCCTATGCCCTCCAGTTCTTTCTATCTCCCTCTTCTTCCATAAGAATTCTGGCACTCTGCTCAAAGTTTGGCTATTAGTCTCAGTATCTCACTCAATACACTGGAGAGTACAGTCTTTCAGAGGTCCTCTGTTCAAGGATCCTGTCTGGCTCCTTGTCTTCTCCTACTTCTGATGTCTATCCTGTTTGCCCTTCTGAATGAGTATTAAGCATCTTACCTAGGGTCCTCCTTATTGTTTAGCTTCTTTAGGACTATGTATTTTGGTATGTTTATCCTATAATGTATGTCTAATAATAACTTATGAGTGAGAATAAATGTGTGTTTTTCTGCTTTTGGGGTACCTCACTCAATATGATCCTTTCCAGTTCCCACCATTTCCCTGCAAATTTCATGATTTCCTTGTTAGTTACTGAGTAGCATGCCATTGTGTAAATGTACCACAATTTCTGATACCTTCTTCAGGTGAGGAACATGTAGATTTTTTCCAGATTATAACAATTATGGATAAAGCTGCTATGAACATAGTTGAGCAAATGTCCTTTTCATATAGTTTAGCATTTTTCGGATATATGCCCAGGAATGATATAGCTAGATCTTGAGTTAGCACTATTCCCAATTGTCTGAGAAAGTGTCAGATTGATTTCCAGAGTGGCTTACAGGGTTACATTCCCACCATCAATGGAGGAGGGTTCACTTTCTCCATAACCTCTACAGTATTCATCATCCCTTGAGTTTTTTATCTTAGCCAATCTGATGGGTATGAATGAGGTAGGAATCTCAGGGTCGTTTTGATTTGTGTTTCCCTGATGATTAAAGACACTGAACATTTCTTTAAGTGTTTCTCTGCCATTTGATATTACTCTATTGAGATTTCTCTCTTTAGCTCTGCACACCATTTTTGGTAATTTTCATTAATTACACTTTATTCACTTTGTATCGCCCCTGTAGCTCCTTCTCTCCCAGTCTCACCCTCCCTCCCCCTTCTCCACAAATGCCCCTCTCCAAGTCCACTGATAGGGAACGTCTTCCTCTCTTTCTTTCTGATCCTAGTCTATCAGTTCTCATTAGGACTGGCTGCATTGTCTTCCTCTGTGTCCTGGAAAGGCTGCTTCTTTACTTGGTTTGTTGGTTGGTGTTTTAACTTTTTGAGTTCTTCACATATTCTGGATATTAGCCCTCTGTCAGACATAGTGTTGGTGAAGATCCTTTCCCAGTCTGTAGGCTGTTGTTTTGTTCTGATGGATGACAATGTTGTTTGCTTTACATAAGCTTATTAGTTTCATTAGGACCCATTTATTGATTGTTGATCTTAGAGCCTCTACTGTTGGTGTTCTGTTCAGAAAGTTGTCTTATTCTTATCATCACAATGAGATGTCACAAGTAGAATACAACTACAAGGTAACTACGAAACTTCTTAAGATTTTGTTAGTTTGGCTCAGGATGTTTAGAGAAATAAGCATGGTTATATCTATTCTGAGAAGGCCTGATGACAATGAGGGCAAGGAATTGGAGAATAGAGTAGAGAAGATCCATGTTATGACATGGCATGTTTCTTGGGCTGAATAGAATATGTACTTACAGGCTTTATGAAAGAGAAACTTTGTAATAGAAAGACTAGAATTATTTTCTCAGTAAATAAGTTGCAAATCATTTAGAACACTATATAAATTTCTTTTCATATAATCAAATTAGAGGAAGAGAAAATTTGAAATTTAAAATGGATAAACACTAAACATTAAAAAAAAAAAAACAAATAATTCCCAGTCTTTTTTAATAGGAAAAACAATTCTATTGTGAGAGAAACAAAAGCATTGATAAGTCAGTACTTGTTAGATTACTAGGAATACAGTGAAGCCTGTATGATTCACCAAACATTCATTATAAAAAAAAAAATCAAAGTCACTTTTGAAATGTCTATTTTCTATCTCTCATTTCAGACAAAATATTGGAGAGAAACCTATCAAAGCGAAAACATGTCAAAGGAGAAGCCTTAAATACTCCTTGCTTCTCAGGACTTGCTGGTCGTGGCTTGATCATCCTTGCTGCCCACATTTCAGCATAAGGCTTACATTACCACTAACTGGCAAAACAGGCTTAGCCATTGCTTGAGTCACTGCTGTGAAAGGTGTAGTGGATAACTGTGGCTGGGAATAAGAAGGCATTCTAGGTATCAGAAGCTTTAGAACAATTCTTTTCCCACCTCCACCAACGCTTTGATGAGTCTGGAAGTGCAAGTAAGTGTGTGTCACAGTATTGCCCTCAGAGTAAATCCACCCAGGACTCGTAATGTGTGTGCTAAGCCCAGTGAAGCCACGAAGGTGGGACTATGTGCTTGACCAAATCCGTGAGAATTCAGAGAGAGAAACAACTGCTGATTGCTGAACAAAACACCTGATAGACGAAAAATATTATCTGTACAATTTGATGTTTTCTCTTTTCTCTCATGATTTTACACTTTCATGTGCTTATCTTTGTTTTATAGTTTACCATTTGAAATTGAAATGTATATTATTTAAATCACCATTATATTTTAAATGCATGCAACATGTTTGATTACACAGGCTCACATCCTGTGTAATCTTGTCTAAAACCTGTTTTGACTATTCAATTTAGAGTCAATACTTTTAGGAGCTGCAAAAATGACTTCTTAAATAAATTTAATGATATTTTTTTTGAGGATAGCCTTGTATATCTCTTTGTGAGTGGAGTAATTCTATAACCTGCTGAGAAGAATTCGTCATCTATAGTGTTTGTGTGTAATGTCATGCAGACATCTGTTAGGTTCATTTGTTTTATGATGAAATGTAATTCCAGAGCTTCTCTATATAATTTTTTTTCACAAATGACCAGTATAATTACAAGATTGTGATAATAAATAAATCACTATCAATTCTGTGATTTTAAATATTTTTATTAAATTATTTTTATAGTAGTACAGTTTATTTACTTAGTATCCCAGCTGTAGCTCCCTCCTTCATTCCTTCCCAGTCCTACCCTCCCTCGCTCCATCATCTCCTCCATACCCCTCTCTAAGTCCACTAATAGGGGAGGTCCTCCTCCCCTTCCATCTGACCCTAGCTTATCAGGTCTCTTCAGTACTGGCTGCAATGTCCTCCTCTGTGGCCTAGCAAGGCTGTTCCTCCCTCAGGAGGTAGGGGAAGAGGTCAAAGAAATAGACTATGAGTTCATGTCAGAGAAAGTCCCATTACCTTTATTAGGATAACCAACTTGGATACTGAGCTACTGTGGGCTACATCCGAGCAGGGATTCTAGGTTATATCCATGCATGGTCAAGCCTGAAATTCTCTTTCTTTGTGGGGTCTTTGTCTGGTTTATGTATCAAAGTGACTGTGGCTTCATAGAATGAGTTTGTAATGTTCCTTCTGTTTCTATTTTGTGGAATAGTTTGAAGAGAGTTGGACTTAGCACTTTGAAGGTCTGGTAGAATTCTGCACTGAAACCATCTGGCCCAGGGCTTTTTTTTGGAAGGGAGACTGTTGAAGACTGTGTCTATTTCCTTGGGGGATATAGGACTATTCATTCTTTCTACCTGATCTTGACTTAATTTTGGTAGATCGAATCTATAAAAAAAATATCCATTTTCTTTAGATTTTTAAATTTTGTGGCATATAGCCTTTTGTAGTATGATCTAATGATTGTTTGGATTTCCTCAGTGTCTGTAGTTATGTCCCCCTTTTCATTTCTTATTTTGCTGATTTGGATAGTTTCTCTCTGCCTTTTTAGTTAGTTTGGCTAAGGGTTTGTCTATCGTGTTGATTTTCTCAAAGAAGCAGCTCTTGTTTCATTGATTCTTTTAATAGTTTTATTTGTTTCTAATTGATTGATTTCCATCCTGAGTTTGATTATTTTCAGCTTCTGCTCCTCTTGGGTGTATCTGTTTCTCTTTTTTCTAGGGCTTTTAATTGAGCCATTAAGTTGGTTTTATGAGATGTTACAAATTACTTCTTGAGGCACTTAGTGCTATGAATTTTCCTTTGAGCACTGCTCTCATTGTGTCCCTTAAATGTGGGTATGTTGTACCTTCATTTTCACTGAATTCTGTGAAGTCTTTAATTTCTTTCCTTATTTCTTCCTTAAACCACTGTCATGGAGTAGCAAGTTTTTCATTTTCCATGTGCATGTAAGCTTTTTGCTATTTCCATTGTTGTTGAGGTCCAGCATTAGTCCATGGTGGTCAGATAGAATACAGGGGATTATTTCAATCTTCTTATATCTGTTGAGGCTTATTTTGTGACCAACTATATGTCTATTTTGGAGAAGGTTCCATGAGGTGCTGAAAAGAAGGTGTACTCTTTTGAGTTTGGGTGAAAAGTTATGTAGACATCTTTTAGGTCCATTGGATTTAGGGCCTCTGTAAGTGTTTTTATTTCTCTTTTTAGCTTCTGTCTAGGTGATCTGCCCCTTGGTAAGAGTGGGGTGTTATAGTCTGCCATTATTAAGGTGTTGGGATCAATGTGTGATTTAAGCTTTAATTATGTTTCATTTATGAATGCAGGCTCTCTTGTATTTGGGGCATAGATATTCAGAATTGTGATATCTTCTTGGTTGATTTCTCCTTTGATGAGAATGTAGTGCCCTTCCTCATCTTTTATGTTTAATTTTGGTTGAAAATCTGTTTTACTATATATTAGGATAGGTCTCTCAGCTTTTGTTCTGGGTCCATTTGCTTGAAAAACATTTTTTCTAGCCCTTTGCTCTCAGGTACTGTTTATCTTTCTCACAGAGGTGTGTTTCTTGGATGCAACAGAATATTGGATCCTGTTACCCCAACCATTCTGTTAGTTTGTGTTTTTTTATTGGAGATTTAAGTCCATTGATGTTGATAGATTCTAGTGACCAATGGATATTATTTTCTTTTGATGTGGGATTGGTGTGTTACTGTGTTTTGTTCCTTGTATTCATTTGATTTTTTTTTGTTGTGTTGTTGTCAATGTCCTATATTTTCTTAGATGTAGTTTTCCCTGGGTTGGAATTTTTCTTCTAGTATCTTCTTTAGGGCTGGGTTGCTGTGTAGACATAGTTTAAATTTGTTTTTGTCATGGAATATTTTCATTTCTCCTTCTATGTTGAGAGAAAGCTTTCCTCAGTTGAGTAGTCTGGGTTGGCATCTGTGGTCCCTTAAAGCCTGTATGATATCTGCCCAGGCCCTTCTGGCTTTCATAGTTTCTTTTGAGAAATCTGGTGTGTGATTCTGATAGGTCTACATTTGTATGTTACTTGGCCTTTTCCCCTTGCTACTATTAATATTTTTTCTTTGTTCTGTAGTTTCAGTGTTTTGACTATGATATGAAGTGAGAAGTTTCTTTTCTGGTTTATTGTATTTGGTATTCTGTAGGCCTCTCATATGTTTGTAGACATTTTTTACTTTAAGTTGGGAAAATTTTCTTCTATGATTTTCTTTTTTTGTTAATTGAATTAGTTAAAAGGAAATAGCATTTATTGTTTGCTGACAAATACTACTATGTAAATTTGGACTATTATCCTATTAAATTAGTTATTAATATTATAACAACTTTTTAGAATAAGTGTACCTTTTTAATATTTTTATTTTAATTTTTATTAATTACACTTTATTTACTTTGTAGCCTCGAGAGTCCCCTCCTTCCTCCCCTCCCAATCCCACCCTTTCTTCCCTTTCTCCATGCATGCCCCTCCCCAAGTCCACTGATAGGGGAGGTCCTCCTCTCATTCCTTCTGATCCTAGTCTATCAGGTCTCATCAGGAGTGGCTACATTGTCTTCCTCTGTGGCCTGGTAAGGCAGCTAGCCTCCCCTCCCCCAGGGGGAGGTGATCAAAAAGCAGGCCAATCACTTCATGTCAGAGACAGTCCCTGTTCCCATTACTATTGAGTCCACTTGGACACTGAACTAGCATGGGCAATGTCTGTGCAGGAGTTCTAGGTTATCTCCATGCCTGGTACTTGGTTGGCATATCAGTCTCAGAAAAGACCCCAGTGACCAGATTTTTTTTTTTTTCTGTTTCTCTCCTTGTGGAGCTCCTGTCCTCTCTGGGTCTTACTATTTCCCACTTCTTTCATAAGATTCCCTGCACTCTGCCCAAAGGTTGGCCATAGTCTGAGCATCTGCTTTGATACCCTGCAGGGTAGAGCCTTTCAGAGGCCCTCTGTGGCAGGTTCCTGTCCTTTTCCCTGTTTTCTCCTTCTTCTGATTTCTATTCCATTTTCCTTTCTGAATGGGTATTGAGCATCTTAGCTAGAGTCTTCCTTCTTGATTAGTTTCTTTAGGTTTACAAATTTCAGTAGGCTTATCCTATATTATATGCCTCATATCCACTTATTAGTGTTGATATACCCTGTGTGTCTTTCTGCTTCTTGGATACCTCACTCAGATGATCTTTTCTAATTCCCACCATTTACCTGCAAATTTCATTATTTCCTTTTTTTTTCTAGTAATATTCCATTGTGTAAAGCAAAGGACACTGTCATCAGAACAAAATGACTGCCTACAAATTTGGAAAGGATCTTTACTAACCCAATATCAGACAGAATGCTAATGTCAGTATATATAAAGAACTGTGAGTTTCTTGAAAATATTTTCCGGACCTTGGAGCCTGATATCTTCTTTTTCATCTACTACTATCATTCTTAGATTTTGTGTGTTCATGGGTGTCCTTGATTTCTTGCCTGTTTTGTGTTTGGGTCTTTTCAGATTTTACCTTTTCTTTGAGAGACATATCAATTTCTGCATATCTTCAGCATCTGAGATTATCTCTTCCATCTCTTGTGTTCTGTTGGTGATGCTTACCTTTGTAGTTCCTGATCTTTTCTCTAAGTTCTCCAGGTCCATGGTTTTCTCTGTTTGTGTATTCTTTATTGATTCAATTCTGTTTTCATGTCTTGCACAGTTTCCTTCATCTGTTTGAATGTGGAGTCATGTTTTTCAATGATGGCTTCAATTTTTATTTTTTTTTGTCTGTTTTCTCTCTATATGATGCTAATTGAGCCTATACTTGTTTGGCTGTATTTGCCTGTATTTCTTTGAGAGTTTTGTTCATTTCCTCTTTATTTGCCTCAACTTAGGTGGCTATTTCTTTTTTTTCTCTTTATTTTTTATTTTTATTTATTTTTCTTTTTATTAATTACAGTTTATTCACTTTGTATCCCCCCTGTACCTCCCTCCTGCCCTCCCAATCACACTCTCCCTCTTCCCCACCAGTGTCCCTATCCCAGTCCACTGAAAAGGGAGGTCCTCCTCCCCTTCCCTCTGATCAGGTCTTATCAGGAGTGGCTGCATGTGTGGCTATTTCTTTAAGAGAGATGTTCGTTTCCTCTTTACGTGCCTCTATTTGTGTAGCCATTTCTCTGAGAGATTTGTTCATTTCCTCTTTATGAGCCTCTCAGAATTGGTTAAGCATAGTTTTAAAGTCATTTTCTTGTGTTTCCAATAAATTGAAGTGTCCATTGATTTTGGGGATTTCTGGTGACAGCCATGATGTCCTGACTTTTGTTGGATGTGTCCTTTGCTGGCCTCTGGCCATCTGCCTATCTGTAATGTAACCCTCACTGTTTGTTCCTGGAGTCTGTACTTCAGACTAGGTCTGTCTTTTTCTGGTTTCTGGAAAGTTTTTCAGGAAGATGAGAGAGAGTTACTGGTTTGAGAGTGTGCATTGGTGTTTCAGTTGTACCTAAGTGAGGAATGTGACCCTGGCACTATTCACAGGCGCTGTTAGCAGGCACAGTGTGCAGGCACAGATTCTCTGGCTACCTCAGTGGTCTATAGGCCACTGGTATGCAGATCTGTCTGGGCTCCAGGGATTATTTGCCTTGAATTCATTGGTAGACCCACAGAGCAGGGGCTTCAATGTTGAGATTGCTGTCCCAAGAATCCCTATGTTGCCCACAATAGAAGTGTGGGTGCTTGGGATCTGTTGTCTGGTTACTTGCTTAAAGAGGCCTGGGTCTAGGGCTTTGCAAGCACTAACTTGATTGCACACTCACTTTCTTGCAGGACCAGTTGGAAAGCATAGGGGTTCCCCTTGTTCTCTACTCTCTGATTGATCCTTCTGGGGCAAATGTGGGTGTAGGCTAACAGAGCTCAGTGGTACTATAGCAGCAGGTCGTGGTATCCACCAGCACTGTGTGCTGTGCTGGGCATTGCCCGAGTTGGGGCCCGGGCCCTGTGCTCTGTGACGGACTTGCAGGACACATCCTTATCCTTCACCTCCACCAGGGAAGAATTTTGGTGTCCATTCCAGGAGAACTGCCAGAGGGTTGGGGTGTGGTGGAGACTGAGTATCCTCTTTCCCATATCCTGAGCTAGGGTTTCTTTGCTAGGAGCCGCCGGCCCTGGGGTCCAGGAGCTGTGGTCTATTGTGGTATCTGCTGGCTGCTTCCTCTGCCTCTGCCAAAGAAGGAGTAGGGAAATGGATGAGGGGAAGTGCCTGGGGATCAAGCCCCAGGAAAAGTTCATCAAGGAGTCAGCATGTGACCCAAATCTAAGTTAACTCAGTTCACAATTAGTCCCCTTTCTCCCTGGAAGCCTAGTTATCTCTCTTCTGGGTTCAGCAGGCCCTTCACTCACCAATTTTGCAGTTTCAGATCCTTTGCCCCTCAGATATGGTGCACTCTGGGCGCTGCCATCTTGGATCTCCCAATTTTAAATCTTATAGTATTTATTTTATAAAATCATGTACCCCTGTGTTTGATGCATATCTACTTATGATTATAATATACTGATGTTTTCTTTTTTTTTTAACCATTATGGTGTTATTTAATTTTTATTTTAATTTTAATTTTTATTTTTTATAATTTATTCATTATCCTTATTGAAACCCCCTCCCTCAAATTCTCCCTGTCCCACTCTCTCCCTCTTCCTCCTATCTGCTTCTCCTAGTCCACTTAAAGGGGAAGTTGAAGTGGTCATTTTTATCACTTCAGTTTAGTTTTGGTTTGATATCAATAGTATCAGATATTAGAATATCTGTACCTGCTCTTTTTCTAGTTCCATTTTCTTGTAATATTTTCATAATTTTAAGTTTCCTCCATTATTGGTCATTAGGTGTGTTTCTTGAAGGCAAGACAAGATCAATTCTGTTTTCTAATTCAGTCTTTAAGTCTGTGGCTATTTATTGGGTACCACTAATATTAAGAGTTACTACTGAACAATCTGTATTATAGTCTATCATTTGGTTGGTTTTTGTGGTGTTCTAGTAGACTCATTTGTTTCACTACTTTAGAATGTTTTTTTTTTTTCTCTGTGTTCTCTTTGGCATGTTTAATCTTTTCTTCATACTTAAATGTTCCTTCCACTATATTTAATAGAAATGGAATAGCTATTATTAATTCATTAAATCATTGTGTAAAGAAATATTTTTCTTCTTCAATTATGACATTATTCAAGGATGATAGTTGTCAGATTATCTGTGATCATTCATAACTTATGAACATCAGCCCATACCTTTCTTAGTTTCATAGTGTCTTTGTAAAATGATCTGTTATATGCAACTTGATGTTTCCGCCTTTCAACTTTCGATATCTTCTGTTCGGTACATTTAGAATTTTCTTTGTACTTTTTCTAGAAAAGCTGATAGTAAAATAAGTCAAGAAATACTTGCCATCTCAAATACTGTATTCAAAGAAATTCAGTCACACCCTAGGGAGGCTGGATAAATTTCCTAGCAGAGTTTCCTGAATAATAATGCAGGAAGATCCCTGGCAGTTCACTCTTGAGCCTCTAAGGTCTCTGGGGCTTTGCTCCCAGCTGCTTTTAGACACAATAGGCTCTACAAATATCATATACATAACACAAAATTTAAATTAAAATGTTAAATTATTAACTGTATTGCAAGATAATATATGTAAATATAAATCAAAGTTCTGTCTAATAAATATGTGTGATATATATGTATATGTGTGTGATACATATTATATTTTACAGATATATATGATTAGACATAATATAGCCATAGTTTGATCAATAATATATTCCCAAATTTTAAGAAGTTTGTGACAGACAGTAGCATTGACAGGTAACGTCGGTGTATTGGCAGTGAGATAAATGGACAAGTTACTGTTGCTAAACCTCAGCTGATATAAAATTTTAAAGGAAAATAAGATATGGTGTTTCATATTGTAAGACAATTGAATTTGTTATAACAACATAAACTTATGAAAAATTAATTCATTCATTTTTTACTCTATGTAAGATATTTCACAATGAATACTAATTTGTAAGTTTGCAAAAGTGTCATCTTACATATGTTTTTTGCTTACACATACGACTATGTACAATGCAATATGAAGAATACTGTCTAAATAACTTCATTTTATATATATATCCCTTTTTGCTAAATATCTATAGATTAAACTCTTTTGTGTCATAGTAAATAAGGTCTTTTCTGGACAAATAAAGCAAATTAAATTATTTGTACATGAGTAAATCATTTTTTGTCTAAGTATCCTAAACCCTTCTATGTTCTCTGTTGGTCTCTTGTGCCCAATACATGATATTCCATAGTTTCACACTCATTTACATATGTCTATATATTCTGTTAGTCCTTCTGGATAGACTTAGAATAAAATAAGTTTTATTCTTTATTTCCTTTTGCATAAAATAAGATATAGCCAGGTGTTGTGGCACAGGCCTGTAATCCCAGGACTCAGAGAGGCAAAGGCAGGCCATTCTCTGTGAGTTTGCGGCCAGCCTGGTCTACAGAGTGAGCCCACAACAGTCAGAATTACACAGAGCAGCCATGTCTCAACTGCACCCACCTCCCAAAAATTGAAAAAAAAAAGGAAAGAGATGTTCTTGGCCCTTCATGCCTATTTAAAATGTATACTGATTTAATCTTGTTTATAAATTGTTTATCTTCCCATAGATAACAGGTTTAAAATTTTCTCATTTATTTAGAATTAATGTATGTTTTATTTACAAATGACTTAAAAAAAATCTGAGCCATGATATTATACCACACATAAAACAAGTTTTATTTAATAATCTATTTATAATCATTGTAAATAAATAAATCATTAATAAATAAATAAAATAAATCATTTTGTTGAACAATGGATTTTGTCACAATTTTTTTGTTGTTGATTATTGTATCACTTTACATAAAGGATGTATTTTATTTTTGATGGTGTTATCTGCTAGGAGGATGTATGTGCATATGTATGTTTAGGCCTCCCTGGAACTCGTAAATGATGCCCCTGGAGCTGGAGTCACACAAGTGTTATAAGGCACTAATCAATAAAGCTGGGAACTAAACTTGGATCTCCTGATAGAACACACCTGGTCCTAGTTCTTGTTCACCCTTTACTTCTTAAGTGCAGAATGCTTGTGGTCATGCAGCCTACTGTTTCTACAACCATGAGCTTCCTTTGCTTCCATGTCTTCACTCTGAACATCAAGTAGAAATTAACCCTTTCAAATTCAGTGAATACTTTCAGGACATTTTATCACAGCAGTAAATAAGTCAGTAAGACATGAGAAAATACTGCCATTTTTATAAACAATATTAAAAGATCATCAATCTTTCCTTACAAAGTTTAGGAAAAGATGATCATGACATCATTTATGATCTGTATTTTTTTTAAGGAAGGTAGTAAATATTGTTTCCTTCTTTAAATATCACAAAACAATTCAAAGCTTTTTGAACCATTGTACACCATGCTTTTATAAATAAACTGGAAATTCTCCTTGGACCTTGTGGTAGGTAATTGGCATTAGAATACCTTTGCAGCTTACAAAATGGACTCCAGACAAA
This sequence comes from Psammomys obesus, assembly GCF_907164565.1. Lineage (NCBI taxonomy): Eukaryota > Metazoa > Chordata > Mammalia > Rodentia > Muridae > Psammomys > Psammomys obesus. The sequence goes on from NW_026592666.1 coordinate 905,538, forward strand.
ATATTAAGGAGCTGGACTGTAGAAAGAATCTCATCTCTGTATGGAAGCATTACCTGTCAATGAAAAGTTAATGGACTATTAGCTGAGACAGAAAACAAAGAAGTTGGAGTTCCAGAGAGAGGGGAAGAAATCTGGAAGATAGTCAGAGATGGGGATAATCTCAGAGGACAGAATGATGAAATCTGAGCAGAAGTAACCAGCCACATAGAAGAACTTAGAATAGAAAATAGGATATTAGTTATAAGTAAGTCAAGGACCATAACTATTGCCCTAGGCTTTTGTAGATATATTTAAGCCTCAGAGTTGTTATTTCAGAAGCTGGGTTATGGGAGGAAAACATGCATTTACACTGGATAAAGTAAAAGTGGTTAAGCAACGCTTTCAAAGGAAGATAAAGTGTCCATGAGAAGTGGTTATTCTGACTCTTGGGTCATTGTGGGTTTTATCAAAGTTTAATATATCCAGGTGTGGTGAGATTTTGAGCATGAAACTCAGGCATGGGGGTGACATTTTTAAGGTGTTCTTGCTCGTTTGGGTAGAAAACAGTGCCAGAAGGTAAGGGGATGTCTTAATGCTGTGTCAAGTTCAGTGTAAGGGTAAATATGCACGCATAGCAGCTTTATTGGAGCTGTAGGCAAACAGTGATCATCTTTAAGAAGGTGTTCTCACCGTTTATTTAGACCTGATTAAGTAACATAATAGGTCTAAAACTGAAGGAGTAGAATATATTTTAGATATGGCCTGGGGGATGTTACCTAATGACAATTTTATCGCTCTTAGTTTACTCATTCCAGCCTTTAGGCTAGGAGAATATATCTAACACCATTTTATTGTTTTGGGTTCGCTTTTTGCTTTTATAGTCCATTAAGAGCTGCTTGGGGACTTCCCATTATTTAACGAAAGGTCAATGCTAGCTTGTTTATCTTTCAAATCTGAGAACAGTTACAAGCTGTTTAGGGTGCTTTTCATGGTTTAATGCAAAACACTGCACTTGAAATTCTGCCAGGTCTTGAAAAGCACCTGGAACTCTGTATTTTCCCCGACTTCCTAACTCTTGCCTACTCTGTGAGCTCTAACATTGTTTCACTGAAAAACTTCATTTGCAAGTGTGCTTCTGAAATTATTAGCAGCTAAATTTGTATCTGCTGTACATTCCATTTCCAATAATGAGTTAATTTTTATTGATTTTTCTTTTATAATTAGTATAATAGTTTATATCATTGAGTACTAAGTACATGTTTATTTCTTTTATAGATGTGCTCATTGTGTGACAAATTTTATATGATGTCATACTTTTAATATTATTTGAATTTAACTATTTGAAGACCTTAACCACATCATTCCATAAACTGTTGCTATTAAATTGATGCTTTGATTCATACATGCAAGTTTGATCCCATGGAAATCAATGGAGTTTGACTACCCTTTTGTCTGCTATAGTCGAGGCCCCTTGAAACTTTAAGATGATGCACTTATTATGTTTGTACTGATTCTACAGTAAGCAAACAAATCAACTGTGCTGACAGTTGTAAACATAGAAAGCACATTCAATTATGCACAATCATTTTGAATACTCTTCTACCTCTGTATCTGTTACACTACACATCATATTGTTGTTTTAAAATGCATTCCTGATATGCTTATTTGTCTAATGTCAATTAAGAATCATCCTCCAACAATCCTGCCAGTCAGATTCCAGAATGAGGCATTGCCATGCTCAGAAACTGTCATGAAAAGATTCTGAAGTGGCAAGAAGTAGAGAAAAAGTTACTGCCATGGCAAATGTCTGTATGTTTGTTCTTGACATATAAGCAATGTTGAAGGTACACATTAGAACATAGCACTTTTTATTTAATTTTCTGAACATCCCACCCAAGAGTCATGCTTTTTTTTTTTCATTTTTAACCAGTTCTGAAAAGCTGGTTGTTCATTTGTCAAGGTTAAGGTCTTCAAATAGTTAAATTCAAATTTCCTCCTCCTATGCACCAACTGCCTCTCAACGTATCCATCTCTGCGCTTATCATTAATATTACTTTGTTTCCTTCCCTATATATACTATCTATCTATCATCTACTACACATAGTTTATTTTCTGGTAATATGCAATAACAAATATGTATACAAAAACATAAAAATCTTGAAAAGTAAATAATAAAACTTTATAAATGTTTAAAGAGAACATTTCGTTGAACTAATTTATTTTTAATATTTTTAGTGAACTAGAATATGAATTTAAATATGCAGAGTGGCCTGAGACATACATAGACATTCAGTCTTTTTGGACATCCTCCAAAAAGACTATCTTCTGATAGCCTTATCCTAGTATAAAATCTATTTTGTCAGTGCCACCATCTCAAATAAGCAATCAAGGTGAAACCTTAATTGGTAAGACAGGGGGAACTGTTGGAAAAGGCAACATGTTTTTTTATTTTAATTTATTGATTGATTGATTGATTTTACAACTGATAGTAGCCCTCTGTCCTCCTGCCTCTCTCTTTCCTCTTCCCCCTTACCCACCAAGCCCAACCCATCAAGTCTCATCAGGACTCATCACATCCATCCCACTAGGGGTGAGTGATCAAAGAGCAGGCAACAGAGTTCTTGTCAGAGACAGCCCCTTATTTGGGCTACCCTTATATGGGGCTGCAGCATGCTTAATATGTATGTAGCATGCATATCCCCTTAGTCAGAGATAGCAATTTTATGGCTGCTGGTAAATACCATAGGTGGGAAAATGACAAAATTACCTTTGATTTACTTAAGTAAAAAACCTGCATGGCTGAATCCCATATTTAATGTGGGCTCTGTTACCCCACCTCACTGGCAAATTACTTCATGTAATTTGTGAGAACACCTGCCAGTCTTGAACAATGACATTATCAGCTTTCTGCTTTAAAAAAAGCTTTCAAGTACCAGTTCTGAAGAGCTAGTTGTTCATTTGTCAATCATTTGACTCAGATTTACATGCATTAAATGGTACTGTATCTCCTCATTACAGAATTACCACAATTAGAAAGTATTAACTGAACTAAAATACCTTTTCCATTTGAATGAAAGTTGACCATATTTAGACACTCATTTTCATTTGCCTCTTTTAAAATTAAAATTAGCCATTTTGAAAATAATTGTAAAAAGAAAAATTTAAGATCTCTAACCATTTATAATACCTTTAAGTCATTTAGCATGCATAACATTGATGATAAAATATAGAATGATACAGTTTGTACTAGGTTAATTGTTTTAATTACTGCTCTGTATAACCAATAAAAATATTAATATATTTGTACACAAACATTTAGTATAAATTTAGTTGATTAATTTTTTAATAAAATTGAATGTTTTAAAATTTATTAATAGTTCTTATTAAAGCCTAAGATGAAAAACAATGACTAATGCTTTCCAATATTTCTATTTTAAGCTAAGGAATCTAGAGATACTGATTGAGATACAGTCTGAGTTACCACAAGACATTACTCTGGTTGCTAAAACAGATATTTAATTAAATATGCCCATAAGGGACTCTGGAAAGCCAGGTAGAAAGAGTAAGCTTGGGGTACTATTGGATAAATCACCTACATTTTTCTAAAATGTAAGACTATGATTCTTTCTCTTGAGACAGCAGCTCTTAGAAGAGGGTAATGTTGTCTGAGGAACAAGCAGAGGGAAAGAGGGCTATGCAAATACCCTGTGGAAAAATATTGCTAGCTAAAGTGTTGATGAATATCAAGGCCCAGTTTTCCACTACAGTAATCACTCAATTGTCCTAAGGTTCCTCTTATAAATAAAATACCCAGGTCTATAACTACTAAACAAAATAATTTTAATTTTACTTAAAAAATAAGTTGTCTTTCATTGTCCCATTTTAATTTTTATTTCTATTTATTTACTTACTTACAGTTCCCCTCCCTCATTTGCCCTCCCCCATTCTCCCCATCTCCTTTTCAGAGAAGGATAAGGCCCACAAGGGATACCAACCTACCCCAGCACCTCAAATCTCAGTAGGACTAAGCTCTTTCCAACTGAGGTCTGACAAGGCAGCTCAGCTAGGGGAAAGGGATTCAGAGGCAGGCAAAAGAGTCAGAAACAGCCCTTACTCCTATGGTTAAGAGACTCTTATGTTGATCAGTTGCACTTCTGCTATACATGCATAGGGGGTCGAGGGCCAGCCTATGGATGCTCTTTGTGGTTTCAGTCTCTCTGAGCCCCCATAGGCCAAGGTCAGTTGACTCTATAGGTCTTCTTGTGGCATCCTTAACTCCTCCAGCAAGCAGTTTGAGCCACACCAGCAGGTCACCTTACTCTATTTCTCATGGATTCAAATTATAGAACAATAATAGAAGTGCATTTCATTAAACATTCAAAATACAAAAGTCAACTTACCAATGCAAATTTCAGAAATATATAGCATTTTTCCAGCCAAGAAGATAACCTTCCAGTGAATCTAACCATGCTGTTACGGTTCTCAAGGTCTGATCTCCTCTGATGTTAGAAATACAAGAATTGATGTTTATTTTATCAAGTTCATGGCTTTGTTATGGTAGTATAAGCCACCTATGACATGCTTCTGTGTTCTTAAGTTCTTTACAAGCACTTCCTTCTTAACATTCATCCCCAAGATTTCTTGAGCTCGGCCTATTGTTTGGCTGTGGGTCTTTTTATCAGTTTCCATCATCTGCTGGATGAAGCTTCTCAGAAGACAGTTATGCCAGTCTCCTGTCAGCAAACATAGCAGAGTATCATTAATAGTGACAGGTCGGTTCTCTTCCATGGGTTGAGTCCCAAGTTGGGCTTGTCATTGTTTTGTCATTCCCTCACTCTGCTCCATCTTTATTTTTATACTTCTTGTAAGCAAGAAAAATTTTGGGTGGAAGGTTTTGTGGGTGTGTTTGTGTCCCCCTCCCTTTCCATCTAGGACATTCATAAAAGTGTAATAGTTTATGTTCAACTTTGGTATTTTTTTGTATTGATACATCAAGTTCAACTTTGGTATTTTTTTGTATTGATACATCAAGAATGTGGCTGTTACCTCTCAAGGTAGCGAACTTACAAGGGGTGATGAACTGAAGTGTTTTGATGTGGGTATTATTTTTAATGTTAAATATATGAAAGAGCAAGCAGTCTGTTTTAAGTAATCCTTAGCTTTAGAAGTAAATATAGCTACTGTCTTCATCCATTTATAGCTTCTGGAGTCAAAGTATAAACCTAATGGGGCAGTGAGGATTAGAGTGTTTTGTAGGAAAGTGGATTATCCTTAGAAAGAGCTAATTTCTTCTAATGAGAAAAATGTGAAGACCCCTGGCAGGCAGTAGGCTTACTTAAGGCTAAGTGAAGAAGAAAAATCAGGAAATACAAGATATTACTCACTCCTCATTGCTTCTGTGTAGAGACCTACATTACAAAACCATCCCCATTGTGTCTGTAGTCCTCATTTGTATTCAATAAGTGTGATTTATGGTAATTGACTTTTAAAGAGGAAGAAATTGGATAAGGACAACTTTATGCTCAAAGAAAGCCTATAATCCTCAAAAGTGTCCTATTAATCCAGGGGCTTTTGTTTAAATATCAGGTATAATATTAAGTTCATTTGCTGGCAGTTGTAATCCATGCCATTTAACCCTACACTTAAACAATAAATGCGCTGTTTGAGCCACACCGGCAGGTTACCTTACTCTATTTCTCATGGATTCAAATTATAGAACAATAATAGAAGTACATTTCATTAAATATTTAAAATACAAAATTCAACTTAGCAATACAAATTTCAGAAATATATAGCATTTTTCCAGCCAAGAAGATAACATTCCAATGAGTCTAACCATGCTGTTATGGTTCTCAAGGTCTGATCTCCTCTATTAGAAATACAAGAATTGCTGTTTATTCTATCAAGTTCATGGCCTTGTTATGGTAGTATAAGTTACCTATGACATGCTTCTGTGCTCTTAAGCTCTTCACAAGCATTTCATTGTTACTACTTCAGCTCTATTAACTGTAATGACCCTTCTAATTTTTTAAGAAATGTTAGGTGTTGGCTAAGCTCTGCTTCTAGATTTTTTTCACATATATAACTTATTTCAACAATTATATTTACTCTATACACATTTCATATTATATTTTTCATGACTGTTTTTTTTTTAATTTTCAATTATCTAGCATGAACACAAAGCCAATATTTGATGTTTTGGATGATAAATAGGTAGCATTGATATAGGAATAAATTTTCTTATATAAAAAATACTACTTATGTAAGAAAATTGTAAACTTGTAAAACCACTTTGGAAACCAATCTGGCACTTTCTCAGACAGTTAGGAATAGTGTGTCTTCAAGATCCAGCTATACCACTCCTAGGCATATATCCAAAAGATGCTCAAGTACACAACAAGGAAATTTGCTCAACCATGTTTGCAGCAACTTTATTCGTAATAACCAGAACCTGGAAACAACCCAGCTCTCCATCAACAGAGGAATGGATACAGAAATTGTGGACGTTGGTTGTAGGAGAAAACAAGAAACAGGACAGGAGCATAACACTTAGGGCCTCTGAAAGTCTCTAACTAGCAGTGTATCAAAGCAGATACTGAGACTCATAACCAAACCTTCAGCAGAGTACAGGGAATCATATGAAAGAAGGGGAAGTTAGTATGACCTAGAGAGGACAGGAGCTCCACAAATACCAAATAAATCTGGACACAGTGGTCTTTTATGAGACTGTATCAAAGGAGCATGTATGACTATAACCTAGAAACCCTGCTCAGATGCAGCCCATGGTAGCTCAGTTTCCAAGTGGGTACTCTAGTAAGGGGAACAGGGATTATTTCTTACATGAACTCAATGGCTGGCTCTTTGACCTCCTCCATACTAAGGGAGGAGCAACCCATATCCCTTATCTTTGCAATAAGAAGGCTTTAAATTGACACTATACGCTAGCATATATGAATAGAGATATCCACAAAGCAAGAGTAAAAGAAGGGGGGAAAATAAAGGAAAAGCAAGATTCACATCTAGAGGACAGCAATAGAGGTAACTTAAGCTGTTTTTTAATGAATACTTATGTAGTTCAATAATTATCATTAAATCTTGACATTTTAGGTCAAATATCATGAGTGTGCCTGAGCTATAGGGAGAGAAATAAACCTATTGGTATATTTATAATGACTTGAAGTGAAAAGTTTCACTGCCTTATAATTAAAAACCCGTGATGCTGCATAGATGCAGGAAAAATCTGACCATGAGTCCTAGATTATTTCTCAGCTATAAGCATGTATCGAGCCTGAGCACATTTAGTGACTTGTCTTATTTAATGCATCCATCACTTTGGTGAGCTTTACTCTTCTCTTAAATATTTGTAATTTTCTGTGGCTTATGGCTTTTACTTAATATAGAAAAATTGAAGCTCTTGGAACAGCAATGACATATAGACAATATTTTTAAAGATTCATTTTTTCAATATATCTTGCTACACACAGAGTTTTCAACAGAAGCAAAAATTAGTAGCACACAAGCACAATGCCAATAATTTTCAATCTGATTCATATATACTATATATATATATATCACATGAATACTATGTGTTGAACAAAAATAATATATCTTAATTTTCAAAAGAAAATATATGAAGTACTATGCAAATTAGATGTTTTAAAATAAATATCAGTGTTTTACAATAAATAGTTTCAGGAAATATTTGATTATGCATATGATGCTTTCTGCCTGTTAAATTGGATAGATTCTCATCAATTTATGGGTTATTAAGATCCACTAGTATTAATTATTTTGATCACAGTACTAATTAATCCCTTAATGACTATTAATCTGTTTGACCATAAAGGGATATAGTGTTCTAAGTCCAGCATTATAAAGAAAAACAAAAGAGGGATAACTTATGTTATTGACGACCATGCATGAAATTTTATTTTCTTTTATGATTCAATGAAATGTTTGAAACCTATTGTCTACTGTAAATAATACATATAAATATAGAGAAAATAAAATAGTTTAAAAGGAGGTGCACAAGAGCAGAAGAGGGAGGAAGGGCAAGATTGGGAGGAGACAAGGGTGGGGGCTACAGATGGGATACAAAGCTAATAAATTGTAATAAGAAAAAATTAAGTTATAAAACGTTTCATCAATACCCATGAATGATTACCCATTGAAAAATACAAACAAGACATCTGTATTTTGGAGTAACATACTAATGCCATCTATCACACAAAGAACATTTGAGAGAAAACTAAGATAGTACTATTAAGTAATCCTTTGAATTCAGTCATTTATTATCCATGCCTGCCTTTGCAAAAAAAAAAAAATCTAGATGAATTATTGAATACTTAAGTGAGGCTGATTCTTCAGTAGAAGATAATACATATTAAATTTAATAAAATCAGTTTTGCATAGAAAAACTTTATAGATGTTTTCTGCATAGTAATAAAATTATTAAAATTATTTAAATAGAAATATGAAATCTACAAAATAAAAGGATACTTTTAATGTGTCATAAAATTAAAAGCTTTTTAATGTGGAAGCCATATTAATAAGGTGAAATAAAATGTACTTGCAAACCACAAATCTAGCAAAGGACTTATGTCTAGAATGTAAAGACAACTCCTATATTTAGTGCAGACAAAAACTTTATTTAAAAAGGATGCCAAAGCTGAAAAAGTGTTTGATAAAATTCAACACCTGTTCATTTCTAAAGTTTTGGAGAGATCATGGATACAAGGCACATATCTAAATACTAGATATAGTAAGAGCAATACACAGCAAACCTATAGCCAACATCAAACTAAATCAATCCCACTGATATCAGGGACAAAGCAAGGCTGCCCACTCTCTCCTTGTCTCTTCAACTTAGTCCTTGAGTCCTAGCTAGAGAAAAAAGACAACTAAAGGAAATCAAAGGGATGCAAATTGGAAAGGAAGATGTCAAGGTATCACTGTTTGTAGATGATATGATAGTATACACGAGTGACCCCAAAAATTCTACCAGAGAACTTGTTCAGCTGATGAACACCTTCAGCAAAGTGGCTAGATGCAAAATTTACTCAAAATAAAAAAAAAAATTGAAGTCCTGTATACAAAAGACAAAAGGGCTGACAAAGAAATTAGGGAAAGGACACTCTTTACAATAGCCACAAATAACATAAAGTACATTGGTGTAACTCTAACCAAAAAAGTAAAAGACTTCTATGAAAAATTTTTCAAATCTTTAAAGAGAGAAATTGAAGAAGATATCAGAAGATGGAAAGATATCCTAAGTTCATTGATCAATAAGATTAACATAATGAAAATGTTTATCCTACCAAAAGCAACCTACAGTTTCAATATAATTCCTATCAAAATTCCAACATATTTTTTTACAGACATCAAAAGAACAATTCTCAATTTCATATGGAAAAACAACAACAATAACAACAAAACAGAATAGCTAAAACAAACCTGTACAATAAAAATTTTTCTGGAGGTAACTCCTTCCCAGATTTCAAGTTGTACTATAAAAAACAGTAAGGAAGACAATACAACCATTTCTGATGAGACCTGATAGGCTAGGATCAAATAGAAGGGTAGAAAGCCCTCCCCTATCAGTGGACTAAGGGAGGGGCATAGGCAGAGAGAAAGGAGGCTAGGATGTGATAGGGCGGAGACAAGGGAAAGGAACACAGCCAGGATACAAAGTGAATAAATTGTAATAAATGAAAATAATTTTATAAAAACTAAAAAAAAAGTAATAGCAGCATGATACTGGAATAGAAACAGCCTTGTGGATCAATAGAATTGAATCAAAGAGTCAGAAATAAACCCATACACCTATGGAAATTTTGACAAAGAAGCCAAAAACATACAATAGAACAAAAGACAGCATCTTCGACAAACGGTGCTTGTCTAACTGGATGTCTACATGTAGAAAAAATACAATTGATTCATATTTATAACCCTGCACAAAGTTAAATTCCACCTGTATCAAAAGCCTCAACATAAAACCAGACACACTATATCTATTAGAAGAAAAATGGGGAGGTGGGGAAGAGCCTTGACCTCATTGCACAGGGGAAAACTGAACAGAACACCTACAGCACAGGCTCTAAGATCAACAATTAATGAATGGAACTTCATGAAACTGAAAAGCTTCTGTAAACCAAAAGACACTGTCATCAAAACAAAATGACATCCTACAGACTGGGAAAAGATCTTCACCAACCCTTCATCTGACAGAGGGCTAATGTCCAGAATATATAAATAACTGAAGAAGTTACACAGCAACAAACAAAGTAATCCAATTAAAAAATGAGGCACAGAGCTAAACAGAGAATTCTCAACAGAGGAATATTGAATGGCAGAGAAACACTTATACAGAAATGCCCAACATTCTTAGTCCTTCAGGAAATGCAAATCAAAATGACTCTGAGATTCTATCTCACATAGATCAGAGACGGCTAAGATCAAAAACTCAAGTGCCAACACATACTAGAGAAGATGTGGAAAAAGGGGATTCTCCTCCATTGCTGGTGGAAATGTAAACTTTTACAACCACTTTGGAAACCTATCTGGCAGTATCTCAGAAAATCAGTAATGGTGTTACCTCAAGTTCTAGCTATACCACTCCTAGGCATATACCCAAAAGATACCCCACCATTCTTTAAGGACATTTGCTCTACTGTGTTCATAGCAGCTTTATTCATAATAGCCATAACCTGTAAACAGCCTAGATGTCCCTCAACAGAGGAGTGGATACAGAAAGTGTGGTACATCTATACAATGGAATACTACTAAGCAATTAAAAACAAGGATATCATAAAATTTGCTGGCAAATGGTGGGAACTAGAAAAAAAAATCATGAGTGAGGTAACCCAAAAGCATAAAGACACCTATGATATATACTCACTAATAAGTGGATATTAGCCATGTAATATAGAATAAACATTCTAAAATCTATAGCCCTAAAGTAGCTAAACAACAAAGAGGACCCTTGGAAAAATGCTTAATCCTCATTCAGAAGGGCAAAACAGGATAGACATCAGAAGTAGGAGAAGACAAGGAACAAGACATGAACTTTCCATAAAGGACCCCTGAAAGACTTTACCCAGCAGGGTATCAAAGGAGACACTGAGACACATAGCCAAACTTTTGCAGAGTGCTGGAATCCTTATGGAAGAAGAGGGAGATAGAGGGACCTGGAGGGGACAGGAACTCCACAAGGAAACAAAGAGAGCCAAAATACCTGGGCCCAGAGGGGCCTGCAGAGACTGATACTCCAAGTAAGGACCATGCAGGACTCCTGATCAAAGGAAGCCTATTGGCTGCTTAGTTTCCAGCAGATGCTGTAGTAAGGGGTACAGTAGCTGTCTCTGATATGAACTCAGCGGATGGCTCTATGATCACCTTCCTCTGGGAGGTTCAGCCTTGCCTGGCCACGGAGGAAGATGATGCAGCCAGCCTTGATGAAACCTGATAAGCAGATAGAAGAGGAGGAGGATATCCCCTATCAGGAGACTAGGGAAAGGTGACAGGGGGAGAAGAGTAATAGTGTTTGGGACTGGAAGGAGATGAGGAAGGGGCTTCAGCTGGGATACCAGGTTAACTAATTACAATGAATAAGTATATAAATAAAATTATATTTAAAAATGTGCCAAAGACATGAACAGACTGTAGTGATTAATAAAATGAGATGCAGAATGAGCAAATGAAAAGATGCCTCTCACCTACTTTGAGGTAGATGCAGCCATATCCTTGAAAAAACTATCAGCCCAAGTTGATCAAAATGGCTATAATACTTAAAGTGCGAAAGTGATGCCAATGGATGCTAATCAAGGATTCAAAACGGAAACCTGACTTGAAATTAGCGAGAATATTATTTAATAAGCTTTTGTGAATAAATATATCAGTTTAAAAATCATTCAAATGTATGTACACTTAAAATTATTTCAAATTATTGGCATGTTTCATTATCTAATAAAGGATTCAGTTCCCTTTAGCTGGGCATTATAATTCTGACTTAAACAAAACTGTTTACTTTGACTTGTGTTGTTTTAAGCAAAGGACTATGAAATACTTTACTGTTTTCTTTTATGCAACATAAATTCTGAAAACTAAACTAATAATGTGTAAATACAATTTATATTTATACATATTTTATAAATAAGATGCTATTGCTTTTCTATCTCAGAATTCTAAAAGTTTATATATTTCCATCATATACATGGATTATATCCATAGGGAAAAACAACAAAACATCTAAATTAGACTCATAGTCCCCTTAAATGTTTTTATATTCATTATTGGTATCATCTAGATTCTGAGTCTCTAAAATATCATTCAAGAAGAGAACAACAAAAGATATTATCTCCATAAAAAGGTATCAACAGAGAACTAGCAGGATAAACCACTTAGATTATAGTCAAAGGAATATTGTGTCTCTTTGTACTTATAATTACAATTGTAATTACAATTGTCAATAAAGATGTTTCTTCCAATGTCCATCCTATTTGTCTTTCTAAGTAAGGATTGATCTTCTTACCCTGGGTCCTCCTTCTTGTTTAGCTTCTTTAGGTGTACATATTTTAGTATTTTATGCTGTTTAGTACATATTTTATGCTGTTTTATAGTTCTATTATCCACTTTTAAGTGAATATATACCATGTGTCTTTCTGCTTCACTCAGGATGATCTTTTCTAGGTCCCACCATTTGCCCTCAAATTTCATAGTTTCCTTGTTTTTAATTGCTGAATAGTATTCCATTGTGTAAAAGTACCACAATTTCTTTATCCATTCAAGCAGGATAGGATCCTACCATAGAGGATCTCTAAAAGATTCTGCATAGCAGTGTATCAAAGCAGATGCTGAGACTCATAACCAAACTTTGGGCAGAGTACAGGGAATCATATGAAAGAAGAGAGAGTTAGTAAGACCTGGAGAGGACAGGAGCTCCACAGGGACCGAATACATCTGGGAACAGGTTCTTGTCTGAGACTGATTCTCCAACCAGGGACCATGCATGGTTATAACCTAGAATCCTTGCTGGGATGTAGCCATGGCAGCTCATTATCCAAGTGGCTTCCCTAGTAAGGGAAACAAGGACTGTCTCTGGCATAAACTCTATGGCTAGCTCCCTGACCTACCCAGCCCCCCTGGGAGGAGCAGCCTAGCTAGGCCACAGAGGAGGACATTGCAGCCAGTCCTAGTGAGATAGGCTAGGGTCAGATAGAAGGGCAGGAGGACCTCTCCTATAAGTGGACTTAGAGAGGGGCAAGGAGGAGATGAGGGAGAGAGGGTGGGATTGGAAGGGAATGAGGAAGGGGCTACAGCTGGGTCACAAAATAAATAAATTGTAATTAATATAAAGAATAAAAAATATACTAAAAAGATGTTTCTCTTTCTTAACTTAAAAATTAAGATCATGATTACATTTCTCTTCTTCATTTCTTAATTCTAGAAGAAGAAGAATCTCTCATTCTAGAAGAAGAAGATCTCTCATTCACCCTTTCCACATTTCCTTCAAATTCATGGGTGCTTTAAACAGTCACTTTTGCATAAATATATATATTTATATATACATACATATATTACATAAGTATATGCATATATATACTTATGAAATTTTATTACATTAATATTGAGGAGGTTATACTTATAAATATGTTTTATATACACATATATGAATTTATTTATGTATATATATGTGTGTGTGTGTGTGTGTGTGTGTGTGTGTGTGTGTGTGTGTCCATTTGGATAGGGCTCAACAACTCAGTATTTCCATTGCTTGTTTTTTTTTTTTTTTTTTTTTTTTTTTTTGTAGTGGTATCCCTATTTTCACAGAGAAGTTCCCTTCAAAAGTGAAGACTACACTTATCTATGTGGATGTGGACAACTTTTTGTAAATTTTGGTTAGGGACTGAGGTTGTTTGGTAAAGTAATGGATATAGATTCTTCTCCAAAAATTGTAACTTCACTAACACTGAGTAGTTAGCTCTATTGCCAGAATCAGACATTGTTTCTTGTGTTCAGAGGATCTTAATTGAAATTAGTTACCTTTTGGTCAATACCAAGATATGTGTGGCAATAATTATTAGGGTCATTACACCATGCTGGCCCTTACTGTATTTCATGGACATCCTAGTTAGGTAGGACTCTTGGTTGTCGCTCTATTTAGAAGTTTGCATGTGTCTTTTATTATAGTGAAAGGTAATCTTAAGGGAAATTGCTAAAGTCCATAATTTTAAATACTTTTATTTCTTTTCATATCATATAAATCACTGCAGTTTTAAAAATATATTTAATTTCTTATTCTTCATTCAGCAAAATCTGAGGTCAATCCTGTTCACACTGGAACAAAGCCCTGTAAGAATGCTTGTATAGTAAGGGACTATGGCTTTGATGGCATGTCTATCTGTGTGCAGCCATGCTTCCAAGCAAGCTAGTAATGGGCTAACCCCAATTAAGTGTTGTTTTTTTTAATAAGAGTTGTCATGACCATCATGTCTCTTCACAGCAATAGAAGAAGCTTTTATCCCTGATTAGTGTCTAGTCTCCCTCTGTTAACATGATGACCATGATTACATTAAAATGATACTTAGAATTATTGCCTTTTATTCTTATATTTGAACATGTGATTCATATTGTCAAATCCTATGTTATGGGGGGGGAGCTGTGGACAGAGGGCATGGTTAACCAACTCATTTATACTTCTCATAGCCTTTTCTACTCCCACCTGGATGCGGGTGAATAAGGATTTAAGAAGTTCATTTCTCTATGTCTTTATTCTTTGAGATGCTGTGATGAATTAATTCAAAAAATCTTTTTTCTTAATTCTTTATTATTAGTTACATATTATTAACGCTGTATCCTGTTCCCTCATTGCCTCCCAATCCCTCCCTCCCTTCCTCATCTCCTCCCTGCCCCTTTCCAAAAAAGAATACTGAAAAATACCTAGACAAATTTTGGAATAGTATTGTCCTGCTTTGGTTATATGTAGTTAGAATGCATTGCTTTTTTCTAAAGATTCATAAAAATTGTAGGTTTAATTCATTGTGCTTCCCCATCACATGTGCAATGGATAACTAGCAACTACCTCATCTATACAGTTTAATTGATTAAAACTGTAATATTACATTTAATATTCCATCACTTACTTTTTATTCTACTATGAAAAAAATAATATGTTAGAAAGGACTCAAGGGATAGTGTACTTTTGGATCACAGTTTATGATTATGCTTGTATTAAATTTTTTTCCAGTAAAATGGAAATAAAGATGGACTTATTTATGATGAAAAACTAACAACATAAACAAGCAATAATTCCACTACAGTCTTCCTTGGAGAACCCATACAGGAATTTTTTTTACAAGAATATGGATGAAACTAAAGACCCAGTGGCACCAAGGATGACAAACATGAATACAAACTGCTGGAGCGCTCTCTCTCTCTCTCTCTCTCTCTCTCTCTCTCTCTCTCCTCTCTTCATGATTGACTGGCAGCAAGACAGGCCAAAGAGGATCCTCTAGGCAGCTCAGCTTCTGGAAGTCTCTATTAGGCAGCATTAAAAAAATAAAATTAAAAACGTTGTCTATATATTAGGGCCTGGGGGTTGTAAATATTGTTTCTACTTTGCTAAACATCTGAGATTCACTTACCTTCCAAGTTTCATGACCTTTCCTTCTTCATCTGGGAAAAAAAATCCAAATCAAATGAAATTGCTATACAACTATACAGGCATAGTTATCTCATCATGACAACCAGGTTATGATGACAAGATTGTATAGGCAGCTAATCTCATTGAATCCACATTCGTGAAGCAGAATGTAAGTGCATGCAGAATGTCACCCACGGAATGTTGTCACCCAACATTAAAGTGGACACTATACATCCATTACTCTAACCAAGATTGGTCCTCACAAACATAGCCAGGTGATAACCTGTTTTCTATAAGGCTGGTGTCCTAGACTACTCTAGTCCTGACAATCTGAAAACTGATATAAACTATCATTACATCTTACATGTACATTGAAAGAAGATACAACAAAAAGGAAGAGAACAAATTGGCCACAGAATAGGAAGCTGGTTAAAGGTTATGCTTTGGAAATTGATTAAATTAAACTTATTTTTTCTTATTTTCTATTTAATCATCGCAAATACCACTAATCTCTGATGTTATATATAAAATTATGAATATTAAATACAAATTATTTATATACAATTTTATTCTATACATTTAATATGGTAAATCTTGAAAATTAGCTAAAGTCAATATAATTAATAAATATGTGATTTTTAGCATATATTCTAATAGAATTTGCACTTTCAAATTATTTAATTCTAATGTAGACCTAAATGAATTAATGTTAAGTATGCAAAAATATCTAAAAAGAGCTAATAGTTAGAGAAAAAACTAATATTTGTAACCATAATTTTCTTAAATGTTTATATTAATACTTACCCTCAGAAGAAAAGTAAAATAATTGGCATGGAAAAATTTATTTCAAAAGAAAACTGTAAAGCAGAATGCAGAATATGTCAAATTTACACTCCTTTCACAGTCCTCTTTTTGTACAAGATCCAACTCTGCCTCAAGGAAATGCAAAATAAAATTCTTAGTAGGAAATGTAAAATTACTTTTAATATATGTTTAATGAATATATTTTTATACCCAATCATACAACATGAGTAATTGTAGAAGTTTTAAGTATTTCTTGCTGTGAGTCCTCATTGCCTGGGCTAGTACAGCAATGGGTATTTTCACACACTAAGTTTTTGGAAGAAAAATTAGTGTAAAGTATTAAATTATTTAGAATTCATAGATCCTGAAATTTGCTTGTTTTAAACTATTTATTATTATTCCCCAATATGTTTTATAAGTTTAAAAGTTGAAAAATGAAGTTAATGTTATCTTATATAGAATTGCTTAGTCTGTTCAGTGGCAAATTCTTGCCCAGAATACATAAAACAGTGAGTTTTATCCCTAGCATTAAACAAAACTAAACAAATTATTTTAATATCGCTATAAAAGATGTTTAAAAAATAACGTCAGATTGGTTAGGGAGAAAGAAAATGAATTATTTTAACATCATGTTTTAAATCCAAATGTTTCTATGCTTTTGATAGTTCTTTACCAATAAGATAACAAATCATGTGTTTATAATTTTACATTTAATAGTGGCTTAAAAATTGGCCACAAGGAAATTCTTCAGTGAGCTTGTTACAAAGCTTAATTGTGATGCATGGACAGTATTTCCTGTAATGATAAATTAATCTTTCTGAGAGGGAGACATTACTTTGGGTTTATCTTTTTCCTTTATTTTAGGAGGAATTTAGAATTAAAGCTCTAGAGAACATCATAATTAAAGTATGAACAGCATGTTTCACAATTATTTACACAATAGAAGATTGTAATATTAAGTTCAAATGTGAAACTTGCCTATATATGCATTCCAGTAACCTGTTAGAGGAGGAAAATCTGCTTTTATGATTTCCCTCTTTTAGTCAATTATTTTGGAAACCGAAATATTATCTTAAATGCTAAAGATCTGTTTGTGATTTGAAACTATGAACTCTCACCAAATCATAGCCCCATAGCAAAATAATTTTATTAACTCTCCACCTCACTAATTTTAGCACATATACATGTGCACTGTTGTATATTTCCAGAATTATATGTCCATTATTGTAATTTATGCTTGAGACTTCTGAAAAGATGTTTGAATCCAGTAACAGTGATGCTTAGTAGACTCTGTTGAAAGAATTTGCAAAATTTAATGTGTGATCTGACTCCCTTTGCTTAGCTATTATTTTACTTCGTTTAAATAAGATTACACAATAAGTACTGTTTAGTTATTGGCTTGCTTCACTAAACATACTTTGAAAATATATATTTTTAAATTTTTTATTAATTACACTTTATTCACTTTGTATCCCCCCTTTGGTTCCCTCCCTCCTCCTGTCCCAATCTCTCCCTTCCTCCCCCCTCTGCATGCATGTCCCTCCTCAGGTCCACTGATAGGGGAGGTCTTCTTTTCCTTCCTTCTGATCCTAGTCAATTAGGTCTCACCAGGATTGGCTGCATTGTCTTCTTCTGTGGCCTGGTAAAGCTGCTCCCCACTCAGGGAGAGGTGATTAAAGAGCAGGCCAATCAGTTCATGTCAGAGACAGTCCCTCTTCCTATTACAATGGAACCCACTTGGACACTGAACTGCAGGGGTCTTTCCTGAGACTGATACTCCAACCAAGGACTATGCATGGAGATAACTTAAGACCCTTGCACAGATGTAGCCCATGAAAATATTTTTTTATGTGTATGGTCTGAGTGTTCCTGCATGCATATATGGGAAACTTCTGCATCCCTCTCGTGTTCTGAGGTAATAAAAAAAAATCAGATGGTTGCACACCACCAAGTGAGTTCTGGGAAGTAAACCTGTGTCCTCTGAAGAACAGAAAGTTCTCTAAACTTCTGAGCCATGTTTGAAGCCCTTCATTATACTTCTCAAGTGTTACCTAATTTTCACCACTTGGCACACTCTTCCGTTAGGGGGAGTATTTCTACAGCTCTCATTTTTTTTGTTTCCTGCAGTGCTCTTGTAAGGTTGATGCCTCCTGGGGACATAGACATTAGCAAATCCACTGTTGTTTTCCTTGATCGCTCATGCTTAGGCAGCATATTACTGAGACTTCATAATGTAGCTTCGGACATTCCTAGGAGACACACTCATAGCAATCTCTGTGTTCTTCTGGACTGTCCTCTGCCACTCTTCCATGATGATTCCTATAGAGTGTTAATACTTGATTTTTTTTAATTCTTTATTAATTATACTTTATTCACTTTCTATCCCCCCTGTGGTTCTCTTCCTCTTCCAGTCCCAATCCCTCCCTTCCTCCACCCTCTGCATGCATGCCCCTCCCCAAGTCCACTGATAGGTGAGGTCTTCTTTTCCTTCCTTCTGATCTCAGTCAATTAGGTCTCATCAGAAGTGGCTGCATTGCCTTCTTCTGTGGCCTGGTAATGCTGCTTCCCCCTCAGGGGGAGGTAATTAAAGAGCAGGTCAATCAGTTCATGTCAGGGACAGTCCCTGTTCCTATTATAATGGAATCCACTTGGATATTGAACTGCCATAGACTACATCTGTGCAGGGGTCTTAGGTTATCTCCACGCATAGTCCTTGGTTGGAGTATCAGTCTCAGAAAAGACCCCTGTGCTCAGATTTTTTGGTTCTGTTGCTCTCCTTGTGGTGTTCCTGTCCTCTCCAGCAGAGTGCAGGGAATCTTATGAAAGAAGTGGGAAACAGTAAGATCTGGAGAGAACAGGTACTTGATTATTTTTATTGCTTAATACCATATGGCATTAACTGACCATATGGTAAGTTTGTATTAATATACTGACACAATTATTTTTCACACAAGCCACATCCATCTCATGAGCAGCAGCACCACTTGGCTTGAAGTCTTAGACTCCTTAATAAGAAAAGAGAGAGGGAGAGTTGTGCATCAACATTCATCTCTCCCAGATTTCGATCTTTGTTGAGAACAATGTGTTTGCTTCATTCTCTCATTGTCCTAACTGCCATGACATAGCGGACCATTCAAACTATTTTCCAAAATAAATCTGTTTTGTCAGGTATTTTATGACAGCAATAAGAAAAGTAAAGCATGCTGAAAATTTTAACAAGATTTCAATTTTTTTTTTTTTTTTTTTTTGCTTTTTGTCATAACATTTTCTCACAGCAACAGAGATAGAAACTGGGCCACTTTCACATATATTTCATGCTTAAAATTGTAGGTTGTACTTGGTGAGATAGTGTACCACGTCAATGACCTTTTGACAAAAAACAGGTTTTATTAACAGTGCTCATAAGTCTAAACTCTATATATACCATGACCAGGAATTGCCTTTTTCAAACACACATATGTACATATATATGTATTTACATACACATGTACACACACACATCTGTATATATATACAGATATATATATATATATATATATATATATATATATATATATATATATACATATATATATATATATGATGAAACCCACCCTCAAAGGACAATTTTAAAGTGTAATTAAGCATACAGTTGCTATACAGAATGCCTTATATCTGAAATCACTGATAGAAATAAGATTATTTCAGATATTTTTAATCATTTATTACTTCTGGACTGTGGACTGTCACATTAAGTCTCTCTTCCTCTAATTTCTGAGTGATCAACTTGAAATGACAAATATTTATTTAATTTTAATTTAATTTTATTTTATTATTTTTTTTGTTTTTCGTTTTTTTTATTAAAATTTATTTTTTTTATATTTTTTATTAATTACACTTTATTCATTTTGTATCACCCCATAAGCCCCTCCCTCCTCCCCTCCCGATCCCACCCTCCCTCCCCTTTCTGAATGCATGCCACTCCCCAAGTCCACTGATAGGGGAGGTTCTCCTCTCCTTTCTGATCTTGGTCTATCAGTTCTCATCAAAATTGGCTGCATTGTCCTCTACCTTGGCCTGGTAAAGCTGCTCCCCCCTCAAGGGGAGGTGATCAAAGGGCAGGCCAATCAGATTATGTCAGAGGCAGTCCCTCTTCCCATTACTATGGAACCCACTTGAACACTGAACTGCCATGGGCTACATCTGTGCAGGAGTTCAAGGTTATCTCCACGAATAGTACTTGGTTGGAGTATGAGTCTCTGGGAAGTTCCCTGTATTCAAATTATCTTGTTCTGTTGCTCTCCTTGTGGAGTTCCCGTCCCCTCCAGCTCTTACTATTTCCTACTTCTTACATAGAATTCCATTCACTCTGCCCATCAGTTGGCCATCAGGCTCAGCATCTGCTTTGACAGTCTATACTGCAGAAGCTTTCAGAGGCCCTCTGTGGCAGGTTCCAAGGTTGTTTCCTGTTTTCTTCTGGCTTTCAGAGGCCCTCTGTAGCAGGTTCCAAAGTTGTTTCCTATTTTCTTTTTCTTCTGATGTCCATCCTCTTTGCCTTTCAGGATGGGGATTGAACATTTTAGTTAGGGTCCTTTCTTTTGCTTAGTTTGTTTAGATGTTCAGATTTTAGTGGGTTTATTCTATGTTGTATGTTTATATGAGTGAGTATATACCATGCGTGTCTTTTTGCTTCTGGGACAACTCACTCAGGATGATCCTTTCCAGGTCCCAACATTTACCTGCAAATTTCATGATTTCCTTATTTTTCATTGCTGAGTAATACTCCATTGTATAGATGTACCACAGTTTCTGCATCCATTCTTCAGTTGAGGGGCATCTGGGCTGTTTCTAGCTTCTGGCTATTACAAACAAAGCTGCTACAAACATGGTTGAGCAAATGTCCTTTTTGTGTACTTGAGCCTCTTTTGGGTATATGCCTAGGAGTGGTATGGCTGGATCTTGAGGAAGCGCTATTCCTACTTGTCTGCAGTCATCAAAAGTCTCCTATCCAAAAAAAGCCCAGGACCAAATGGCTTCAGCGCAGAATTCTACCAGAACTTCAAAGAAGAGCTAACTCCAATTCTCTTCAAACTATTCCACAAAATAGAAACAGAAGGATCATTTCCAAACTCATTCTATGAAGCCACAGTCACCTTGGTACCTAAACCTCACAAAGACTCAACAAAGAAAGAGAATTTCAGGCCAATCTCCCTTATGAACATTGATGCAAAAATACTTAACAAAATACTTGCAAACCGAATCCAAGAACACATCAAAGATATTATCCACTATGACCAAGTAGGTTTCATCCCAGGTATGCAGGGGTGGTTCAATATATGGAAATACATCAATGTGATCCACCATATTAACAAATTGAAAGAAAAAAAACACATGATAATCTCCCTAGATGCTGAAAAAGCATTTGACAAAATCCAACATCCATTCATGTTTAAAGTACTGGAGAGATCAGGGATACAAGGCACATATCTAAACATAGTAAAGGTGATATACAGCAAGCCTATAGCCAACATCAAACTGAATGGAGAGAAACTTAAAGCAATCCCACTGAAATCAGGGACAAGACAAGGCTGCCCACTCTCTCCATATCTCTTCAACATAGTGCTGGAAGTCCTTGCTAGAGCAATAAGACAGTTGAAGGAGATCAAGGGATACAGATGGGAAAGGAAGAAGTCAAATTACCACTATTTGCAGATGATATGATAGTATACATGAGTGACCCCAAAAACTCTACCAGGGAACTCCCACAGCTGATAAACACCTTCAGCAAAGTGGCCGGATACAAAATTAACTCAAAAAAATAAGTAGCACTCCTGTATACAAAAGACAAAAGGACTGAGAAAGAAATTAGAGAAACAACACCGTTCACAATAGCCACAAATGACATAAAGTACCTTGGTGTAACCCTAACCAAGCAAGTCAAAGACTTGTATGAAAAAAATTTCAAGTCTCTGAAGAAAGAATTAGGGGAAGATATGAGAAGATGGAAAGATCTCCCATGCTCATGGCTTGGCAGGATTAACATAGTAAAAATGGCCATCTTACCAAAAGCAATCTACACATTCAATGCAATTCCCATCAAATTGCCAACACAATTCTTTACAGACCTGGAAAGAAAAATTCTCAACTTCGTATGGAATAACAAGAAACCGAGAATTGCTAAAACAATCCTCTACAATAAAAGATCTTCTGGAGGTATCTCCATCCCTGATCTCAAGCTGTACTATCGAGCAGCAGTTATAAAAACTGCATGGTACTGGCATAGAAACAGAATGGTGGATCAATGGAATCGAACAGAAGACCCAGAAATAAACCCACACACTTACGGACACCTGATTTTTGACAAAGATGCCAAAACCATACAATGGAAAAAAGATAGCATCTTCAACAAATGGTGCTGGTCCAAATGGATGTCTACATGTAGAAAAATGAAAATAGATTCATACTTATCACCCTGCACAAAACTGAAGTCCAAGTGGATCAAAGACCTCAACATAAAACCAGACACATTAAATCGGCTAGAAAAAAAAGTGGGGAATACCCTAGAACTCATTGGTACAGGAGAAAACTTCCTGAACAGAACACCAACAGCACAGGCTCTAAGAGCAACAATCAATAAATGGGACCTCATGAAACTGAAAAGCTTCTGTAAAGCAAAGGACACCGTCATCAAAACAAAGCGACTGCCTACAGATTGGGAAAGAATCATCACCAACCCTTTATCTGACAGAGGACTCATATCCAATATATATAAGGAACTAAACAAGCTGAAAAGCAATAAACCAAGTAATCCACTTTAAAAATATGTGGAACAGACCTAAAGAGAGAATTCTCTGTAGAGGAATATCGAATGGCAGAGAAGCACTTAAAGAAATGCTCAACCTCATTAGCCATTAGGGAAATGCAAATCAAAACAACCCTGAGATTTTACCTTACACCCATCAGAATGGCCAAAATGAAAAACTTAAGGGACAGCACATGCTGGAGAGGTTGTGGAGAAAGGGGAACCCTTCTCCACTGCTGGTGGGAATGTAAACTTGTACAACCACTCTGGAAATAATCTGGCACTTTCTCAATTTTTTTTAAACAAGTAGTATCATGTGAAGTCCTTTCTGTGACAAATAGAGCCCAGAGGCCTCTGGAAGAGGTTTACTTAAGAAAAATGAAGAGTCTGAAATTTCTGATTATTTTATTCTAATAATTCTTGAATGCTATAGACAAACTGATGTAATATTGTGGTATAAGTATAGAATAGAAGAATAAAAATAATAACAGGCAGAAATGATAGTTCTGATTAGTCATCAGAGAAAACAAGTACAAGAATAAGGAAATGGACCAAAGTTTTTTGCTATATACTGACAAAAATGTGTATTTTATTATACCAATGTCTTGGAAAGTTGAGTTTGTTTTAATTCAACAATAGTATGCTCAGTTACTTGGTATAGTGGATTTCAAGAAAACCTGCTTTTCAAACACTAGTATAGAAAATTTTTACTACTCTTAGAACTATGATTAAAGGGACTTGCATTTCAATACAAATTTTATGAAGCTTTAATGAGAAAAGTTGTGACTGAGTATAATCTGTAGGCATGGCTAATGTGTAAAAAGCATTTGACAATTTTGAAAGAATAACACTTAAAAAAAAACTCAAAGACAATGACAATATACATGCCAAAATGGACAGTGAAAAGTTCATGAGAATTCTCATCTACACAGAGAACTACAGGCAAGTAAGGAATGCTGAGAACAATAGAAAGTGTCCTCTTCAATTTAAGAGCATATCAATTGGTAATCCAATATGGACTTTTCATTCTAGGAAACATACATAAATTATTTGAATTTATCAGGGTGTATTTAGGAACACACAGAGAGAGATATCTATATCCTACAGTTACACATAAGTGTATACATAAATACACATATATGCTTAAAAATTAATGATAAAAGAGGCTGTAGATTTGAAAGAGTAAAGGTAGGAGTATAAAACTGTTTAGAAATATTAAAGGAAAAGGCACAATGTTATCATATTACAATATCAAAATTTTATTTGTATTAATTATAGTTTATTCACTTTTTTTAGTTTAGCAGATTGTATTTATATATTTGGTTTTTTTTAATTTTATTTTTTTCTTTTTAAATTTTTTTTGAATTTTATTTTTTTCTTATCAGTTACATTTTATTAACTCTGTATCCCAGCTGTGTCCCGATCCCTCATTCCCTCCCACTCCCACCCTCCCTCCCTCATCTCCACCGTGCCCCTTGCCAAGTCCACTGATGGGGGGGACCTCCGCCCCATTCATCTGATCCTGTTTTATCAGGTATCTTCAGGACTGGCTGCAAAGCTCTCCTCTGTGGCCTAACAGGACTGCTCGTTCCTTGGGGTTTGGGGAGGCCAAAGAGCCAGTCATTGAGTTCCTGTTAGAAATAGTCCTTGTTCCCCTCACTATGGGAAACCAATTGGTTACTGAGCTACCACAGGTTACATCTGAGCAGAGGTTATATCCATACATGGTCCTTGGTTGAATGTCAGTCTCAGAAAAGACCCTGTGCCCAGATATATTTGGTCCTTGTGGAGCTCCTATCCTTTCCTCATCAGACTAACTCCCCTTCTTTCTTATGATTCCCTGTACTCTGCCAAAGGTTTTGTCATGAGTCTTTGTATCTGCTTTTAAAACACTGCTAGGTAGAGTCTTTCAGATGCGCTCAGTAGACTCCTGTCATACGTTCAAAACAATCCTGTACAACAGATCATCTGGAGGTATCTCCATCCCCGATCTCAAGTTGTACTACAGAGCAATAGTAGTAAAAACTGCATGGTATTGGCATAAAAACAGAAAGGAGGATCAATGGAACCTCATAGAAGACCCAGAAATAAACCCATATACCTATGAATACTCGATTTTTGACAAAGAAGGCAAAACCATTCAATGGAAAAAAGACAGCATCTTCAACAAATGGTGCTGGTCCAACTGGATGTCCACATGCAGAAAAATGAAAATAGATCTCTATTTATCACTCTGCACAAAACTAAAGTCCAACTGGATCAAAGACCTCAACATAAAACCAGATACTCTAAATCTGTTAGAAGAAAAAGTGGGGAACAGCCTAGAACTCATTGGCACAGGAGACAACTTCCTGAACAGAACACCAACAGCACAGGCTCTAAGAGCAATAATTAATAAATGGGACCTCCTGAAACTGAAAAGCTTCTCTAAAGTTTATTCACTTTTTATCCCCCCTGTACCTCCTTCCTTCCTGCCCTTCCAACCCCACCCTCCCTCTTCCCCACCGGTGTCCCTCTCCCAGTCCACTGAAAAGGCAGGTCCTCCTCCCCTTCCCTTTTATCCTAGTCTATCTGGTCTCATCAGGAGTGACTGCATTGTTTTCTTTTGTGGCCAGGTAAGGCTGCTTCCCCCTCTGGGGGAGGTGATCAGAGAGCAGGCCAGTCAGTTCATGTCAGAGACAGTCCTTATCATCATTCCTATGGAGACCACTTGGATACTGAAATGCCATGGGGTACCTCTGTGGAGGAGTTTCAGGCCATCTCCATGAGTGGTTCTTGGCTGGAGTATCATTTTCAGAAAAGAGCCTGTGCCCAGACTTTTAGGATCTGTTGCTGTCCTTGTGGAGCTCCTTTCCTCACCAGGTCTTGCTATCTCCCCCTTCTTTCATAAAATTCCCTGTACTCTGTGCAAAGTGTGGCTATGAGTCTGAGCATCTGCTCTGATACCCTGCAGGGTAGACCCTCTGTGGTAAGCTCCTGTCCTGTTCCCTGTTTTCTCCCTACGCTGATGTCCATCCTCTTTGACTTTCTGAACGGGGATTGAGCATCTTAACCAGAGTCCTCCTTCCTGATTAGCTTCCTTAGTTGTACAGATTTTAGTATGTTTATCCTATATTATATGTCTAGTATCCACTTATGAGTGAGTATATACCCTTGGTGTCTTTCCGCTTCTGGGATACCTCACTCAGGTTGATCATTTCCAGTTCCCACCATTTACCTGCAAATTTCATGATTTCCTTGTTTTTTGTTTGTTTTTTTTTTGTTTTGTTTTGTTTTGTTTTCTAAATCTCTGAATAATATTCCATTCTGTAGATATACCACAATTTCTGTATCCATTCCTCAACTGAGGGACATCTAGGCTGTTTCCAACTTCTGGCTATTATAAAGCAATATCAAAATTTTAAATGTGACAAATAAACCATATACTTCACTGGAACAAGAGGAATGACAAGAAGAATCTACCAATAACAGTTTTCAAGTTGTTGAAATAAAAATTTACTGCAAAGATGTTGAACTGAGAATATTCAATAGTTTGTCAACTCTCCACCTTACATCGGCTGCCAAGGTATACAGAAACCATGCTCTCTATGGTAGATGAAAACTAGATTATATTTCAAGCCACTATTACAACTTTGTAGTGTATCCACATAATATTTATTCACGAATTCAAAATGCAAGACTAACAGCCCTAAGTCATTGTACCAAAGATGCTCAAAGCCACCAAGGCCAGAAAATCAGAGTGGGAGCTGGTTTCACTGCTAGGATGTGAGAGCGGCTAATGTTTGAAGCTTGAATTATGCAGAATAACAAAAAAGATTGTAAATATGAAGGATGTGGGATCGCAGCTGCAAGAGAGAGGACTCAGCTAAGAGGCAGGCTAACTGTAGGTCAGGTCACAGAACTAGTGACGTAGGAGTACCTAAGGCTGCTGTGAATTAGAAGATGATACCACAGGCCCAGAAGATGAATGCATATCTGTAACCATGATTTTCTTTTTTCTTACTTAATTTCAGTATTTTATGTTCATTTTTTTTCTTTCTGTGTTCTCATTCTTCTCTTCTTCATGAGAGTGCTTTTTCTGTGTCACTATATATTCTGGGAATGTAATAGAGATTTTAACAATTAAAATTATTTCTCTTTTCTCATCTTCACTTCTTCCCTCTAGTCCTTCACATGTACCCACTTTACTCCTTTCAACTTACTGGGTTCAGGATCATGTACAAGACAAGCCTCTGAATGTTTCTATGAGGAATTTTCCGGAGAGATCTCACTGGGACATTTAAGGAAGACTCACCCTTAAGGTGACCAAAAGTCACTCTAGAAAAATGTGAATGTGAGCTGAACACTACATTCATCTCCTCCTTCCTAGCTGGAGCTCAGTGAACATTTTCCACATGCTTCTTCTATCACACTGTCTTCTTCATGATGGAATGTGTCTTCTCAGGTTGTAATCCCTAAAAGTTCTTCTTGCCTCACATTGGTTTTCTCAGCTGTTTTGTCACATTACCAAGAAAAAAATACAACTGTATGCTTGTCTTAACTGTTTACCCATAAATCAAATTCAATGTGCTTATGGTTAGCTAACATGATATGGCATGATTATTTGATATAGCCAAGTGCTTCATCACCCATACAGCCATGAAAGGAAGAAAAGGCAGAGAATTGAAGGGATTATTATATTTTTGAAGACATCTCAACTGGCTGCATCTCTTGCATATATCACAATCTTTTTACTAACGTGGAAAAATGGAACTTGCAGAGCTTAACAATATGAAAATATATATTTTCAATTAAAACTGACATAAGATCTGAACAGATGCCTGACCGAAAAGAAACAGCAATGGGAAATAATCTAGTAAAATATGTTGAACATATGTCACTAATGAATTTCAAATTAAAACAACCATGAGATGGTACTATAAACTTTATATAAATGACAAAATTAAATAATGGCAACAGCATTCTGATGAGTGTCTGGAGAAAAAAACACTGAGGTTCATTGAATGGGGAAAATAATAGTACCACTGGATTGGAGGATTCTTTAGCAAAATCTTACCAAACTCAGTCTTTCTTTGCTATAAGATTCAGAACAGCATTTTGATATTTGAAAAAGAGAACAAATTATATCCATGTTTTCATTCATAAGACTGTATATAAATATTTACAGAGGTTTTATTAATAATTGTCATAACATGAAAATCATCAGACATTTTTCAGGAGGTAAACCAACAGTTGAACAATGATTAATTTATACAAAGGAATATTACACATCACTGAATAGAAATGATCTCAAATTAAAAAGTAATAAATTTTAATTGCAGAATGATAAGTATAAGTGGATCTAATTTAAAATTTACTTTCTTTACTTTTATGCTTTTCAGAAGAGAAAAGAAGAGTCTAAGAAGACATTAAAAGAAAAATAACAAAGTCAAAATGCCTGGGCCTAGGGGGCCCTGTAGAGATCAATACTCCAACTAAGGAACATGCATAGAGAAGACCTAGACCCTGTGTTTGTAGGAAGACCATTGGCTGCTCAGTTTCCAAGGGGGATTCCTAGTATGGAGAGTAGCGGCTGTCTCTGACATGAACTCAGTGGCTGGCTCTTTGATCACTTTCCCCTGGGGGGTGCAACCTTGCCAGGCCACAGGGGAATACTGATGAGACCTGCTAGGCTAGGGTCAGAGGGAAGGGGAGGAGGACCTCCCTTATCAGTGGAGTAGGGAAAGTGCACAGGGGGAAAAGACAGATAATGGGTGAGACTGGGAGGAGATAATGGAGGGGGCTGTAGTGGGGATACAAAGTGAATAAATTGTAAATTAAATTTTAAAAATCTGTGGTTATGCCTGGAGAAAAAACAATGCAGACATGGAACCACTGTGCAATTAGTAAAGCAAAATTGTACGAATACTAAACTATACGGTGTTCTGTCCTGTGTACCACACTG
>NW_026592666.1:934695-969392 GCF_907164565.1 Psammomys obesus
TATTATTGTTGTTGTTGTCATTGTGGTTGCTGTTGTTGACTTTGTATCCTGGTTGTAGCCCCCTAACTCATCTCCTCCCAGTCGCACCCTCCTGCCCTCTTCCATCGGTATCCCTCTTCCCTATTCCACTGATAGTGGAAATTCTCTCCTACTGTCTGACCCTAACCTATCAGGTTCCATCGGGACTGCCTGGATCCTCTTCCTCTGTGGACTGGGTAAGTCGTCCATGCCAGGGGAAAGTGATAAAAGAACAGACAATCAAGTTCATATCAGAAACTGCGCCTGCTGCCCTTACTAGTAAACCCACGTGGATACTGAGGTGTCTATGGGCTACATCTGAGCAGGGGTCTAGTTCCTCTCCATACATGAACTTTCGTCGATGCATCAGTCTCTGAAGGACTCCCTGGGCCAAGATTTTTCAGCTCTGTTGTTATCCTTGTGGAGCTCCTGTCCCATCTGTATCTTTCTCCCCCCACCCTTCTTCCATAAAAACCAATGTACTCTGTCCAAGGTTAGGCTGAGAGTTTCTGAATATTGCTTCGATCCCCTGCTGGGTGGAGTCTATTAGAGGAGATCTGTGGTAGGGTCCCACCCTTTTCCTTCTTTTCTAACACTTCTGGTGTCTATTTTGTTTGCCCACCTGAATGAGAATTAAGCATCTTCTCTAGGGTCCTCCTTGTTTACTTGCTTAAGTTCTGTTAGCTTAGTAAATTTATCCTTCTATTGAGAAGTGAGAATATACTATGGCTGCCTTTCCAATTTCGGGTTACATCACTCAGGATATTCTTTTCTAGTTCCACCCATTTGCCTGCTAATATCATGATTTCCTTTTTTTTTTAATAGTTGAGCAAATTCCATTGTGTAAATGTACCACAATTTCTGTATCCATTTTTCAGCTGAGGTTTCAACTCAGAATTCTTCCAGACCTTCAGAGAGGTACTACTTCCAATATTCTTCAAATTATTCCTAAAATAAAAATAAAAGAAATATTCCTAAACTCATTTTATGAGCCCACAGTCACCTTGATACCTAAATCACACAAAGACCCAACAAAAAAGAACATCAGACCTATCTCTGTTATGAACATCAATGCAAAAATACTTAATAAAATACTTGCAAAATGAATTCAAGAACATATCACAGATATCATTGTTCATGACAGTATCCCTAGCATGCAGGGACACAATATACAAAAATCCATGAATGTAATCTACCATATCAACTAGTTGAAAGAAAATACTACGTGATCATCTCCTTAGATGCTGAAAAAGCATTTGACAAAATCCAATACACATACATGTTTAAAGTTTTGGAGAGATTAAGGATACAATGCACATACCTAAATATAATAAACACAATATACAGCAGCCAATAGCCAACATCAAACTAAATGGAGAGAAACTTATCAATCCTGAGAAATTAGGGACAAGTCAAGGCTGTCCATCTCTCTATCTCTTCAACATAGTACTGTAAATTCTAGCTAGAGCAATCAGACAACAAAAGGAGATAAAAAGACAACAATTTGGAAAGAACAATTCACAGTATCACTATTTACAAATGATATGATATGATATGATATGATATGATATGATATGATATGATATGATATGATATGATAGTACACATGAGTGACCCCAAAAAATTCTACTAGAGAACTCCTAAAGCTGATAAACCCTTTCAGCAGAGTGGATGGATACACAATTAACTCAGCAAACAACAACAAGAAAAAATCAGTAGCCCTCCTGTACACACACACACACACACAAAAAAAAAAAAAAATGGGCTGAGAAAAAAATTAAGGAAACAACACCATTCACAAATAATACAAAGTACATTGGTGTAACTCTGACCAAGCAAGTGAGAGACCATCTGATCTTTCTAATGTATTTCTCATGTCCTGTGACTGTTTGGGTGTTCATGGTGAAGGTCCATGCACAAAAGGATAGATGGGAAACATAAAATGTGTGTTTTCTATGATATTTTTTACTGTGATCTTAACTACTTAAAACTGATTCATATAAACTTTAAGGGCAAGCATGTAACCATAAAGTAATGTTGATACGTCATTTAAGATTTATAATCTTTATGCTTTACCAGAGACTATTCATAAAAATGGAACTAATTTTTAATTTATGAGCTATGATTTATCAAGAAATGTTTCCCATAATGAGCGTGTATAATAGCTGAAATAGCCTGTAGGTAAAGAGAAACAGTGGGAATGAATTACTTCATTTCCCTGGCATCATCTCACATTGTGGACCATCGACTTACCTGTTCTCTCATTACTGCTGGCAAACTGCATCCAGGAGTTTTGCCCTTACTTATGTGTGTACATGTTCTTATGTGCTGATAATCAACTAAAGCAATTATTTCACCACGTGGGCATCATGGATTAATAATCTTGAAAACTGTATTTAAATAAGGAGGGTTGTAAAGGTCATCTCTGGAACATACCAACATAAAATATGTTGTTCTTACTGCACTTCCAAAAATATGCCAGAAAAACATTCTAGATACCAACCAGCATTTTAACCCAATTAGCTCTATGAGTCTGTCCAATATTCTTTCTGTCATAGTTGCTGTTCAATTTGGCATTTCTATTCTTCAGTGTCACTTCTCATTAGCGGATGTGGTTAGTCACTCTCCTTTTACTTCATTAACGGATAATTGTCTAATTGCTATTTTATGTATCCATTTGATTCATCAGCTTTTAATGTTCCATTGAATTGGCTTCTCTGTCTGAATAGTATAGGAGAAAATGTGGCTATGTTTATCATCTGCTTTTAAAATTCTCATATAGAGAGATATTGTTTTGGATTTCTATCACATAAAAACTCCTATGGAATATAATTAAATAAGGAAATAAAGCATATTCTAGCCAATCTCCATTCACTGAAGAATACTTTTTACATTTATTGTTTCTAGTCAAAGAAAATAAACATCTCTGTTAATTGCTTAGTTTCTCAAAAAGATTTCTTGTATTTAAACGAGTCTGACAAAAATGATACCAATAAGATTAATTTGGAAGGATTCTTCTTTTGAAAGATTGATTGCTTTAGATTCAAGTTCTCATTCAAATTCATAATAAATCCTGTTATCTGTGTGAAAAAAAAAAGGAAATCAAATGAAGGAAACATTATAGTGTATTTTTTATTTTGATTATACTTAAAATTTATACAATTATTTTATATTTCAATTTATATTTTAATTGAAATTTCAGAATGTAGTTCATTAAGTTAATAAAATTTAAATCATATATTTATGAATAAAATAAATTAGTGATTAAAACATTGGTTTGTTCTGAAATTTATTAGTTAAGCTAGGACTTTCATATATAAATTTGAGTACAGAAATCTTTTAAAAATATACAAATTCTAAGTATTCATTATTATCCCATTCATTAATATATTAGGGATTTAATTTACAAGGAAGTTTAGGAATACTGTAAATTTAAAATGGATAACATCAAGTAGATACAAATAACTGAAATAAGATTCAATATCTACCCACCAGGGTATGGAAGGAGATAGTGAGACTCATAGCCAAATTTGGGCAGAGTGCCAGAACTAATACACTGACTAAGCTAAACTAGCAAGTATACATACTTGCATGCAGCTCCATTCACCTGTGCGTTTGTGTAAATAGAAGCATGAAAATAAGCATATATTTTTTTTAATTTTATTTTTTTTATTATCAGTTACATTTTAACTCTGTATCCCAGCCATGTCCCACTCCCTCATTCCCTCCCAGTCCCTCCCTCCCTCCCTCATCTCCACCGTGCCCCTTGCCAAGTCCACTAATAGGGGGGACCTCCTCCCCATTCATCTGATCCTGTTTTATCAGGTATCTTCAGGACTGGCTGCAAAGCCCTCCTCCGTGGCCTAACAGGACTGCTCCTCTCTAGCATATAATTTTTTGATTCAGCAAGTTTTTGACACATTCTAAGTTTCATAATAAAGGTGTATATTATATTTAACTGAACATACTGTTTTGTTTTTAATAACTATGATAATGATATTAATCATACATAATTGCTAACTTGAACATTATAATTCATTACTAATTATAGATAAAAGAACCTCACAGCTATTCTAAATCAGAGGCTCATGTACACATGAAAAAGTTATTATCACATAATACATGTTTCCTTTTAAAATTATTATTATTATTAATTACAATTTATTCATTTTGTATCCCTGCTGCATCCCCTTCCTTCTTCTCCCCCCCAGTCTCAACCTCTCCCCCACTTTCCCCTTGAGCCCCTCCCCTAGTCTACCGAAATGGGAGGTCATCTTTCCTTACTTTCTGACCCTAGCCTACCTGGTCTCATCAAAATAATGTATTTTTTAAATTTATTTTTTAATATTAGTTACAGTTTATTACCTTTGTATCCCAGCTGTATACTGCTCCCTCATTCCTTCCCATTCCCACCTTCCCTCCCTCATCATCTCCCTGCCCTTTTCCATGTCCACTGATAGGGGAAGACCCTATCAGGTATCTTCAGGCCTGGCTGCAAAGTCCTCCTCTATGGCCTAGCAAGGCTTCTCCTCCCTTGGGGGGTGGAGGGGGGGGAGGAGGGTGTGAAGAGCCAGCCACTGAGTTCATGTTAGAAATAATCTTTGTTCCCCTTACTAGGGTAACCCACTTGGATACTGAGCTACCATGGGCTACTTCCAAGCAGGGGCTCTAGGTTATATCCATACATGGTCCTTGGTTGGAGATACAGTCTCATAAAAGACCTCTGTGCCAGATATATTTGGTCATTATGGAGCTCTTGTCCTCTACAGGTCATACTAACTCCCCTTTCTTTCATGTGATTCCCTGCACCCTGCCGAATGTTTGGCTATGAGTATCAGCATCTGCTTTGATACACTGCTAGGCACAATCTTTCAGAGGCTTTCTGTGGTAGGCTCCTGTCCTGTTACTTGTTTTCTCCTACATCCAATGTCCATACCATTTGTCTTTCGAAGTGAGGATTGATCATCTTACCCAGGGTCCTCTTTCTTGTTTATCTTCTGAAGGTGTGTAGATTTCAGTATGTTTATCCTATCTTATAGGTCTAGTAGCCATTTATAAGTGAGAGTTGTACTACAGAGCAATAGTAATAAAAACTCATGTATTGGCATAGAAACCGAAAGGAGGTTTAATGGAACCGAATAGAAGAACCAGAAATAAACCCAAACACCTATGAATATTTGATTTTTGACGAAGAAGCCAAAACTATTCAATGAAAAAAAGACAGCATCTTCAAAAAATGGTGCTGGTCCAACTAGATATCTACATGCAGAAAAATGAAAATAGATCCATATTTATCACCCTGCACAAAACTAAAGTCCAATTGATCAAAGACCTCAACATAAAACCAGATACACTGAATTGGTTAGAAGAAAAAGAGGGGAAGAGCCTAGAACTCACTGGCACAGGAGACAACTTACTGAACAGAACACCAACAGCACAGGCTCTAAGAACAACAGTCAATAAATGGGACCTAATGAAAATGAAAAGCTTCTGTAAAGGACACTGTTGTCAGAACAAAAAGACTACAGACTGGGAAAGGATCTTCACCAACCATATATCTGACAGATGGCTGATATCCAGAATATATAAAGAACTAAAGAAGTTAAAAAGCAGTAAATCAAGTAATCCAATTTAAAAAATGGGGTACAGAGTTAAACAGAGTATTCTCTGTAGAGGAATATCGAATGGCAGAGAAACACTTAAAGAGATGCTCAATGTCCTTAGTTATCAGAGAGATGTAAATCAAAATGACCCTGAGATTTCACCTTACACCCATGAGAATGGCTAAGATCAAAAACTCAAGTGACAAAACATAACACATTTTTTAAGTCACAGTATTGACTCTATTATATTACAGAATTTATAATTTGAGAAAATGACCATAAAAGGCAAAGAGGAGATCTGGATCGTTCTTTTAATTCCAGAATTAGAAAAAAAAGTAACAGCCCAGGATTAATCTTGCCTCATGATAACTTGAGGCCAGATAATACTAAAGGAGGTACTGTATAAAAAAACAAAACAAACAAACAAACAAACAAACAAAAAACAATAGCAGTTCTAACAAAAAAGACAAGACCCATTTCTGATATAATGTTTTCTCTGAATTAAAGACACTCTACTGTAATTGTTCACCAAGTACTGGAACACTTTCAAGTTACCAGAATTATTTTTTGACCCCTCCCGCAGGTCTGTCACCCAAGATCCTGAATGGGGGAGCGTGAATGAAAAAGGGAACAAGGGCGCGAGAAATGAAGACCAAGACATTTTCTCTGATCAAAGTCTCCGTTTATTATTTTTAGTGTATCCTTTATATAGGCAAGGCAAACGATATGTAATTGCCTTTGGCAGGGTTATTAATTGAGTAGAAATCACAGGATGGCCCACCAGGATATGCTAATAATGTTTGTTTGGAAAGTTCCTCAGAAGAGTTACTTAGGAAGCCCTGAGGGAGAGGAGGGTTTAAGGTATTTCAGGAAGATGATCTTATGGAAAGCCCCAGGTCAGCCAGGAATGCACATTTGTATCCTAGCAGTAGGCCATCAAGCCAGATGCCAAAATTCAGGGGGCAGCAAGGTGCCAGAAGGCCCCTGACAATTTTTAGAAAAGTAGTATATTGGGATTTTTTTTTCCAGATGTTTGGTACACATTTATTTATCTATCTATCTATCTATCTATTTATTTATTTATTTATTTATTTATTTATTTATTTATTCATTCCTTCATTTATTTATCTATTTATTTATTATTTATTTGTCTATTTATTTATTTATTTTTATTAATTACACTTTACTCACTTTGTATCACCCCATAAATCCCTCCCTCCTCCCCTCCAGGTCCTACCCTCCTTCCCCCTTCTTCAGGCATGCCCCTCCCCAAGTCCGCTGATACCGGAGGTCCTCCTCTCCTTCCTTCTGATCTTAGTCTATTAGATCACATCAGGAGTGGCTGCATTGTCATTTTCTGTGGCCTGGTAAGGCTGCTCCCCACGCAGGGGGAGGTGTTAAAAGAACAGGCCAATCAGATTATGTCAGAGGCAGTCCCTCTTCCCATTACTATGGAACCCACTTGGATACTAAATTGTCATGGGGTACATCTGTGCAGGGGTTCTAGGTTTTCTCCATGCCTGGTACTTTGTTGGAGTATGAGTCTCTGGGAAGACCCCTGTGTTCAAATTTTCTGGTTCTGTTGTTCTCCTTGTGGAGTTCTTGTCCTTTCCAGATCTTACCATTTCCCACTTCTTACATAAGATTCCATGCACTCTGCCCAACAGTTGGCCATAAGTCTTAGCATCTGCTTTGATAGTCTGCAGAGCCCTTCAGAGGCCCTCTGTGGCAGGGTCCTAGCTAGTTTCCTGTTTTCTTCTTCTTCTGATGTCCATCCTCTTTGCCTTTCAGGATGCGGATTGAGCATTTTAGTCAGGGTCCTCTCTCTTGCTTAGTTTCTTTAGATGGACAGATTTTAGTAGGTTTATCCTATGTTATATGTCTATATGAGTAAGTATATACCGTGTGTGTCTTTCTGCTTTTGGGACAGCTCACTCAGGATGATCCTTTCCAGGTCCCACCATTTACCTGCAAATTTCATGATTTCCTTATTTTTCATTGCTGAGTAATACTCCATTGTGTAGATGCACCACAATTTCTGCATCCATTCTTCAGTTGAGGGGCATCTGGGCTGTTTCCAGTTTCTGGTTATTATAAATAAAGCTGCTATAAACATGCTAGAGCAAATATCCTTATTGTGTACTTGAGCCTCTTTTGGATATGTGCCTAGGATAGGTATTGCTGGATCTTGAGGAAGCACTATTCCTAGTTGTCTGTGAATGTGCCAGATTGATTTCCAGAGTCATTGTTCAAGTTTAACTTCCCACCAGCAGTGGAGGAGGGTTCCTCTTCCTCCACAAGCTCTCC
Source organism: Psammomys obesus (assembly GCF_907164565.1). Taxonomy (NCBI): domain Eukaryota; kingdom Metazoa; phylum Chordata; class Mammalia; order Rodentia; family Muridae; genus Psammomys; species Psammomys obesus. The sequence continues at coordinate 942,624 of NW_026592666.1, forward strand.
AGCATGTATTGTCACTTGAGTTTTTCATCTTGGCCATTCTGATGGGTGAAAGGTGAAATCTCAGGGTCGTTTTGATTTGCATTTCCCTAATGGCTAATGACATTGAGCATTTCTTTAAGTGTTTCTCTGTCATTCCATATTCCTCTACAGAGAGTTCTCTGTTTAGCCCTGGTACATATTTATATTATAATCAATTTCATCATGAAAACAATTATATCCATTTCAATTATAATCTAAATAACAAATGATATTTTGAAATGAATAACATAACCTTTTATTTAAATGAAAAAGTACCCTATGAGGAAAAGTATTAATTATTCAGAATTAAACATCACAGAAATGACAACAATATCTTTTGGGAGTATTAAAATTACTTTGGTTTTTATTTTATACAAATTACATTAAAGAATCTTATATAAAAAAATCTACCATTTCCTAAAATTTAAATGTTACTAAAAAAATTCACTAGTAGTCTACAAAACCTACACTGAAAGGCAATGTGCCTAAAATATGATCAGTGAAAATAGCAAAACAAAAAATAATAGTCACAAACTTTTTTCAAAGTTGCGGAAGAAGACAAAACTTATAAATACATAGTTTTTCTACGTAAGGAAGGCAACAAAAAGTCAATGATACACTGTCAATTTTACACAAAAGCATAGATTCCTTATTCAAAGCAACATTTTAATAAAGAACTGATGAAAAGATAGGTATGATGGTGAAAAAAATATCTATAGGTACTGAGTGGATAGAAATAAATCAACTAAGCTTTTCAAGAAAATTTTAGAAACTCTAACAGGAAAAAAGACTATATAGATTTCCTAGGTGTGTTATATTGAAATGACAGAAAAATCAATCAAAGCAAAAGTTATACAATCTTAAAGAAGATATATAAAAAAGTGACACATGCTAGGATAATAATGATTGAATGGAGTTTTAGAATGGAAATGGTAGTGTCAAAGAAGAAGAAATAATATCTCAAAGGTTGACATTAAGCCACCAAAAGCAAAGTCTAGTAGTGTTTAACCATTTTTCTTAGAGGAAATATAGGTGTCAACTCCAGCAAACACTTTTACAACATTCTGTCAATTTACTGACATATTTCGTCTGAGTATCACCTTAGAAAACCTTTATCAATACCTGCTACTGATTTACTAACATGAATTTTTGTTCAAGTTCAATATAACTCATGTTTATGTGTTCAGATACTCTAACGCTTGTATTTTTTCAAGAGACCGATTGAAGCATTATTACACTTAGAACAACAGTCGTTGGCATTATATATGAGGGCCTCTGCAAAGAGTGAAACCATTAACTTTTTTCTTTCTTTTTTTTTTTTTATGAAACCATTAACCTAAAGTAAAAGTTGTTCTAAGGAGTTGTTCTTATAAAATGGCTAAAATCTGTTTATAGTCAGAAAATGTTCATACACACTTATTTATAGTTCAATTAAATACATTGTGCACATATACATATATATGTATATCTACATATCTATATCGCTAACAAAATCACGTATCTATATAATGTGTATATCAATATACAAATTCATAACAACTTAAAAGTACTGAAAAGTATTAAAAAGTGTAGAAAAATTTACCATGAAAATCCATTGTCCTCATTAACAGTTTAATGTGGTCCATTTATCCATGTGAACAACAAATATAAACATTTGTGCTTTTGTGATCCACATTAATCCCAGGGTTTTCATATGTCAAGTAGCTAATAAAATATTTTCCTATTATTACATGATAAATACGCTCATTTTCTAATACTTGCATATTATTATAAAGATGAAGAAATGATGAGTGAGGATCTCTGTCTCCATTGTGTCCTCTCTGAGAATGGCACTTATCTTCCAAAACACTTCTCATAATCTCTGAAAGTCAGTCATGGCACGAAATAGTTTATTTTTGTTGTTGTTGTTGTTTCTTTCTTTCTTTTTTTTTGTATGAAGCAAAAATAGAGAGTTGAGTTTAATGTGAATGAGACTTATAGGTCACAACACAACATATGAAGATATAAATAATCAGAGTTGTTATAAGGTATTTTGATTTCCTTTTGCACATTTATATATTTTTCTTAAATATATTATTGCTTGTTGTGATGTATATTGGTCAAATTAACTCAAGATTAGTGTTTGGTTCTTCTAACTTAGTCAGCATACTGGTAACACTGATGTGTGGTTTACATCTATATTAAGGGAGTTCAACTCAAAACACTACTATTCTCATCTCTATAGTAACCACTCCCTAGTTAGAGCAGAACCTAGGCTGGTATTACTTTACATGAAGATGAATTTCTTGATCACAAAATTACATAATGTCCTGAGAGAACTCACACGGCTTATATCTGGCTTCTGTCTGCTAGAGTAAATGTTAACATGGAGTGGCTTATCTTCCGTCTCTGGGTACATCTGATGTCAGAGATTCCATGGATCATAACTCCATCACCTCTCTTACATTATGGAGAAATTGTGAAGATTTCCCTTATGTAAAAGCCAGTTTGTCATTATTTTTTTGTAGCAACAACCTTAGTAATTCTCATAAACATAAAAACTTCATCAACAATAAAACATGAGTCTCAGCCATTTCTCAGTGAATGAATTTTCACAGAAAGAACAACACAAACTTTAAATCCTTGATTGTGTACTGCTTTTCCTGTATCTATGGCAACCATGACCATAAGCTATTAGTGGATCTCCCTATAAGATAACTGACTTATCACTCATATGATTGTAGTTGCAGAGAACTCTTGCTATCAAGCTGAAATATGTTTTTTTTTTTTTTTCTGAGAGTCTAGGCAACAACTGAGTGTCATATAAGTACTGATATCTGGGTGCTTTGGTCTCAAAGAATCTCTTCTAGTGTCTTAATTTTGCTTAAGTTGCCCAGTACTTTGTTAGAAATGAAGCATATTAAAGTCTCCTCTATGTAGTTCTGCTTTGTCCATATTATCTTTTAACAGGTATGATTTCATTGTTTCTTTTCTGACAATCAGTATTATATTCAGATTAATCTTTTTGCACTTCACTTTCTAGTCCTCTCTGGGTTTTCATTTGCCTCCACTGTGGTTGTTTGATCTCAAGGCAGTTTCCAGAACTTAATCAAACTGAACACAGTAATAAATAAGCCACTATAATGTCTCCACTTTTGAACACCTGTGGATTCTTCTCAATGTTACCAGCTTATCTACCACTATAGAACACATACAAGACAAGGCCATTGGTAAACATCTTTTCTTGAGTGTAATAAGGCAACACTAAAGAGAACAAACAGCACAAGAGAGTCTCTTAAAATATGGATGAAACAGGCAAATTTGATGTTTTATCCAGTCATGGCCATTTGTTTTCCATCAAACAGTCAGTTGTTTGAATAAATCTTGTTTTTGCATTTTAGTATGAATCAGTCTTTGGGGCTGTTGTTCTGCAACAATCACAGCTTTGCCTTCAAACATCCATCACAGAAATGTCTCCTCTAGACCATCAGGGAATGTTCTCCCCACTCTTTAAAATGTAAATCTTTGTAGGATCTCAGAGACATTATGATCCCTTGTGATAGCACAAATCCCAGTACAAACTGTTACAAACTGCTCCTGTGACTTCAGGAGCTGAGGCAATCAGCTGAAATTGTCTTATATTTTTCTTGTGGTATTCACGGAGGGTTCTAGACAGGCATAAACATAATAGTGCTGGCATAAGCACTATTTGGCTGACTGCTTGACTCATTTTGCTCAAACCAGCCACAGAAAAAGACAGAGTCAAATGGTTGCTAATTAGCAAGTCCATTAACTCATTCCCTGTGGTCATTTTTTAAAAATGTATTTATAGGAACATAAACATTGTAAGTATTACAATATAAAATTGAAGCAGAATATTACTAAAACTGCTAGTGATAATAAAAGAATATAAATGTGTTTCACAGTTGCTTAGCAAGCCAGGAAAAGAGGTCACTATTGAATCTCGATCTGTGGATCTTGAAAATATCTCTCCTAAAAATTATCCTCATTTCATCATTTTATAGTTTATGATTAAATTATGTTAAACAATGGGAGGAGGTCCTCCTCTATCAGTGGACTAGGGAAAGGGCATAGAGAGAGAAGAGGAAGGGAGGGTGGAACTGGGAGGAGACAAGGAAGGGGGCTACAGCAGGGATACAAAGTGAATACTTTGTGATAAATAAAGAGAAACATAAAATAAAATTTACAAAAAGTATCTATTTCTGTGTAACAGAATACTTAAAGAAATAGAGAAAGCAAAATAATTCAATAATTCATAGATACAGATAGTAAGTGGAAGATTACATTACCATTTGATCTTTTAGCCAAACAATTAGGATTTGGATAATAACCTTGTCTCAAAAGTCGTATGTTAAAAATTCAGTTCAAGTTCTAGGTTATATCCATAGATGGTCCTTGGTTGAGTGTCAGTCTCAGAAAAGACCCTGTGCCCAGATATATTTGGTCCTTGTAGAGCTCCTATTCTTTCCATATCATACTAACTTCCCTTCTTTCATATGATTCCCTGCACTCTGCCGAGGGTTTGGTTATGAGTCTTAGTGTCTGCTTTGAAACACTGCTAGGTAGAGTCTTTCAGATGCCTTTTGTGGTAGACTCCTGTCATAAGTTCAGTGCACATCCCATTTGTCTTTCTAAATGAGGATTAATCACCTTCGCCTGTGTCCACTTTCTTGATTATCTTCTTTAGGTGTGTAGATTTCATTATGTTTATCATGTCTTGTAGGTCTATATAAGCGAGTATATACCAAGTTTGTCTTTCTCCTTCTGGGATACTTCACTCAGAATGATCTTTTCTAGATCCCACCACTTGCCTGCAAATTTCATGATTTCCTCCTTTTTGATTGCTGAGTAGTATTCCATTATGTAAAAATACCACAATTTCTGTACCATGCGTGGAGTTAACCTAGAACCCCTGCACAGATATAGCCCATGGCACTTTAGTGTCCAAGTGGGTTACATAGTAATGGGAAGAGGGACTGCCTCTGACATGATCTGATTGGTCTGCTCTTTGATCACATCCCCCTAAGGGGGGAGCAGCCTTACCAGGCCACAGAATATGACAATATAGCCGCTGCTGATGAGATCTGATAGACTAAGATCAGAAGGAAGGAGAGGAGGACCTCCCCTATCAGTGGACTTAGGGAGAGGCATGCGTGAAGAAGGAGGTGGAAAGGTAGGACTGGGAGGGGAGGAGGGAAGGGCTTATGGAGAATACAAAGTGAATAAAGTGCAAAAAAAATATCTGTATATCTACCCAATTGAAATCCATTAAAATTTGTATTATTTCAAAAAAAAAATTCAGTTCAGAAGGTATAATGCTGGTAAAAAACAATCAAGGACAAAATATATCTGGGCACAGGAGTCTTTTATGAGACTTTTTCTCCAACCAAGGACCATGTGTGTATATAACCTAGAACCCCTGCTTGGATATAGCCCATGGTAGCTCAGTATCCAAGTGGGTTACCCTAGTAAGGGGAACAGGGACTATTTCTGACATGAACTCAATGGCTGGCTTTTTAACCACACCCCTCCCCGAAGGAGGAGCAGCCTTGCTGGGCCACAGAGGAGGACATTGCAGCTAGTAATGAAGAAACCTGATAAGGTTCAGATGGAAGGAGAGGAGGCCCTACCTTCCCTGTCAGTGGAGTTGGAAAGGGTCAGGAAAGAGATGAAGGAGGGAGGGTGGGATTGGGAGGGAATGAGGGAGGTGGCTACAGTTGGGATACAAAGTAAATAACCTGTGATTAATATAAAAAATAAAAATTATTAAAAAAAAACCAAACAAGTCATGGGGATTCACTGGTTGTGTTCATAGCTGAATGGATTGGGTTGGGCATAGCTCAAAGGGTGAGGCAACTGGGGACAAGTCTTTGAAGGTATTGTTTTTTTCCAAGGGCCTTCCTTTTATCTTCCTCTAGTTGCTGTCCAACATGGGTTTTTATCTGCTGCCTCACCCCCTCATAAAATCAAATGCAAGGAGCAAAAGCAAAAGCTCTTAAACTAGAAACCACAATAAAACATTCTTTCCATAAGATGTTTATCTCAAGTATTTTGTCACAGTGAAAAAATTCTGGTTGACAAAGAAGCCATTGTAAATGACACATGTAGAAGGTGGCATGCTTCTCATAGTTTCTCTTCTTTTTCTTCTTCCTTCCCCTAATTTTTATGCTGTTGCCTAAATACTTGAACTGGTCCATGCTGGCAAACAGAGTAAAGCTGAACCCTCTCAACACATACTATAATACTAATGCTTACTCCTTAGAGAAAAGAATTCATTGCTTTTCATAACCAATAAAAAAGTTTTAAGTTCTGAACTGTCTTGGTTTTCTTCAGTACTTTTTGTAAACAAGTAACATGAAGCAAAAATTGATATTTTCCTGAGAATATTCTGTTGAAGAAGTTACAATTTTAGCAAATCAAAATAACAATATTCTGTTTTATAGTCTCCTACTCTAGAGATCCAATTTCATTAGACACATAGTTTGCCTTTCTATTGTGGGAAAGAACCTCAATCTCATTGGCACAGGAGACAACTTCCTGAGCAAAACACCAGTAGCTCAGGCTCTAAGATCAACAATTAATAAATGAGACCTCTTGACATTGAAAAACTTCTGTAAAGCAAAGGATAGAATCAACAGAATGGGATGTCAGTCTACAGAGTGGGAAAAGATCTTCACCAACCCTGCATGTGACACAGAGCTAATATCCAGAATATTTAATGTTCTCAAGAACTAAAGAAGTTAAAAGGCAACAAATCAAGAAATCCAATTAAAAATGGGGTATGGAGCTAAACAGAGAATTCTCTGTAGAAAAATATAGAAAGGCAGAGAAACACTTAAAGAGATGCTCATCATCCTTAGCTATCAGAGAGATGCAAATCAAAACAACCTGGAGCTATCACCTTATACCCATCAGCATGGCTAAGATCAAAAAACTTAAGTAACAACACATGCTAGAGAGGTTGTGGAGAAAGGGTAACACTCCTTCATTGTTGGTGGGAATCTAAACTTGTACAATCACTTTGGAAATCAATCTGGAGCTTTCTCAGACAACTGGGAATAGTGCTTCCTCAAGATCCAGCTAACCACTCCTAGGCATATATCCAAAAGACACTCAAGTACACAAGACAACAAGGACATGTGCTTAGTCATGTTTGTAGCAGCTTTATTTGTGATAGCCAGAAGCTGGAAACAACCCAGATGTCTATCAACTGGGAATGGATACAGAAATTGTGCTACTTTTACACAATAGAGTATTACTCAACAATTTAAAAAAAAAAGGAAATCATGAAATTTGTAGGCAAATGGTGGGATCTAGAAGAGATCATCCTGAGTGAGATATCCCAGAAGCAGAGAGACATACACAGTATATACTAACTTATAAGTGTGTACCAGACCTATAAAATAGGATAAACACACTGGAATCTGTACACCTAAAGAAGATAAACAAGAAAGAGGATCCTGGGTATGATGATCAGTCCTCACTTAGAAAGACAAATGGGATAGATATTGGAAGTAGGAGAAAACAAGAAACAGGACAGGAGCTTACTGCATAGGGCCTCTGAAAGACTCTACCTAGCAGTGTACCAAACAGATGCAGAGACTCATAACCAAACCTTTAGGAGAATACAAGGAATCATATGAAAGAAGGGGGAGTTAGTAAGACCTGGAGAGGACAGGAGCTCCACAAAGACCAAATATATCTGGACACAGGGGTCTTCTATGAGACTGTATCTCCAACCAAGGACTATATACGGATATAACCTATATATATATATATATATAACCTATATATATTCGTATATAGCCCATGGTAGCTCAGTATCAATGAGGGTTACCCTAGTAAGAGGAAAAAGGACTATTGCTGACATAAACTCAATGGCTGGCTTTTGACCTCCTCTTCTCAACCCCCAAGGGAGGAGCAGCCTTGCTCGGACACAGAGGAGGACATTGCAGCCAGTCCTGAAGAAACCTGATAAACTAGGGTCAGATGGAAGGGGAGCAGGACCTCCCCTATCAGTGGACTTAGAGAGGGGCAGGGAGGAGTTGAGGGAGAGAGTGTGGGATTGGGAAGAAATGAGGGAGGTGGCTACTGCTGGGATACAAATAAATAACCTGTGATTAACATAAAAATAAAAATTAAAAAATTAAAAAAAGAAATGAAACACCAATAAACAATACAACACAATTTAAAAATGGACACAGATCTAAATGGAATTTTTCAACAGAAAAATCTCAAATGATGAAGAAGCAGTTAAAGAAATACCCAACTTCCTTAATTATCAGGGAAACACAAATCAAAATGATTCTGAGATTCGTTCTCACACTGTTCAGAATGTCTACGATCAAATTCTCAAGTCACAGCAAGCACATGCTGGCAAGGACACGGGGAAAGGATAACATTCCTCCATTGCTGGCAGAAGTGCAAACTTGTACAACCAATTTGGAAATCAATCTGGCGTTTTTCTCAGATAACTAGGAATAGCGCTTCCTCAAGGTCCAACTATACCACTCCTAGGCATATATCCAAAATATGTGCCAATACACAAAAAGGACATTTGTTCAACCATGTTCTTAGGAGCTTTATTCATTATAGCCAGAATCTGGAAACAACCCAGGTGTCTCTCAACCAAAGAATGGATTAAGAAACTTTGGCATATTTATACACTGGAATACTATTCAGTTATTAAAAAATAATGAAATCCTGAAATTGCAGGCAAATGGATGGAACTAGAAAAGATCATTCTGAGTGAGGTAACCCAGATGCAGAAAGACACACACAGTATGCACTCACAAGGGAACTTTAATCATATAGCACAGGATAAGCATACCATGAAGTATAGACTCACAGAAGATAAATAACAAGCAGGATTCAAAGGAGGATGCATAAATCTCACTTGGAAGGGGAGACAAAATAGTCAGAATTTCATCTCTACTTGCAATTGTTAAGTTGTTTACTTTTTATTTTTTATATTAATTAGAGTTTATTCACTTTGTATCGCAGCTGTAGTCTCTCCTACCCTCCCAATTCCACCCTCCCTTTCTTATCTACTCCTATGTCCCTCTCATGGTTCATGGATAAGTGAGGTTCTCTTCCCCTTCCATCTGACACTAGCTTATTTATGATGGAAAGGGTTATATATTCTCTGCCCTTGCAAATACATTTCTGATAAGAAGAGAATGGCAGAGTAAAAGTAGGGAAGGTAAATTTTGGATAATTGTTGAACTACTGAACCAACAGTAAAAAACATTGCTTCTTTCTTGTAAAGAAACCCACATATCTAATAAACTTGTAGAGCTCATCAGTGGTGGATGTTCTATTTCTTTCAACAGAAAGTGTTGCTCTTTGATGTCCTCCACACCCCCCGGAGGGAAGAGTAGCCTTGCTAGACCACAGTGGAGGACATTGTAGCCAGTCCTGAAGATACCTGATAAGCTAGGATCAGATGGAAGGGGAAGAGGACCTCCCCAATCAGTGGACTTTGAGAGGGGCAGGGAGGAGATAAGGGAGGGAGGGTAGGATTGGGAGGGAATGGCGGAGGAGGCTACAGCTGAGATATAAAGTGAATAAACTGTAACTAATATGAAATATTTTAATTATAAAGTTTTCTGGCCATTGAATCCCTGATTCTTCATATTTTTTACATTGTTTCCAGATAATCTAATTAGTATTTTAGAGATTTTATATATATATATATATATATATATATATATATATATATATGTTCTCTCTTTACTCTTGTTCCTCCTGATACTTGATAATGCACACCAGGACCCTCCATAATGCCTTTAACTAAAATCATTTCCATTCTACAAAGCTGTATTTAAACGAAGGCCATTTCCAAACTTCCTTTCATTACTCTTACTTTATGTGCCCTCTCCTTTCTTTATATTTTCACACATTTAGAATTTTGAGCTGGCCCGAGGCATCTGTTAGTGTGGGTAGAATGTAGTTTTGAGTTTCTACTGAGGCAAGTTTCCAGTCACACTGCTACTTAGAAATTTGTGGTTTTTAGCAGTTTTATTTAATCTTTCATGCCCTCATATCATACATTTTAAAATAGGAATGGAAGGGCTTGTAGTCTGGCTTAGTGGTAGAACATTTTCTCACCTTGCATGAAGCCTGAGTTTTAATCACAACACAGTATTTTCTTTAAGAATGACTCAGTCACATATGCTATTGTATTCTTATTAAATTGCAGTATCTCCCTACAAACTCTAATTTTCATGAAATGCTGCTTAATTTCTCGATTTGGACAAATGTGGATAAAAACAGAATGTACCAGCTAAGCTTTAGCCAGAGTTTAATGATATATAATCTATAATCTGTTTTTTACTACTCATATTTCCATAACCAAATACTTGATAAAATCAATGTAAAGAAGATATGATTTACTTTGACTCACAGTTTGGTGTTTAAAGCCAGGAACTGTGGTCGACAGATTCATGGAGTGGCTGGAATAGTCTATCTACATCCAGGAAGCAGTGAGTGATTAATTCTCTTTCTAAGAACACTTTCTCCCTTTTATTCAGTAGAATGGTTATAACAGATCGATTGGTATAGTGATACTTACACTTAGTTATAACAGATCAATTATCCTAACCTAGAAAATCCATTATAAAAATACCTGCAGATTTGATTCTATGAAACAATAAAATACCGTGAAGTCAACAATAAAGAGTAACCTTCATATAATCACTTAGCAGATAGATCAAACCTTTCACATTTTATATCCTATTACTAAGAGCATGCTTGCAGAAGCACAGCATTTCAATATATTTACAAAAAAATCTCAGTATTTCATTTTTCTTTTCAATTGAATTTAATGCAATGGTGTATGTGTGTCATTTTGATTATGTATTCATTTATTAATGAATGCTTTTTATTATAAGAATTTACACTGTTTCTATTCCTAACTGTTGTGAAGAGAGTATCAATAAACAACATTGATTAAGTATCTGTATATTAATCATTTATTTGATGAATAGCTGGCAAAGACCAATTTCCACTTAGTAACTTTGCCTCAATATATTGATTGAAGAGACTCCCTAAACAGTATATACTGTTGTCATTGTGCTTGGTTGCCTCCAAGAACTTGAAGTAAAGACAATATTTTGGGAGGTACTATACACTATGGCCACAGAATTTGAAAAAAATAATGCTTGAACTTATCCAGAATCCTTTACGTTAAGGACAAGCTCTCATTGTATTGTCAGTAAGCAATCTATCAAGGGGAAATAAAACTAATACTCTAACCCAGCTTTGTATCCTATGAATCAAAACAGTGACACGTTTATCAAATTTGCCAAAGGATGGAATAGTGGCATTTGTCCCTTGTGATTAAAGAACAGCCATCTTATTGTAGCCAGGGCTTGCTTATTAAGAAGGAGTAATGACCATAAGTCTCAGAATCTGTGTTGATACCTGCAGGGTAGAGTCTTTCAGAGGCCCTCTGTGGTAGTCTCCTGTCCTGTTCCTTACTTTCTCCTTCTTCAGATGTCCATCCTCTTTGCCTTTCTGAATAGGTATTGAGCATTTTAGCCAGAGTCCGCCTTCCTGATTAGTTTCTTTAGGTGTACATATTTTCTCTGGGCAGAGTACAAGGAATCTTATGAAAGAAGTGGGAAATAATAAGGCCTGGAGAGGACAGGAGCTCCACAAGAAGAGCAACAGAACCAAAAAATCTGGGCATAGGATTCTTTTGTAAGACTGATACTTCAACCAAGGACCATTAATGGAGATAATCTAGAACCCCTGCACAGATGTAGACCATGGCAGTTCAGTGTCCCATGTCCAGTGGAAACAGGGACTGTCTCTGACATAAACTGATTGGCCTGCTCTTTGATCATTCCCCCTGAGGGGGGAGCAGGCTTAGCAGTCCACAGAGGAAGACAATGCAGCCACTCCTGATGAGACCTGATAGACTAGGATCAAAAGGAAGTAGAGGAAGACCTCCTTATTAGTGGACTTGGGGAGGGGCATGTGTGGAGTAGGGGGAGGAAGGGTGGGATTGGGAGAAGAAGAGGGAGAGAACTACAGGGGGGTTACAAAGTGAATAAAGTGTGATTAATAAAAATTAAAATGAAAAAGGAGTAATGTGAGGCAGAGAGAAAGCAGACCCAGATTTAAAGAAAGTAGTGTAGTATTGGGAGACACAGAAAGAGGGGAAACAGTAATCTAGATATATTATCTGAGGAAAAAAAAGGAAAACAGAATCCTTGCCTGTAGTGTAAACCTAGCCAACAACCTGTAGTTGGTGATGTTATGCCTCATAGAAAAATATCCATTGCTACCTCTTTCATGAACCGGTATTCTTTTAGATTTCATTATAAACATTTATCATTACACCCACAGATAATTGGATAATTGTATAGACCTCGCCTCACACCTAAGAATCTTCTTGTTTGAAGTAGAGTCCATCACAGACATCCCCAAGACATCAAAATGTATTGAGCCATTGATCTTGAGGTGTACATTCAAAAATGATACAGCTTCAACACAAGCCATATACCCAAGATTCAGTAGACATCACCCAAAAGGGGAAATAAAAATTTGAGAGCAGAGGGAGATGTCGTTTTTTAAAATAGATTCTTTTATATGTGACAAGAGAGGTATCACAAGGTCCTGCTCATAAAGGAATAACTATTTTGGGAAAGTAATAGCTGCAAAACAGCAGATCTGAACTTCTCCAAGGACTAGGCCTCAATCCAATAAAAGTGTTCTTCCCTGAACACTTACACATAAGTGACACTAAATGAGCTCAGCAGATTATAAACTCAACCAATTTTAGGCACACAGAGACATACACAAATACATACATAATAATGTACATGTCAAATTATCTACAATCTATCTATCATCTAAATATATACCATCTATCTGTATCATCTATCTGTCTGCCTATATCTAATCTATCTTCATATATATATGAAGATATATGTATATATATATATATATATATATATATATATATATATATGAAGATTTAAAGAAGAATAAGTCATAAATATGAGGGAGGTCCTAGAGGAATTGTAACCAGGAGATGGTGAACTAGAAATCATACATGTATGAATTTCTTTAAAAATACATATATAAAGGCAGTTTTTTGGTACATACTTGTAATTCCAATGAGGAATTACATATCTGGCTAGACACAGGACAGACATCCTAGTATAACAGACAAGCCCCAGATAACAGAGACTTTGATTCACAAACAGAACCTACAGTTCTTAAGGAACAATGATAGGATTTGATCTCTGGCATCTCAATACACTTATAAACCTGCATACAGATATCCCCAACACTTTCCCTCAACACACACACACATAAACAGCATATGTAATTTACATAATGTTGACAACAAATATTCTCAAATCATAGAAAAAAGATGTGATTGACTGTGAGTAACACTACTAGTTAAACAAAAATTCAGTTATTAAGAGAGAGAAAGAAAAAAAAGTGGCCTAACACCCAAGACTGAATCATGAGGTATTTTTTATAGACTTATCACACTTACCTAGTTTATGATGTTTGGGATATCCTGGGATGAAAGAAATATCCAAATAAGAGGTTTATAAGATATGAAATGTACATATAAGAAATCTCTGGGTAGATATTAATACTTCTCAATAAATCACTGGTGCTAAATGCAGAAATAATGTATGTGGAGAATAGTAATGTTTTAGACTCAGGAGATGGGAGAGGCAGTTTTATATTTCAAGTAATGACAACAATAAAAGGAACCAAAGGCAGTAAACAAATTTTTTGTTTGTGGATCATGTAGTACAATCAATATGAAGAGAAATGACTCACTTTAAGAGAAGGAAAAGAGACTGTACATACAGTAAATATAACTAGAATCATTGCAATCAGAGATAAAAAATGTCCACATAGCAAAGGGAAACTGATAACCTGAAGCAACAATATAATATCAGTATCCATGAGCAAGGCCTACAGGGTTTGGTCTCCATATGTGTTGCAGAATAATTAGGTCTGTAAACGGCAGATCTCTCTTTCTACAGGTAGCCTTTGTGAAGACAGGGAGAAGAGAATGGGTGTGCTCAACAGAGTTGTTAACAAGGTAATCATGAAAGCCATGAACTTAGGAGCTACTGAATAAGAGAGTGGGAAGAATCTGTACACAAGGCCACAAAACAGACTGGTTCCTCTCCAACTCTTTCTGTGTGGAGAAGATATCAATGTCTTGCTTTTGTTTACTTATTGCAGATTTTACCTCTGCCAGATTTGCATTCCCTTTGCAGCCTGCCAGGACACTGCCAAGACCATTCACATTCCTTTTTACTAAGTGAGTCATTGATAACTCTCTTGGCCATAGGCAACATGTAGAGCTGGTGCCAAGTTCCTTTCTAAATGCTTTTCTCTGGGTGTCTTTGCCTTGCTATTGAGTTTACAATAGACTTCCAACCTTGAGTCTCAAAATAATAAGGTTCAAAAATAAAACAGTGGCTATTTTTATTATACTATGAATCTCCTTTCTTAAATTTTGCACCAAAAAGTTTAGTTAATCACAATATTTACTGAAATTTTCTTTTAAATTTTCCTAAAAATGGACTCCAGAAATGAGGTAATGCTTTTTAGAATGATAAACTTGTGGAGGATGTTTGTGTTCTACCTGTTGCATATGGTTTTTTTTTTTATTGTTGTTGTTTTTTGTTTTGTTTTCCTGAGTGGACAAAATTACCCCAAATTTATGACTCATGTTTAATATATTATATTTGTCTACTCAAAAAAGTGAGATTTAATATTATTCAATATTTTTCAGTGACAAAGTCATATAGATTATATCATCTTCCATGGCTAACTTATTGAATTATTACTCGTATTTACTGTGATAATTGTTAACAATGATTCTTTTTTTACATATTTGCACTATTTTTAATTATTTGTCCAACATGCAAATTCTATTATCATTTTATTCATTTTTTTAAAAAAGAAAATGTAATTTTACCTTTTACTATATTTCCATTCCTACTTCCAACCATTCTCAGGCACAGACCCTTTTATCTTAAGTTTATGGCTTCTATTTCATTATTGTTATATATACACACATGTATTAATTTGTGTTGTGTAACATTAGATATATAAGTACAATCTACTCAGGAATATAATGTTACTTGTATGTGTATAACTTAGTATTGGATAGCCAATTGGGGTGTGCTTACCTTGGGAAAAGTATTTCTTCAGGTCTCAACATTCCTTAGTTGCTTGTAGTTCTTTGTCTAGGGTTGAGGCCTAGTTAGATTTTTTCCTTCTATGTTACCATGTTTACTGGTGTCTTTGTTCAGGTATTGTTTAGAGAGTTATGGTTTTGTAATTTTTTTATTATTATCATTTGTTAAAATTTATTCAAATTTTATCCTGGCTTTGGCCCCATACCTCTTCTCCTCCCAATTCCAGCCTCCCTCCCTCTTCTCACCCTGTTCCCCTCCCATAGTCCACTCAGAAGGGAGGTCCTCCTCCCCTTCTTTTTGACCCTTGCCTATCAATTCTCATCAGAACTTCTTGCATTGTCTTCCTCTGTGGCCAGGCAAGGCTGCACCCGCAGGGAGAAGTGATCAGAGAGCCTAGACAGTTATGTTGATGAGAATTTCGAGAAACAAAAATCTCTTAATCCACTTGCTATTCTGTCTCTTCTGTTATTTCTCCCTACTCTTCTATTATAAACCCTGAGCCTTAAATGCAGGAACTATTAGGTGTGGCAGTCATAGATTCTCCTCAAAGATCCAGGACTTTATACTTCTTACCTGATTAGCTAGATTCCGATGTAAGACATGGTTTTCCTCTTTTTGAGTAGGCATTAAGTCAAATTAGAGATGTTGTTTATCACCAAATTATATATGCCCCTTAGAGTTATCGGAACATGTTGGTTGTTGTATTAGTTAACTCATATCATAGCTGCCTGGGACTATTGGTGGCTTATATCTTTTAAAACTTTCATGGCAAAAGCTGTCTCTGAGGTTAACTCAGAGGCTGGTTCTTTGATCACCTCCCCGTGAGGCGGGAGTATCCTTACCAGGCCACAGAGGAAGACAGTCAATGTAGCCAGTCCTGTTGAGGCCTGATAGGCAAGGGTCAGATGGAAAGGGAGGAGGACCTCCACTATCAGTGGACTGGGGGGAGGGTCAAGGGAGGAAAAGAAGGAAGGAGAGTAGGATTGAGAGGAAATGAGGGAAGAGGCTACAGCTGGGATAAAAGTGAATAAATTGTAATAAATAATAATGAATAAATATATAAAAGAAAATAGATTCTATTTTCATACAACATACAAGGACAGTTTCCCCTCCCTCCACTCCTCCTAGCTTGCCTCTCATCTCCCACTTCTCTCAGATTCACTCCCCCTTCATTTCCTCCAAGACACACCAGCTAAACAGGACAAATCAAGATGTAATAAGTGTGGAGAGCAGTTTGTTTGTCAGGCTGCTTTGTCATTGAGTTTTTAACGAAACCATGTTTTCACCCTGGCCTTCACCTTTATACAGAGATTAGCAGGATGTTTTGCCAAGCTCCTTTTTGTTGTTTGAGGATCACACAGGGAGGTGGTCATGGTAAACAAGTTTGACTTCTGGATGGAACACTTCATGTACTGAGGTGTTTTGCTCTGACTAAAGAAAAGGGATTGTGGAATAAACCAGGCACTACAGTTTCTACTGACTATAGTGTCTTAGTGTCGATCCCCTTCTGTGTCATGTGTTATTTTCTTTTAATCCTCACCCCCAACCCAGAAATGTTGACTCTGCCTGTGGGCTTTAGCAAATAAGACATGACAAAAGCCCTCATGTGGAGACTGGCCAAGGCAACTCAATATTAGAAAGAGTCTCAAGGCCAGGTGAAATAGCTATTTAATGGCTAATGTACAGAAATTAATTAAGAGATAAGCACTTTCCCATTGTTAGGAGTTTCACAAGAACACAGACCCGTGCAGGCCTCTTGCTTACTTACCTCTCAGTCTCTGTGAGCCCATCTGAGGTCTGCTGAGTTGATTCAGTAGATCATGTTCTCGAGGTGTCCTCTATACCCTCTGCCTTTTATCTTTTTCCTTCCTGTCTTTTGCAGAGTTCCCTGATCTTCTAGAGGAGGGATTTGATGGAGACCTCCAATTTAGACTCTCTTTCCACATAATGTCTGGCAGTGGGTCTCTGCACCTGCTTACATATCCTGCAGGAAGAAGCCTCTCAAGACAAGGCTGCCCACTCTCTCCATATCTCTTCCACATAGTGCTGTAAGTCCTTGCTAGAGCAATAAGACAGTTGAAGGAGATCAAGGGGATACAGATGGGAAAGGAAGAAGTCAAATTATCACTATTTGCAGATGATATGATATTATACATGAGTGACCCCAAAAACTCTACCAGGGAACTCCTACAGCTGATAAACACCTTCAGCAAAGTGGCCGGATACAAAATTAACTCAAAAAAAAATCAGTAGCACTCCTGTATACAAAAGACAAAAGGGCTGAGAAAGAAATTAGAGAAACAACACCATTCACAATAGCCACAAATGACATAAAGTACCTTGGTATAACCCTAACCAAGCAAGTCATAGACTTGTATGAAAAAACTTTCAAGTCTCTGAAGAAAGAATTAGAGGAAGATATGAGAAGATGGAAAGATCTCCCATGCTCATGGTTTGGCAGGATTAACATAGTAAAAATGACCATCTTACCAAAAGCAATCTACAGATTTAATGCAATTCCCATCAGATTGCCAACACAATTCTTTACAGACCTGGAAAGAAAAATTCTCAACTTCATATGGAATAACAAGAAACCGAGAATTGCTAAAACAATCCTCTACAATAAAAGATCTTCTGGAGGTATCTCCATCCCTGATCTCAAGCTGTATTATAGAGCAACAGTTATAAAAACTGCATGGTACTTACATAGAAACAGAATGGTGGATCAATGGAATCGAACAGAAGACCCAGAAATAAACCCACACACTTACGGACACCTGATTTTTGACAAAGATGCCAAAACCATACAATGGAAAAAAGATAGCATCTTCAACAAATGGTGCTGGTCCAACTGGATGTCTACATGTAGAAAAATGAAAATAGATCCATACTTATCACCCTGCACAAAACTGAAGTCCAAGTGGATCAAAGACCTCAACATAAAACCAGACACATTAAATCGGCTAGAAAAAAAAGTGGGGAATACCCTAGAACTCACTGGTACAGGAGAAAACTTCCTGAACAGAACACCAAAAGCACAGGCTCTAAGAGCAACAATCAATAAATGGGACCTTATGAAATTGAAAAGCTTCTGTAAAGCAAAGGACACCGTCATCAAAACAAAGCGACTTCCTACAGATTGGGAAAGAATTTTCACCAACCCTTTATCTGACAGAGGACTCATTTCCAATATATATAAAGAACTAACCAAGCTGAAAAGCAATAAACCAAGTAATCCACTTAAAAATGGGGAACAGAGCTAAACAGAGAATTCTCTGTAGAGGAATATCGAATGGCAGAGAAGCACTTAAAGAAATGCTCAACCTCATTAGCCATTAGGGAAATGCAAATCAAAACAACCCTGAGATTTCACCTTACACCCATGAGAATGACCAAGATGAAAAACTCAAGGGACAACACATGCTGGAGCGGTTGTAGAGAAAGGGGAACCCTTCTCCACTGCTGGTGGGAATGTAAACTTGTACAACCACTCTGGAAATCAATCTGGCTCTTTCTAAGACAACTAGGAATAATGCTTCCTCAAGACCCAGCCATACCACTCTTAGGCGTATACCCAAAAGAGGCTCAAGTACACAAAAAGGACATTTGCTCAACCATATTTGTAGCAGCTCTATTTGTAATAGCCAGAAGCTGGAAACAACCCGGATGCCCCTCAACTGAAGAATGGATGCAGAAACTGTGGTACATCTATACAATGGAGTATTACTCAGCAATGAAAAATAAGGAAATCATGAAATTTGCAGGTAAATGGTGGGACCTGGAAAGGATCATCCTGAGTGAGTTGTCCCAGAAGCAAAAAGACATGAATGGTATATACTCACTCATATAAACATACAACATAGAATAAGCCCACTAAAATCTGAACATCTAAACAAACTAAGCAAAAGAGAGGACCCTAACTAAAATGTTCAATCCCCATCCTGAAAGGCAAAGAGGATGGACATCAGAAGAAAAAGAAAATAGGAAACAACCTCGGAACCTGCTACAGAGGGCCTCTGAAAGCCAGAAGAAAACAGAAAACAACCTTGAAACCTGCCACAGAGGGCCTCTGAAAGCCTCTGCAGTATAGACTATCAAAGTAGATGCTGAGCCTGATGGCCAACTGATGGGCAGAGTGAATGGAATTTTATGTAAGAAGTGGGAAATAGTAAGAGCTGGAGGGGATGGGAACTCCACAAGCAGAGCAACAGAACAAGATAATTTGAACACAGGGAACTTCCCAAAGACTCATACTCCAACCAAGGACTATTCGTGGAGATAACCTAGAACCCCTGCACAGATGTAGCCCATGACAGTTCAGTGTCCAAGTGGGTTACATAGTAATGGAAAGAGGGACAGCCTCTGACATAATGTGATTGGCCTGCTCGTTGATCACTTCCCCCTGAGGGGGGAGCAGCCTTACCAGGCCACAGTAGAGGACAATGCAGCCACTTTTGATGAGAACTGATAGACTAAGATCAGAAAGAAGAGGAGAACCTCCCCTATCAGTGGACTTGGGGAGTGGCATGCATGCAGAAAGGGGAGGGAGGGTGGGATCGGCAGGGAAGGAGGGAGGGGCTTATGGGGGGATACAAAATGAATAAAGTGTAATTAATAAAATAAAAAATATGAGTATTAAAAAAATAAAAAATAAGTAAAAATAATGTGGATGTCAAAAAAAAAAAAAAAGATGAGTCTAGGCAAGACAGAGCCTAGACAAGACACTGAACTGTAAATATAGCAGAATACCAGTTGGGATGATTTCATTGGAATATATAATTAGCACATAATGAATATGTATGACAGATGTAACAAATACATAAAATAAACATATAATGTTTAATATTATTTATACTATCTGATATGTATGTTCTTATTTGCCTGGGCCTCTCCATTTCTATTGCAGACCCTCCCTTCTATCCCTTAGTACTCTTTAAATCATATATGTATATCATAATTTTTCAGTATATCTTTGATCATCTGGGTGACACAGCCCTCATGAGACTTGTTCAGTGTGATGTCACTAATGGGGCCTCCTATTGCCCTCACTATAATGCTTGAGAAAAATCATAGATTAATGGGGAAGAATTAATGTTTTTGTCCTTAAGGGTATAAAAGCCAGACAACTTGGAATTTTTTGCAGGAGTAATTTAGCAGTTTTCTCACATATGTTGAAGCATTTGTATATATTCATATATGCTTATGAATATTTATTTTCTATCCATATTTTAAAATTGATATTGTCTTGTGTATTCTGTCACATGAGTTCTTTTAGTTTGGTATGTTGGATCTCGTCAGTACCCTTCCATCCTACTACCCTTCATGTCAATACCCATGAGTCCTTTCTTATCTTAGTCACTGCAAAATATGAGCTATTATTTTGATTTTTTTTGTATATTCTCGTAATTCAGATATTTATGCAAAGACACCTGTAATTTTTCAGGATTAATGGAATTAGGAATTAAGTGGAAATGCTTAGTGAATTTGTTGCTACTGAGGTATCATTTTTCTGGGGATTCTCAGTAAGTACTGAAGAGAACTGTAACGATCCTGGCTAATATTTTATAAATGGTTGAGTGAGGTTGCTTACAATTTCAAATGATCATGCATGAAGGTCTCATAAACATTTAGATAATTTTGTTATTAAATTATTCCATAAATTATTTAAACTGAAAGTTTGGTGGAATACATTGTATAAATAAGTACTAAGACAGTACTAAATCATTTCCCCAAATGGTTATACCATTAAGAATTCCTATGGGAAGTACACAGATGAAATATTTAATATTCTTGTTGCCAATTAGTGTGCAAGTGTGGGAGTTTTCAGAATTTGTTGAGACAATTTTTCACTCCATGTCCTTGGCTGACATGGAACTTGCTGGCTATGTAGACATATTTGGGTTTGATCTCACAGAGTTCACCTGCCTCTGTTTTCCAAGTATTAATATTAAAAGTGTGTGCCACCACACCTGGCTTTATAATTAAGTTCTCTGTCCTTTTGTCCCTTTTTTTTTTCCCCATCATTATTTAAATTTGTGTTTCTTCATGATACATGCTCTTCCATTTATCTTTTCATTGAACTTAATTATTATTTGCATGGTTACTTTTGTAACTTGTTTGTTCATGAGGTTTACTTGCTTTTAATTATATTATTCTCTTGTAACTACCTTAAAAAGACTTGTTTGCACATTTTGCATGCAAGTCTTATATCAAATAAGTGTTTTGCAAACACTTTCTTACGTTTGTAGCATCCCTTTTGATTAATTTAATAATGTTTTAGTCAAAGCAAAACCTTCAGTTTGTTGTCATATGCTACTCTGAGAAATTTCAGTCAGCGTGAGCTTTCATGTCACCCCATGTTGCCTGAGAGCATCTCATACAGCTGGGACTCCTCACACCAGAGCACTGCAAAATATTATCCTGCTGCTTGGTTTAATTTCTTGTTTTGATTATCATGGCCCATTGCTAATTTTCACAGTTGGAGGTCACAGAAAACAACTGACCTGGAATTGATATTAAAAGTAATTAAGGACTAGGAAGGCTGAAATTTAGTAGTGGATATTGCACTCCAGAAAAGCAAGCCTAATGCAGTGCTAGCGCAATGAGGAAGAATAAGAACAAAGGAAGAAAGATTTTCACTCTATTCCAGTGGAGTCAAGGAGAGATTAGAATCTTGAAAAATGCTGTGAATAATATAAAGGCATATTACTTGCCACATCATGATGACCACAACCAACATCAAATTAATACAAGTTGTTTTTAATGATTCCAGAAATACCACTTACTGTACAAAAGAAAAAGGAATTGATAAGGTTAACATGTTAAGGTAGCTGAACACATTCTGGAAACTCTAAGCTGACTGCAGAACAATATTAATTACCTACTTAGAAACATTGCATATTATTCTTTTAGCTAAGTTTGTGTACATATAAAATCCATTCACTATGCAATTTTCAGAATGGACTGCCTCCTTAAGTGATCCATGGTCATAGTTTTAATTCCAAATTTTGGGCACTTTTTTTTTTTTATAGATGATAACTTTTGTTTATTTGTTTGTTTGTATCTACAACTAATCAGCAAGTCCTAAGTCATGGCGATGTCTCCTATTTTTCATTTCAAAATGTTGACAGTTTTAGGTTTATAACCATGTTGAGTTGATCCATTTCCCATATAAAAGCACAATTATTTCCAGCAACATTTCTTACAAAGGCCTTACTTCCTTGAATCAATTCCCTTTGTTGTTTTGTATAAGATCAGCTGTCTGAATGAATGCAGACTAATTCATGGACTCCAAATTCTGTTGCATGAGTCAAGTTTCTGAAATTTTAATAAAATATTATTGATTTAATAACTGTAGCAGTAGTGTACATCTTGAATTTGACCATGCTTATGCTCTCATTTGGGTATTTATTGTTAGTTATTTACATGTATGGTGGTAAAACCATCTTTGTGTATATGCAAACAGCTTTTATGGCTTTAAGTGATTAATACTGTTAAGTTGCTAGGAATTTGCATTTTTACAGACAACATTGAACCTTTAAGGACTGGCCACCTGAAATTTATCCATTTGAATTTATATATAAAGTCATCTGTCTATTTATACAGATTTAAATACAATAATTTCTACATTTATAAATATAGAATTTATTAAATATGATATGTTATATAATACATGGTACTTCAGTATACAATAAAATATACATTGAAAAGTTTAACTGTGGTGATGAAGATTGACCCTAAGGCCTCACACATGCTCATCAACTGTTTTAACATTGAAATATATTCCCAGTCTCCTATAGAGTCTTTGAAACATTTCTGTGGATGTTTTGGTTTAAGGTATATAAACATGTTTTTGTTAAAATTCCAAGTAGGGGATTTTACATTCTTCACACCTGTTAAGTGTCTCCTGTGGAGCATGGTCTTTGCCAGGTGGAATTAGTTGAATTTGAGGATTCTGAGAGGTATAAATATGACTGCCCTGAGGATGAAGGCACAGCTGTATGGAGGAGGCCTGCTTGCTGCTGGCTCGTCCTGCTGCTGCATTTGCTGACTTGCTGGTTACCTGGACTTCTGGATTTCTGGATGACTGATATTGGTATTGCCTCCAAAAGATTGCTAATGTGCTACGAAGCTCCCCCTGTCTCCACTTACCTTCTTTCCCTCCTACCTATTGTTGGGGGGCTGGAAGGGAGGTAGAGGCATTTAATAATCTTAAATAAATAAATTATGTTTGTTAAAAAATCAAGGTCAACATAAGATTTCCTTAAATTTATAATTAAAGAAACAAATGATGGTTCTAATGAACACAAACCATTTGTTATCTAACATCTGTCATGAATATAATGCAAAGTCATTAACAAAAAAAAGTAAATAGTCATAGCTTTTAAATTACTACAAAAATATAATTTAATAATTGAAATATTTATTATTTCTGGCATACAGGAATACATTACATTTAAAATTGTTAAAAGTACTTGATCTTACAAGGTATAATCAGTTCTAGGTATAAGGAAATTTTTGGCATTTGGTGGCAGTTTATCACAGACTGGTTTCTGCCTTTTCCAAAATATAATTTTCATTCAGTTATTTTATCTAATATCACTAGCAATGAATTGAAAGAAGAAAATATCAATAACATGCTGGGATTTCTGGAGTGTTGTATGGAATACACTCTTAGTTTCTCACCAGCACATTTGTATCAGGAAATTTTCATCAACTCTTTATGACCCAGTTCAGAAATTTCCCTCTGAATGTTTCCATAATTATTATATTGAGTAAATAGAATACTTGAATTTATTTACCGATTATTCAGCATTACATATTTTTTTCTTTTATAAATAGTTAATATTGTAGATTGCTTACTTTTTTCAATGTTCAATCTACCTTATATAAGTTGAATAAATCCTGCTTGGGCACATAGTTTAGTGACCTTCATACATTTGTAGATCTGATTCACTTTTTTTGCTAATGACTTTGCGTTTAATTAAAAGCATCACATGATTGTGCTTGTTCATTGTTTATAATTCACCCTCATGAACACTGATGCATGCAATTATTCACATACATTCTACCTTGAAATTATTTAGTTTCTCTTCCACTGAGTCTAGGATCAGCTACACTTATGTTTCAAGATTGTACTTAGGTAACATGATTCTTCCTGTTTTCCTTGTTAAAAAGAAAATCATGGATACTATTTCCCTCACTGTCCGATCTCTCAGATGATATATCCTGGATACTTTGATATCTGATATTCTCTGGAGACTATGATTTTATGGAATTCAGTCTCCTATATCGTCCTCATTACCATTCAAAGAGCCCTCTTACTTCATGAGCCCAGTGAATTTAATTTAACTTAGGCAGTAAATTAGCAGAAAACAATTCTTTAATTTTTCTCTAGTTTCACTTAAAATATTGTTGGATCATCCAAAGACAGATCTTCATCAAGGCCAAAACAAGTATTAATTTTTTATTTTGGCTCTTTTGTTGTATTTGGAAAGAAAGGGCTGACAAGCCCCATTGTGTTTTCAAACCACAAGTAAAAGATAAATATTTTATCATATTTGCTTATATTACTGCTTTTAAAAATTGCTTACTTTTTTAGCTCCATTTATTTATTTATTTATCTATTTATTTATATTACCATTTATTCATTTTGTATCCCATCTGTGGTTTCCTCCCTCATCCCCTCCTAGTCCCACCCGTACTTCCTCTTCTCCTCCCATGCCCCCCTCAAATCCACTGATAGGGGAGGTCCTCCTTCCCTTCCATCTGACTCTAGCCTATTAAGTCTCATTAGCACTGGCTGCATTGTCTTCCTCTGTGGCCTTTTAAGGCTGCCATCCCCTCAGACGGAGGTGATCAAATAGCCAGCTACTGAGTTCATGTCAGAGACATATTTACTTATTATTTATTACAATTAATTTCCTTTGTATCCAGGCTATAGCCACTGCCTTATCTCCTCCCATTCCTACCCTCCCTTTCTCTTCTCCCCTACTCCCCTCCCATAGTCCACTGATATGGAAGTTCCCACTCACCTTCTAACTGACTCTAGCCTATCAGGTCTAAACAGGACTGGGTACATCCTCTTCCTCCGTAGCCTGGCAAGGTTGTAGCCCCCAGAAGGAGGTCATCAAAGATACAGCCACTGAGTCCATGTCCAAGACAGTCCCTGCTCCTCTTACTCAGGCACACACTTGGAGACTGAGGTTCCTTTGTTGTACATCTGAGCAGGGGGTCTAGTTCCTCTCCATGAAAGGTCCCTGGTTGGAGCATTGTTCCCTGCATGGCCCCATTAGCCCCAGATTTTTTGACTCTGGTGGTCTCCTTGTGGAGCTTCTGTCCTTGCCAGATGATTCTATCCCTCCATTCTTCCTTATAGGATCATCTGCACTCTGCCCAAAGACTGGCTATGAGTCTCAGTATCTGCTTGTATAGCCTAATTAGTAGAGTCTTTTAGAGGCCTTCTGTAAGCTCTGTAGCCTTCTGTAGGAACAGGCTCCTTTCCTGTTCCCTATCTTCTCCTGCTTCTGATGTTTTTCGTATTTTCCTGTCTGAATGAGGATTGAGCACCTTCGCTCAGGTCCTCCTTGTTATTTAGCTTCATTAGGACTATATTTTAGTATGTTTATCTTATGTTACATGGCTAATACCCACTGGAAATCCACATGTAGAAAACTTCAAATAGATCCATATTTATCACCCTGAACAAAACTAAAGTCCACATGGATTAAAAACCTCAACATAAAACCAGACACACTAAACCTTTTAGAAGAAAAAGTGGGGAAGAGCCTTGAACTCGTTGGCACAGGAGCCAACTTCCTGAATAGAACAGCAACAGCACAGGCTCTAAGATCAACAACCAATAAATGGGGACTCATTGAACTGAAAAGCTTCTATAATATTTTTTTATTTTTTTATTTGACATACTGTCTATTTAGTTTTCCTATTTTAATATTTTTTTGGAAAAAATACTTTAAATGCTTAGAAATAGATGACTATCTTCTCATCTAAACTTTAGGAAAATCTAAATTATTCCAAATTTCTGTTCTAGTAAGGAAAAACTCTCATTTATTTTATTAAGTGTACCATTACTGGTGTTGTTTGGAATTTTCACTACTGTTTATTAAATTTCATGAAACTTATGTCAAACAATAAAGAAGGGAGCACTATCACAACTATTCACTAACTCTCAAGTGCATAGCGTTTGATTTAACAGTGAACACAAAATTGGAGCTTAATCAAGCAGAAAACGAATGTAGGATTTAGTAGGATGGGTATTTCCTATTCACCCAAATATTTAAGACTAAGTGAACTATGAGCTTTCAATACAAGACTGTAAACAAAAGTATCATAAATGATGACAGAGAGAATGGAGTGACAGGCCAACTAAGAACCTGCTGAAATGAGTTAGGGCTTATGTTCCAACTGTACCTCAGCGCAGCATCTTTCCTTAAACCCTTAGTTTAGGCTGGTCTTTCAATTATGCTAACAGCAATATATATATATATATAAATAAATCAAGTAGGTTCAAACTTCCATATATATATATATATATGGAAGT
>NW_026592666.1:969792-974094 GCF_907164565.1 Psammomys obesus
ATATATATATATATATATGGAAGTTTGAACCTACTTGATTTATTTATGCTGCTGTGTAAATATTTCCATTGAAAACATGCTTTCTACAATCAAGCAAATTTGGAATATTAGAATCATTTTTTTTTCTGCAGATATAGAAGCATATTTCATCTGGTGATATTTATGAGTGTCCTATCAAAAAATTACTGTGGACAACAGCTATGACAACATTGGCAGATTTTAGAGGACTATATCTTGTGCATTAAATATGACATAATGCTTTGTACACTTTTAAATAATTCAAGGCTGATGTAACTTCATGATAAATATTAGAATAATAAATATCTGACAAATGGACTAATAACATGATATTTAATTCTTTGTTTTCTTGATTTTCTGAATACTCAAACTTTTTTGTATCTCAAATGACAGCCAGGTAAAAATGAACTGTTTTGATGTATTTAATTGATAGAAACTTTGGTTTTTCCAGAATTATACAGTAAAGTTTTACATTTGATCACCAGGTATTTTTAAACTTTTTGATAGCTCTTTGAGCAGGCTGGGTGAGGACAGGGCATACAGAGTATAGTAGGAGGCTCTTAACATACCCTCCTGTCTTTTTAGTCCATCTAGGTGATCCAGATGATCTCATTTCCCACGGTCCATTTCCCATGCTTCTAATTAAGTGGAATATGACTCCCAGTGGTCTCTGAATTTAATTACAAAAGCCACAGAATTGATAATTATTACCTGTAGAAATTAAGAGTAAATGATACCAGAGGCCTTGTCTCTACAGCTCTATCTTTTCATCATTATACATCAAGGGCTCATGCAGTGTTTTAGCAACATTTTCATAACTTTTAAAAGTGTACTTAATTTTAAATCTTTAAGACAGTATTCTTTTTTCTTTATTATTATTATTATTTATTACACTTTATTCATTTTGTATCCCTCCATAAGCACCTCCCTCCTCCCCTCCCTATCTCACCCTACCTCCCCTTTCTTCATGCATGCCCCTCCCCACATTCACTGATAGGGGAGGTCCTCCTCTCCTTCCTTCTGATCTTGGTCTATCAGATCACATCAGGAATGGCTGCATTGTCTTCTTCTGTGGCCTGGTAAGGCTGCTCCCCCCTCAGGGGGAGGTGATCAAAGAGCAGGCCAATCAGTTTATGTCAGAGGCAGTCCCTCTTCCCATCACTATGTAAGCCACTTGGACACTAAACTGCCATGGGCTACATCTGTGCAGGGGTTCTAGGTCATCTCCACGAATAGTCCTTGGTTGGAGTATGAGTCTTTGGGAAGTTCCCTGCGTTCAGATTTTCTTGTTCTGTTGCTCTGCTTGTGGAGTTCCTGTCCTCTCCAGTTCTTGCTATTTCCCACTTCTTACATAAAATTCCATTCACTCTGCCCATCAGTTGGCCATCAGGCTCAGCATCTGCTTTGATAGTCTTCAGGGCAGAGTCTTTCAGATGCCCTCTGTGGCAGGTTCCTAGGTTGTTTCCTGTTTTCTTTGTCTGGCTTTCAGAGGCCCTCTGCAGCAGGTTCCGAGGTTGTTTCCTGTTTTCTTTTTCTTCTGATGTCCATCCTCTTTGCCTTTCAGGATAGGGATTGAACCTTTTAGTTAGGGTCCTCTCTTTTGCTTAGTTTGTTTAGATATACAGATTTTAGTGGGTTTATTCTATGATGTATGTTTATATGAGTGAGTATATACCATGCATGTCTTTTTGCTTCTGGGACAACTCACTCAGGATGATCCTTTCCAGGTCCCACCATTTACCTGCAAATTTCATGATTTCCTTATTTTTCATTGCTGAGTAATACTTTATTGTATAGATGTACCACAGTTTCTGCATCCATTCTTCAGCTGAGGGGCATCTGGGCTGTTTCCAGCTTCTGGCTATTACAAATAAAGCTGCTACAAACATGGTTGAGCAAATGTCCTTATTGTGTACTTGCGCCTCTTTTGGATATATGCCTACCAGTGGTATGGCTGGATCTTGAGGAAGCGCTATTCCTAGTTGTCTGAGAAAGCGCCAGATTGATTTCCAGAGTGGTTGTACAAGTTTACATTCTTTTATTGAAAGTAGAAATGTTACCAAATCATGAAATGCCCCTAAATTTCCTTAAGGTTACCCTAAAGTATAGTTAAAATACTAGATTTTTAGCTATGTGTCTGATATTGCTTCTTAATAATCTGTTTTCTAAAAACATCTATATCTACATACCTAAAATTATGTTTTAAAAACATATTTTTTTTATAAAAATAGAGTAAATAGTTTAGTGAGTTTAAAATACATTTACAGACTTTTTGGAATCTTTATTACTTCTTTACATATCTGTTGGGTTTGATTCTTTTGTACATTGTTTTTTTTTCTTTTTATATTTTTCTCTTCTGGGATAAATATCCTAACATATGAATAGTAAACTTGTCATTTCTTTATATCTTTATTATTGTCAATAAATTTTAGTTTTAGAAAAAAAGAAAAATAATTCGGTACCAATAATGTATCTAGAAGGAATCTCTTACTCCCAGTTTATAAAAATTTTAAAAAGTCATTCAAACATTTGTTGTAAACATTGCATGTTCTTCTAAAAATTATTAATTGGTGGAGTATGATGTCAACAACAGCAGACGCTAAGCCTCAGGTTACAAGACAGAGCACTGGTGTGTTTTCTAGTGTTTTTCCTATTATTGGCAAATATAAAGGAGGCAGACATAACTTTTGCAAAATATCTTTGTGTTATTTATCCTTCAGTGTCTTACCTCCTCTACCCTGAGCCACCACAATGAAATATTGCAGGCCTGTTTTTACTTTTTGCCCTATGTTTCACTGTATTTTGTCTCACCACAGTGGAAATACTCCCCACAACACATGGCCTGTCAATAATTTTATGACAACATAGTTTTCTGAAATTTCAAAACTAACATTTACAAATGAACATAATAATGAAGTGTATCTTCTGTGCCTTGGTTACCTCATTTTTTTCTTTTATTTTTAATTTTTATTTTTTTCTTTTTTATTGTTTGTTATTATTAGTTACATTTTATTAACTCTGTATCCAGCTGTATCCTGCTCCCTTATTCCCTTCCAATCCCACCTCCTTCCCTCATCTCCTCCCTTCCCCTTTCCAAGTCCACGGATTGGGGAGGATATCCTCCCCTTTCATCTGGCCCTGTTTTATCAGGTATCTTCAGGACTGGTTGCAAAGTCCTCCTCTGTGGCCTAGCAGGACTGCTCCTTCCTTAGGGGGTGGGGAGGTCATAGAGCCTACCATTGAGTTCCTGTCATAGATAGTCCCGGTTCCCCTTACTATGGGAAA
The DNA here is from genome assembly GCF_907164565.1 of Psammomys obesus. Lineage (NCBI taxonomy): Eukaryota > Metazoa > Chordata > Mammalia > Rodentia > Muridae > Psammomys > Psammomys obesus. Next base: position 973,096 of record NW_026592666.1, read on the forward strand.
CAAATTGGTTATTTAGGTATCACGAGCTTCGTCCGAGCAAAGGTTCTAGGTTATATCCATACATGCATGGTCCTTGGTTGGAGAAACAGTTTCAGAAAAAAAACCCTGTGCCTTGTGGGGCTCCTATCCTTTCCACGTCAAACTAACTCCCCGTTGGCCAAAGGTTTGGTTATGAGTCTTAGTATTTGTTTTGAAACGAAAGACAAATGAGATATGCATTGGTTACCTCATTTTTAAAGAAAGGTTCAGCTCTTTCAATTTACCTGAAAATTTGTAAATTTTGTTTGCTTAATAACTGAGTGATATTCCTTTATGTAAACATATCACATATGTATTATTCATTCATTAGTTGATAGACATTTATCATCTTCACATTTTCTGTCTTTTGTGAATAGAGTATCAGTGACCATATATGAGCAAATGTCTATGAAAACATTTTGCAGAAGCTTCTTGAAATACAATGTATATTTCATTGATGAAATAGTGAATTGAATGAGTAACCAAATCATTTTGAATTCTATTAATTGACTTTGAATAAAAAATATATATATGTACATATATATATCTGTATGTATGTATATAAACTTACTCTAAATGACACATTAGATATCAAATGATAACAAATAAAAAGTAGGGCCAGGAATGAGATATATCTCTTGAAATTGCTGCACAATGAAGTACCATAGGTACCTATTATAGACAATTTTTATTATTCTTAGTTACCCTACTTGAAGTAAAAAATGCTTGAAACAGAGACCCATAACAGAGAGGGACTGCAGAATATTCAGCTAAAAGTGGTACATTTATATTATTCCCTTCCTCAAAAGACATAGTAAACATCAAAGAAACCGTGTCAGATAGATTGGTAAGTGATAGTGGTTGTGGATATATATAATGAAACATAGATTGGGGGTCACTGCAGGACGGTGATACATTATAACTCACAGACACCATGGTAGCAAGCACAAGACCTGTACAAGCTCAATATATATATATATA
>NW_026592666.1:974194-1035900 GCF_907164565.1 Psammomys obesus
ATATTGGCATTGAGACATTTCAGCATAAAATACCCACCCCCAGTGAAAATACTGTTGAAACAGACACCTAAGGGTGTGGGCAATGGTAAGATGACCATACTCCAATGTATGGCCACTTGCCCCATTGTATAAGAGGCACATCTTAGACTGATGGGCTGAAAGTGGGGGGGATGGTAGAGGGAAGAGGTCCATGTGGGAGTAATTTGTAGAGGAGTGAATATGACCAAAATACATCTTAGAACTAATAAATACGTGAGAAAAAAACAGCCAAAGGAAAAGGTAATTAAAATCTGTAAGTTGGAGTTTTGAGGCTGGAAGGTTTTTATATCATCTCCATCTTTTCTCAAGGCGTAAACTGACAATTTTGGTAAGTTAGGTATAGATGAATATAGTAAACTTGAATGTTAGATTTATTGATGTCCAATATTTCTCATTATTATAGAAAATTGAAGTAACTAAACAAACACAATAAAAAACATTTAATGAAAACTACACATTAAATATTTTTGGTGTTGTCTGGACTTGCAAGTCAAATGTAGTAGTGTCAATGCATTGTTGAATACTCGTTTCTTAGATTACTAGCATAGATCCTAGTTCTTATATCTTGATTGCATATACTAATTATTAGATTTTAACTGGGATAATATGACTGAATAATGTTTTCAAAATTATGAGATTTTAATGATAATTGATTTGAACTTTTAATTTGTAGCTTTTAATACACTGCTATTTTAATTCAAACTTTTTTCAGGAATTCCATTTTTCAATATTCTCAGCGAATATTAGCATGGTGCACTAATCCATGTGTTTATTTTAGGAATTCATTTTACCATAATGGTTGTGTTTTATTAATTCACACTGTCCTCAAATAACAAAGTATAACTCTTGTTCAGTAGATGCTATTTTAACAACCTTATATCCTAGGGGCTGTGTGATGACTCTTGGTTGTGAAAGCTCCCAGTCTTTGCAGTGAACAGAAGTAAGGTTCCAGAAATCACACGGGGACTCACAGCCACATGGAACTCCAGTCCTAGGATGTTGTGTGATTCTGTCCTTTCCATGCATCACTTGCACTTGGTGTATGTATAAGCTGGCAAAAACATGCATGCCCGTAAAAAGATTCAAAATGGGGGCTGGAGAGATTTCTTGGTTGCTCTTCCAGAGGTCACAGGTTCAGTTCCCAGGACCAACATCGCAAATCACAACTGTCTGCATCTCTAGTTCCAGGGGACTGGCACCCTCTCTCTCTTTTACACACACCCACACCCACCCACCCACCCCCACACACACTTGAGAAGTAATAAATAAAATATTATGTTTTAAATAAAAAACATATTCTATGAATTTATTTTAAACACATACAGCCGAATGGATGTTTTAACTCATTTGGTTTGATGACAGAATAGCTTTTTAAGAATTTGATTCAGATACCACATTCCTTAGCTTCAGATGTACAATCCTGAATAAACTTTAAGATTCACATTTTTCTTCACGTCATCAGTTTACTGAGCTGTAACTAAAATAGAAGTATAGACTGTTGTTTGCTATTGAAAGGTGAGGATCCAGAGGTTTTTGACAATTTAATCAAATTCCAAATATCAAAAACTGGCTTACTACAAATGGATAATTTCTTTTTCTTCTGACTTCTGAAATTCAGATACTATACATATTTTGAAAAATTTTCTTTTTATGAATTTATTTTTTATTAATTATTTTTTATTAATTACACTTTATTCACTTTGTATTCCCCCATAAGTCCCTCCCTCCTCCCCTCCCCATCCCACCCTCCCTCCCCCTTCTTCACGCATGCCCCTCCCCAAGTCCACTGATAGGGGAGGTCCTCCTCTGCTTCCTCTGATCTTAGTCTATCAGATATCATCAGGGTGGCTGCATTGTCATCTGTGGCCTGGTAAGGCTGCTCCCCCCTCAGGAGGAGGTGATCAAAGAGCAGGCCAATCAGATTATGTCAGAGGCAGTCCCTCTTCCCATTACTGTGGAACCCACTTGGACACTGAACTGCCATGGGCTACATCTGTGCAGGGGTTCTAGGTTATCTCCATGCATGCTACTTGATTGGAGTAAGAGTCTCTGGGAAGACTCCTGTGTTCAAATTTTCTGGTTCTGTTGCTCTCCTTGTGGAGTTCTTATCCTCTCCAGATCTTACTATTCCCCACTTCTTACATAAGATTCCATGCACATTGCCCAACAGTTAGCCATATGTCTCAGTGTCTGCTTTGATAGTCTGCAGGGCAGAGCCTTTCAGAGGCCCTATGTGTCAGGCTCCTAGATTGTTTCCTGTTTTCTTCTTCTTCTGATGTCCATCCTCTTTGCTTTTTGGGATGGGGATTGAGCGTTTTAGTCAGGGTCCTCTCTCTTGATTGATTTCTTTAGATGTACAGATTTTAGTAGGTTTATCCTATGTTATACGTCTATATGAGTGAGTATATACCGTGTGTGTGTTTCTGCTTCGGGGACAGCTCACTTAGGTTGATCCTTTCCAGGTCACACCATTTACCTGCAAATTTCATGATTTTCTTATTTTTCATTGCTGAGTAATATTCCATTGTGTAGATGTACCACAATTTCTGCATCCATTCTTCAGTTGAGGGGTATCTGGGCTGTTTCCAGCTTCTATCTATTACAAATAAAGCTTTTACAAACATGGTTGAGCAAATATCCTTGAAATTCTCTTTTTAAATATAGTGACATTCATTATTTGTAGTTTACTAGTTTAACTTTATGTCAAATTTTTAGTACTGTGAATTAATGGGTGCAAACATTTTCCATACTTTGTAACAGTTTTAATGTGTATTATTGTCTAAGAGGAGTAAAGTGAAATTATTTTACTGAATTAAGCAAAGATCATTTTGTCACCATCTTGCTTAACTGGATTTTATATTAAATTTTAGAAAGGAAAGCATAGACACTTCTTCCTCCAAGCACATTCAGGGGTGAAGGTTAGCACTTATAAATAAATCTATTGTTACGATATGACATGTGGCTTTGAAGAGGAAATGATAACAGCGTGAGATCTTTTCAAGGACTCAATAGCATCTTTCTGTCTGGAAGAATAGCAAGAGAGTATTAATAAATGCTATGGAATGGCTTTATGTAAAGGAGTAGATAGGAAGAAACTTAGGGAAGGTTAATTAAATCATAGTATAGGTGTGTACATGTCATGGAGGACTTGTGGAGGCCAAAGGCAATTCTGTGTAATTATTTCTTTCCTTCCTCTTTTATATGGGTTCCATAGTTTATATTCAGCTTCTCCTGCAAGGTACAGCAAGTACCTTTATTCCAAGTGCTGTCTTGCTAGCTTCACCAATTCTATGCCTCTGAACCTTCTGCCACAATTATTTTCAGAGAGACAGAGACAAAGACAGAGTGACAGACAGAGAAAGAAACAGAAAGAGGAGGGAAGAAAAAGAAGGGGATGGAGAACCTGAGGAGGAGGTTCTCCTGAGGAGGAGACAAAAGAAGAGAAGGAGTAGGAAAAAGGGTGGGAATGGAAGAGGAAGAACAAAAAGAGGAGGAAGATAAAGAAAAAGAGGGGGAAAAGGGGCAGAAGAGAAACAGGAGAGGGAGGGATAGGAAAACCAGCAAGAGGAAGAACAGGAAATGGAAGAGGAGTAGAAGAGAGTTAGAACTTAAGTTTGTTGCTATTGGCAAGACTATTAAGCTTGATAATTCTGAAATGATTATGAAAAGTACATCAAAATTTGCTTTATGGAATTGGTTAGTTATAAATCTTAGAGCCCACTCATATACTGCCTAACAGTCCTTTATAAGCAACCTTAAAAAAATGAAACTACCTCCAAGTAGAACCAAAGTGATTTAAAGTGCTTGGAATAAGATTTTAAAGAAGCAGGGAAGGAGGCAGGGAGGCAGCTCTGTAGCAGAAGGCTGGATCTCCAACCCTGAAACCTAATCTAATGACTGTTCACAGTGAGGAAGGAGGCATTTCTGCAGTTTAAAATTGTTATCTTTGCAATTGTTTATCCAATAACAAGTGGTCAGCCCTGAATACAGCATCTACACAAGTAACATTATGCACATTGAGCAGTATATATCAGGAATATATATATGAATACATATAAATATATTATTCTGTTAATATATATAAATAAGACTTTGAATAACATTATAAATAAACAGAATAATATATTTATATTTAAATTAATAAATTAAACCTTCATATATGTTTTTTTTTAATTTAAAGAGAGCAAAGCGTGCTTAGTTGGGGTTGGAAGTGAATCAAATGATAACTTTCCTCATTAATGAGCACCTACAATCGTGTGCAGACATACACTGACAGGCCCATACACACACATACACACACACACATATACACACATATACTTTAAAATTTTCAAATAATTAAATACTGTATTATTTACCACATTAAAAAAAATTTAAAAAGCTATACAGTAACTTTTCCCAAAAAGTTACTTTTCCCAAAATGCTTTTGTATGATTAAACAGTGTACACATCAGGATATGATCAATGTGAAACATTTTTTTAACTTTTATTAATTACACTTTATTCATTTTGTATCCCCCCATAAGCCCCTCCCTCCTCCCCTCCCAGTCCCACCCTCCCCCCTTTCTGCATGCATGCCCCTCCCCAAGTCCACTGATAGGGGAGGTCCTCCTCTCCTTCTTTCTGATAATAGTCTATCAGTTCTCATCAGAAGTGGCTGCATTGTCAGGGTTCTAGGTTTTCTCCACGGATAGTCCTTGGTTGGAGTATGAGTCTCTGGGAAGTCCCTGTGTTCAAATTTTCTTGTTCTGTTGCTCTCCTTGTGGAGTTCCTGTCCTCTCCAGCTCTTACTATTTCTCACTTCTTACATAGAATTCCATTCACTCTGCCCATCAGTTGGCCATCAGACTCAACATCTGCTTTGACAGTCTATACTGCAGAGGCTTTCAGAGGCCCTCTGTGGCAGGTTCCTAGGTTGTTTCCTGTTTTCTTCTTCTGGCTTTCAGAGGCTCTTTGTAGCAGGTTCCTAGGTTGTTTCCTGTTTTCTTTTTCTTCTGATGTCCATTCTCTTTGCCTTTCAGGATGGGGATTGAGCATTTTTAGTTAGGGTCCTCTCTTTTGCTTAGTTTGTTTAGATGTTCAGATTTTAGTGGGTTTATCCTATGTTGTATGTTTATATGAGTGAGTATATACTGTGTGTGTCTTTTTGCTTCTAGGACAACTCACTCAGGATGATCCTTTCCAGGTCCCAACATTTACCTGCAAATTTCATTATTTCCTTACTTTTCATTGCTGAGTAATACTCCATTGTATAGATGTACCACAGTTTCTGCATCCATTCTTCAGTTGAGGGACATCTGGGCTGTTTCCAGCTTCTGGCTATTACAAATAAAGCTGCTACAAACATGGTTGAGCAAATGTCCTTTTTGTGTACTTGTGCCTCTTTTGGGTATATGCCTAGGAGTGGTATGGCTGGATCTTGAGGAAGCGCTATTCCTAGCAGCAAACCACGTAATCCACTTAAAAAATGGGGAACAGAGCTAAAGAGAGAATTCTCTGTAGAAGAATATCAAATGGCAGAGAAGCACTTAAAGAATTGCTCAACCTCATTAGCCATTAGGGAAATGCAAATCAAAACAACCCTGAGATTTCACCCTACAGCCATCAGAATGGCCAAGATGAAAAACTCAAGGGACAACACATGCTGGAGAGGTTGTGGAGAAAGGGGAACCCTTCTCCACTACTGGTGGGAATGTAAACTTGTACAACCACTCTGGAAATCAATCTGGCGCTTTCTCAGACATTTTTTTAAATTAAGAAGTTAATCAGTAATCAAATATTAATGAAGACTGATAGAGGAATGGGAACACGTCCGTCTCCAGCACTTACATTTAAGGTGTTCTGTCTATAACTTTTAACCAAGATATCTGTTTGTTACACTCTCTTTGAAGTATTACTTAAATGTCACATCTCGGTTATGTTTTCCATAGGAAGAATGTCTCCTTTATATAGATACATACTGTACATCATCATCTTATCTTACTGTCACATAATAATAAGAACAATCATGGCACTGTCTTCTGACATAAATTACAATGGTTTTGCTTCTCCGTTCTTTACTGAATCAACTCTACAACATCATTTTAAAATTAAAAAAAAAAATAGTCAAAGATAAGTGAGATTATTTGGTTTTACCCAGAGTGCAAAGCTTGGTCTAGAGAAAATTAGGAGAGGTCCCCTGTCACAGCAGAGCTGAAGAACTTGCTTCTGTGGACCATATCAGGCTGTGAGTTCCTGAAGATATCCCCAACACGGTGTCCTCATGACCTTGACAGTTGCACTGTGATGACGACCCAAAGGATGGTGAGTTTATTTCCTTTATATTAAAAGGAAAAACAAATGAAAATCAAAGGATGAGAAAATGATTTAAAAGGCAACATATCAATCCAAAATTTAAGAGTTTTATTAAATTCTTTTGATTTGACAAAACTCTCATTTTATATTACTTTTAAGTCCCTCGTTTTTGATATGTGAGAATGAAGAACGTAGATCTTCCCGCTCTCTGCACAGGCACTCCAACATCAAGCATGAGTCCCTATCTCCGGGATGCTCTTCCTGATTCTTGTACTAGGTGAAATTTTATTAATTCTCTGAACATTTCAGGTAGTGTATTATTTATTATCTTCCTAATCTCATTCAATATTGCATCTGCATCCCCACTGCCTTTGCCCTCCTCCAAATTTGTCTTCTTCATCTCATTCAAATTAATTATCTTTTCTTTAATTACTATTGTTACTTTTATACAGAACCCACATAATCCATTTAGCATTCCTTTTATGTACATGTGTCCTGGGTTACTATAGGGATTGAATAAAATATGTGGCAGCTGGTGCCTGGAGGAAATTTGCTCTCTCACTATAAGCAGCCATTGGCCACTTAGCAGCTCTTTATCTAGAGGTGAGACCATGTGAAATTTCACCTCTCCACACGGGCATCCAAGTTGTATATCGCTGTGCTGGACTTGTTTAGGGACCCAGATGGTTGAGACTTCCTTTGTGTGTTAATCTGATCATGTCCAAGGATACTATATAGCATCAGGTATCCACCGCCTCCATCTTTCCCAATCTTTCTGCCTTCTCTTTAGTGATGTTCCCCGAGCCTTATATATGATGGAGGTTATATTGTAGATTCGTCAGCTCAGGTTGAAACCCCACAATTTCTGATGTTCTGCTTTTTCACAAGTTGTTGATCTTTGCACTAGTCTCCATCTGTTACAAAAAGAAGCTTCTTTTATAAGGGCTGAGAGCTACACTTATCTGTGGGTATAAGGATAACATTTAGAAAACTGTTAGAAATTATATTGGGTTGGGAAAATGGAATTCTTGACCTCAGATGCAGCTTTGAGTATCGGCTTATCTGTTTTCCTAGAAAAGAAAACTCTTTTGTATGAAATCTCATTATTCCAGTATTTGAATTCCTAAATCATTTTTAGTTATTTATATTGAGTTTATAATCTTACTGACTCAGTAAAAGAGTTGAGGAAAATGAAATGGACTTAGTACAACAATGCAACTTGAATCAGAAAAGAAATGGATGTGTTGTTCTGTCAAATCCCATTGCAGCAATAGCTCTACCAATTTATTTGAAAAATGCACATGCCTGGAGTTTCAGCATCACTTAACAGCTGGGGAGAACAAAGTATGTACAGTGAGATACAAATCTTCCATACCATTAGTTCAATATATTTCTGCATAGACGCTTTTCAAAGTCTGGAAGGATATTTTGGGACGATGCTGTTTCAAAATAGAAACAAAATCTATGAGCTGTATTCTAAAAGCTGTCATTGCTTAGAAATATTGTTTACAGTTTCATTGCAAAAATTACAATGGGCACAGTTCTTTTTAATCCATCTAAATTATTTTAGCATGGCCTTACCAAGTACACTTAAAGTGCATTAATTGTGTCTCTATGTCTTATCATGGATAGGATGACCCAATCATTTCTTAGTTACAAATTTCCTGACTGCAGGTTTGGCAGCAAGATCTATTAAGTGCCAAAATTCAAGAAGAAGTAAAACAAGAATTTGAATGCAATAACAAATAGTAATTCACCTAAGGATAACAAAATAAGCAGTCTCTGTATTTTGTTATAGGAACTAATAATCCTGAGTTATTTAAATTAAACAAAATAAAAAGTTAAGGCAAAAAATTCACTTGATTTACTCAGTAACACTTTTTTTAAATGATTTTATTTTTTTATTTTTATATGTATGAGTGTTTTTTCTTCATGTATGAATATGCACTGTAGGTGTGCCTGGTACCTTTGGAGACCAGAAGATGGTGTCACATCCTTTCAACCTAGAGTCTTAGATGGCTGTGGTACAGATAACTGAACTCAGGTCCTGTGCGACACTAGCAAGGCTCATAAATACTGAGTCATTCCTTCAGACACTCATTATTACTTTTAGCTGCTACATTGCACCTGAATTCCCATACTCACACACCTATATTACACAAAAATAATACTATTAAAACAAAAATAAATACTATGCAAATAATCTTATTTGGTGAAGGTAAGCTCTGCAGAGGTTAGCTTGCAGGGCATACAGCATGTCTGATCAGTCCTATCAATCTTAAAGCTGAACATGCCAGATGGGGAACAATCACAGAATACCTCAGGTTACATTGTCAAGGTAGTATCCTCTTTCACTTACAAGTGGTTGAAAAACAGTAGTCCAAGTGGGTTCCATAGTAATGGGAACAGGGACTGTCTCTGACATGAACTGATTGGCCTGTTCTTTGATCACCTCCCCCTGATGGGGTAGCAGCCTTACCAGGCCACAGAAGAAGACAGTGCAGTCAGTCCTGATGAAACCTGATAGACTAGGATCAGAAGGAAGGGAAGGAAGACTTCCCCTATCAGTGGACTTGGGGAGGGGCATTCATGAAGAAGAGGGAGGGAGGGAGTGGCTGGGAGTGGAGGAGGGAGGGAGCTACAGGGGGAATACAAAGTAAATAATGTAAATACAAAGTAAATAATTAATAAAAAAAAGAAAATAAAAAAATAACCTAAAAGAAAAAAGGAAAACAGTAGCCATGTAGACAGAAATGTAAATGACACAGTGTAATTTATTATAAACCAAACAAAGGTTCTGATTTTCAGGGAAACATACAGGTTCCAACTGAACAAATACTTAGAACATGAAATTCTGCTTCATTAGGACAAATAGCCTATAAAGCATTTTTATTTTCAAGAACAAGAGGTAGGGAGTATCCGGGATAAGCTGGGAGACTAAAAACCATGATCAAAATTTATTGTTTTTAAAGATATTTGTTTAATTTTTTATTTAACTTTTATTAATTACACTTTATTCATTTTGTATCCCCCCATAAGCCCCTCCTTCCTCCCCTCCAGGTCCCACCCCCCCTTTCTGCATGCATGCCCTCCCCAAGTCCACTGATAGGGGAGGTCCTCCTCTCCTTTCTGATCTTCATCTATCAGTTCTCATCAGAAGTGGCTGCATTGTCAGGGTTCTAGGTTATCTCCATGAATAGTCCTTGGTTGGAGTATGAGTCTCTGGGAAGTTCCCTGTGTTCAAATTTTCTTGTTCTGTTGCTCTCCTTGTGGAGTTCCTGTCCTCTCCAGCTCTTACTTCTTTCCCACTTCTTACATAAAATTCCATTCACTCTGCCTGTCAGTTGATCATCAGGCTCAGCATCTGCTTTGACAGTCTGCAGGGCAGAGGCTTTCAGAGGCCCTCTGTGGCAGGTTCTGAGGTTGTTTCCTGTTTTCTTCTGGCTTTCTGTAGCAGTTTCCTAGGTTGTTTCCTGTTTTCTTTTTCTTCTGATGTCCATCCTCTTTGCCTTTCAGGATGGGATATTTTTAATAAAAAAGAATATATGAGTTTCAGGCCCATTCCAATGCAAATCAGAATATGAAGTTAGAGAGGATTCTTGACTGACATAATCATTCTTTGCAAAGAAATGTATACCCAGGGCTAAAGTATATTTTTTGTAATAGAGGGCGCAATATCAAATATTTCAAACTCAGAGGAAACTAAAAATATAAAATATTGCTTGTGAAAAATTGTTTAGGGTACATTTTCTTTAAAATTTGAAAGTGTATATAAACTGTAAGTTAGGATTTATAAGTGAACTAGTGTCTTTCTTATAGCTTTTCTTGTGTCTAACACAAAAATATAAGTCATCAAGAATAGGATAAGATTTAAATAAAAATTATTTTTCCTGAGCATAGGTCATGAATGCATTTTTCTTGTATCAGTTTATTTATTCAGCCATGATTTACCAAGCATGCAGTATGTGTAAGATCCACGTAAGACTATAGATGTAAAAGATTTTTAAAAATAAGTATATCTGAGTGTTGTGGTTCAAACTTTTAATAGTAGCAATTTGGAGGCAGTCAAACAGATTTCTGTGGGTTTCTCTACATATTGAATTTCAGGACAGTCAAAGCTACACAGTAAAACCCTGTTTCAAACAAAATAAAACAAGACAAACATCAACAACAACAACAAAAACCAATGGAACTCAGACAAAATGATTAAATATAGTTATGATTATCCCTGCAGGTTCATCTGATATCATCCCTACAGGCTAAACAGAAGTGGATAAATATTCAATTGATGGGACTGAAAGACTTAACAGCATTCTCCTATGAGATAGCCAGAGGGAATTTATGCTATACATAGAAACTAAGAAACAAATACCCATATTAAAAATGGGGTGTTTTACAACTTTTATTTGCTTTTAAAGTAAAAGCTTGATGTGACAGTATTAATCCACTGTAAAACAGAATTATATAAGGTGTATTGACCATACTGGGTCTTACAAAGCTAAAAGTTACTGTTAAGCATTACAACATTTAACAATACAGAAAAGTAGGAATAATTCAAATCATCATCTGGTGATAAATTCTGAAATAAAATGTATTCTGTACAATGGGACATTATTGTCGAAGAACATCAAAGACAGGACATGGGTAATGATTAGTCGTGTCATGTTTAGGAAAACTAAACAGTGAGAGAGTATGCATTCCAGGATACTCTTTAGGTGAAATATACTGAAAATAAGGATCCATCTTTTATTATTCTGTTATTTTCTTGAAATTATAAAATAATTTAACAAAAATCAGCTTAAGGGAAAGACGGTTGAGGTGGCCACACAGGACCCCTTCCTCATAGTACAGAGTTCTTGATAGGAGAGCAGATCACATTGTGTTGGCAGTCAGGAAGCAAGGGAAGTCTTGTTCTCTACTCTGTTTCCCCTTTTGTTCAGTAAAAGACCCCAGTGAATGGAATGTTTAGGCCTGTAACTAAGGTGGCTTCTGTACTTCAGTTAACCTAGTGTGAAGTACTCCTCACAAATGAGAGGCTAACCCAATCTAGACAATCCCTTGTAATTGTGTTTACTGCTATCTTCTAGTGTCTTCTAGGTCTTGTCAAGGTAACAGTTAACAGTAACTGTCAATGGCAAAGAGAGAAAATTAATTAGTAGTTGTCTTAATCTAACAGATATGAGTAAACAGATATACATTTTAAAGAGGAATAATTTCGTTTTGAAGTGATAAAATATACTGAGAAAATGATGATAACATTTGCAAAAATCTGTGACTATTATAAAAGATTGAATGAGCGACTTTATTAGTAGCACTGACTCATGGAATAAGTGTTACTATATAGAGCTTTACACACACGTTACACAAACACACACACACAGAAACACATGCACATTACACAAGGCATTTACTTAAGGACTTTTGTACCAAAGTACTCTGAAAAGAAATAGATCTTTTTGGCATATATTGCAAAGTTAAAGGCAATGTAAACATCAATGCACATTCTGCTCAGTTAAGACCAATGGTATTGAGAGTATAATCGCCCTCCCTGATCACCCACTTACTGCATATTTTAAGATTACATGTGGAATTATAACATCAGCTTACGGCAGTAATACAGGATAGTTGTACATGCACCAGAAGACTGACTATAACTTCTTCACTTTCTCATAAAATTCTCGGGATATGGTCTCTCCAAAAGAAAAGGGGAAAAATCTTTAGCTATTATAGTCTCTATACTCTTTTTTATCCTCATGTCTCTCTAAGTCTTGATTTAGGCTAAATTCGTCATTAATCTTTAACACATCCCCTAAGAACTCAATTAAAGTCAAAAAGAATAAGGGTTGGTGTTACAAAGGCTTCAAGAAGCATATTCAAGAAAGCATTCAACTTTTCCATATGTTGCCTAATTACATAGCCCACCAACTTGCACAGTGCCAAATCTAGAAAAAAAGTTAACTCTTTGATGAATAAGTATCAGAATATCCAAGTTATATGAATGTATGTAAATTAAATGATCAGAGAGTAGCTAATATCATTAAATCTTCTGAGGCATCAATTATACTATGTGACACTATATTACTGGCATATTTTTTTTCTGAACTCTCATATTGATTCTTTTTTTTTGTATTTTATTTTTTTCTTATCAGTTACATTTTATTAACTCTGTACCCCAGCCGTGTCCCGATCCCTCATTCCCTCCCAGTCCCTCCCTCCCTCCCTCATCTCCACCGTGCCCCTTGCCAAGTCCACTGATAGGGGGGACCTCCTCCCCATTCATCTGATCCTGTTTTATCAGGTATCTTCAGGACTGGCTGCAAAGCTCTCCTCTGTGGCCTAACAGGACTGCTCCTCCCTTGGGGGATGGGGAGGCCAAAGAGCCAGTCATTGAGTTCCTGTTAGAAATAGTCCTTGTTCCCTTCACTATGGGAAACCAATTGGTTACTGAGCTACCACAGGCTACATCTGAGCAGAGGTTCTAGGTTACATTCATACATGGTCCTTGGTTGCATGTCAGTCTCAGAAAAGACCCTGTGCCCAGATATCTTTGGTCCTTGTGGAGCTCCTATCCTTTCCTCATCATACTAACTCCCCTTCTTTCTTATGATTCCCTGTACTCTGCCAAAGGTTTGGTCATGAGTCTTTGCTTTGAAAACACTGCTAGTTAGAGTCTTTCCAATGCGCTCAGAAGACTCCTGTCATACGTTCAATGCACATCCCATCTATCATTCTAAATGAGGATTGATCATACCCCATGTCCACTCTCTTGATTATCTTTTTTAGGTTCTTTAAGTCTTGAATTTAGTCAACAAACTTGCTCTTTAGAAGTTGAACAATATTAGTAAATTCTTTTTTCTTTTTTAATTTTTCTTTTTTTCTTAATATTAGTTACAGTTTATTAACTTTGTATCCCAGCTGTATCCCACTCCCTCATTCCCTCCCTCCCTCCAAAACCCCAACCTCCTTCATCTTCTCCCTACCCCTTTCTAAGTCCACTGATAGGGGAGGACCTCCTCCCCTTTCATCTGTCCCTAGCTTATCAGGTGTCTTTAGGCCTGGCTGCAAAGTCTGTGGCCTAGCAGGGCTGCTCCTCCTTCATGTGTGTGTGGGGAAGGCGGGGGTGGGGGGGTGGGAGTGTGTGTGTCAAAGAGCCAGCCATTGAGTTCATGTCAGCTATACAACTCCTAGGCATATATCCAAAAGATACTCAAGTACACAACAAGGAAATTTGCTCAATCATGTGTGTAGCTTTATTCATAATAGCCAGAACCTTGAAACAATCCAGATGTCCATCAATGGAGGAATGGATACAGAAATTGTGGTACTTTTACACAATGAAATACTACTGAGCAATTAAAAACAAAGAAATCATGAAATTTGGAGGCAAATGGTGGGATCTAGAAAAGATCATTCTGAGTGAGGTATCCCAGAAGCAGAGAGACACACACGGTATATACTCACTTATAAGTGGATAGTAGATCTATAAGATAGGGTAAATTCTTACCTGCTATGTAACTCAATTTCTTCTATACTTAAGTGAGGCAATATCAAAAATTTTATTATTCAATAATGCAAAAGGACAAATGGCAACTTTTGTTCCTTATTTGTAGATCTTGAATAAATATTCAATAATATTGAACAATTAACTTTTAGAGCATAAAATGGAATGACCACAGCAGCCAAGAAAGTAGTAAGAGACCTTGGGCATGAAGAGGAGAGGTATTTGCCAAAATAGACTAAGACACAGGTGTAATAAAGGGCAAAAAGGTAAATGTGGGGAGACCTAAGTGGTGATAGAGGCTAGAGTAAAAGAGACTAGATAAGTACACTACAGGTATTTGCAGGCTTCACAGTGCCACATCATTTCATAAGCTGACACTCACACACATCTATTTTCCAATGCCTTTGATGTAGCCCCATAACTTGAAGGTAAGACCATGCTGCTCATGACATGACGCATTTCAGAGAAAGAAAAATTAAGCTAAAATGAAAGCATTCTCCTTGAGGAATACCTTTCACAATTAACTAAAGGCACTAATCAAGATGCCTTGGAAGGAAAGTGACCAAATAGACCCACCCAGTAGTTAAGCCTGCAAAGCACAATGAAAGACCTAAACACTAGCCTTATAGTGCAATAGTGGCATCTATATTGTGT
This sequence comes from Psammomys obesus, assembly GCF_907164565.1. Classification (NCBI taxonomy): domain Eukaryota; kingdom Metazoa; phylum Chordata; class Mammalia; order Rodentia; family Muridae; genus Psammomys; species Psammomys obesus. Next base: position 988,683 of record NW_026592666.1, read on the forward strand.
AGGAAGCCATTAGCTGTTTAACCTGACCTCAAGGCTGGTTCAAAAAGTGGTAAATCAGATGTGTGCAAAACTAATACAATACTTGTAGCTAGAGAGATCATAGGTCCTAGTGAAGAAATGGTTGGTAAAATGATCCTAAATCACTATAGTCTCTAACTGTATTCATAACAATTGCCTTAATAGGGACAGATGAGTATAGCTTTCATCTTTTATCAAAGAAGCTTATTTTGCATTGCAAGGAAGCTACTACGTAGCTCCACCCCAGGTAAAAATGCAGAGAAGTTTCTGTAAGGTGTTCAATTGTAGTTACTACATTACAACACAAATTCTATTCCTAAGGCTCAGAAAACATGGAGGAGGGAAGGTTAAATGTTGGCTTAAAGCCTCTGACATAATCTGATTGGCCTGCTCATTGATCACCTCCCCCTGAGGGGGGAGCAGCCTTACCAGGCCACAGAAGATGACAATGCAGCCATTCCTGATGTGATCTGATAGACTAAGATCAGAAAGAAGGAGAACAGGACCTCCCCTATCAGGGGACTTGGGGAGGGGCATGCATGCAGAAAGGGGAGGAAGGGTGGGACTGGGAGGGGAGGAGGGAGGGGCTTATGGGGGATACAAAATGAATAAAGTGTAATTAATAATAATAAAAATATTAAAAAAGAAAAAAATTTCAAAGCTCTTCACATCTGTTGCTTAGTCAGAACTTATAAATAGATCTTACAGCGATCATACCTATAAAATAGGGTTCATATTTCATGGTTAATATTCTTGCCCAAACATTACCTTCTTCTCTTGCTATTATTATTCCCATTAAGGTTAGTAAAAACTAAGTCCTTTGTTATTTTGGCACAAAATTCTCAAATATGTGTTTTACTTTGTAATGCATTGCCATCACTGAAATAAAACTAAAAAATACATTTCAAAATATAGCACAGGAGTTACAATGCATTAGGTATATATTGCTTGTGTTTCCACTTAGAAAACCAGCCACACACAACATAGTTTGTAACCAAATAGGACTTTTTTGTGTTTTTAAATTAAATTTATTTATTTTTACAATTTATTCATTCCATATCCTGATTGAAGCCCCTCCTTCCAGTCCCACCCTCCCTTCCTCCTCTTCTGCACATCACCTTCCCCTAGTCCATGGAAAGGGGAAGTTCTCCTCCTCTGCCATCTGCCCATAGTTATCTAGTCTAATCAGGACTGCCTGGATCCTCTTCTTCTGGGGCCTGATAAGGCTGCATCACCAGGGGCAAGTGATCAAAGAATAATCAATGGAGTTCATGACAAATACTCTGGTTTCTCTTCAGATCTTATAAGGACTTAAATTTTACACAGTCTGATTTTCTCCAAATATGTGACAGGTTAGAAATAGACAGTAGGTTGTTCTTAGTACTCTGCCATCTACTTCCTGCCTACAACCTATCAACTCACCACTCAGCTGCTGAACTCAAGGAAAGTCACTTCACTCTTGGTATTACTGTCCAAGAATAGCAGGACACATAGCACAGAGACTAGCTTCTCTGCCCCGCCCCTGCCATATCCCATCTGTGCTTCACAGCTACAAGCATTTGGTTTTCCTGCTCCTAATTTTAGGTTTTAAAGAATTTTTACACATTCAGTTCAATGACAATATCCAAGGGAAATATGAAGCAAACGCATTCATATACAAGCATTATAGGCTAATTAACAGCAATAACCATTTATATGTAAAATGGATGAGGGCTCTTTTGTGAGATGTCAGCAAACCACAGATCACTTCTGTTCATCAGAACACAAAACTTCACTTTAAAGAAGGTAAACTTTTATTTATTTGGAGCAGATCAATTTGCATGGAGATGAATTCCAAATTTATTATAGGGAAATGAAAAAGAAAAATAAATACAGTTCTACCTCCATGGGATGTGGAAAATCCTCAACCTGCTTGAAGGTTGCAAGCAGCACTTCAAGCACAGCATTCCAACATCTTTAGTTTCTACAATGAAAATAGGATTCTAACCTTTTAATTTTTTTTTTTACTTTTTAAATTTTTTTTTATTAATTACACTTTATTCATTTTGTATCCCCCATAAGCCCCTCCCTCCTCCCCTCCCGATCCCACCCTCCCTCCTCTTTCTGCATGCATGCCACTCCCCAAGTCCACTGATAGGGGAGGTTCTCCTCTTCTTTCTGATCTTAGTCTATCAGTTCTCATCAAAAGTGGCTGCATTGTCCTCTATTGTAGCCTGGTAAGTCTGCTCCCCCCTCAGGGGGAAGTAATCCACGAGCAGGCCAATCAGATTATGTCAGAGGCAGTCTCTCTTCCCATTACTAGGTAACCCACTTGGACACTGAACTGCCATGGGCTACACCTGTGCAGGGGTTCCAGGTCATCTCCATGAATAGTCCTTGGTTGGAGTATGAGTCTCTGGGAAGTTCCCTGTGTTCAAATTATCTTGTTCTGTTGCTCTCCTTGTGGAGTTCCCGTCCCCTCCAGCTCTTACTATTTTCCACTTCTTACATAAAATTAAAATTCACTCTGCCCATCAGTTGGCCATCAGGCTCAGCATCTGCTTTGACAGTCTATACTGCAGAAGCTTTCAGAGGCCCTCTGTGGCAGGTTTCAAGGTTGTTTCCTGTTTTCTTCTGGCTTTCAGAGGCCCTCTATAGCAGGTTTCGAGGTTGTTTCCTATTTTCTTTTTCTTCTGATGTCCATCCTCTTTGCCTTTCAGGATAGGGATTGAACATTTTAGTTAGGGTCCTCTCTTTTGCTTAGTTTGTTTAGATGTACAGATTTTAGTGGGCTTATTCTATGTTGTATGTTTATATGAGTGTCTTTTTGCTTCTGGGACAACTCACTCAGGATGATCCTTTTGAGGTCCCACCATTTACCTGCAAATTTCATGATTTCCTTATTTTTCATTGCTGAGTAATACTCCATTGTATAGATGTACCACAGTTTCTGCATCCATTCTTCAGTTGAGGGGCATCTGGGTTGTTTCCAGCTTCTGGCTATTACAAATAAAGCTCCTACAAACATGGTTGAGCAAATGTCCTTTTTGTGTACTTGTGCCTCTTTTGGGTATATGCCTAGGAGTGGTATGGCTGAATCTTGAGGAAGCGCTATTCCTAGTTGTCTGAGAAAGCGCCAGACTGATTTCCATTGTGGTTGTACCAGTTTACATTCCCTCCAGCAGTGGAGAAGGGTTCCCCTTTCTCCACAACCTCTCCAGCATGTGTTGTCCCTTGAGTTTTTCATCTTGACCATTCTGATGGGTGTAAGGTGAAATCTCAGGGTTGTTTTGATTTGCATTTCCCTAATGGCTAATGAGGTTGAGCATTTCTTTAAGTGCTTCTCTGCCATTCGATATTCCTCTACAGAGAATTCTCTCTTTAGCTCTGTTCCCCATTTTTTTAAGTGGATTACTTGGTTTATTGCTTTTCAGCTTGGTTAGTTCTTTATATATATATTGGATATGAGTCCTTTGTCAGATAAAGGGTTGGTGATGATTCTTTCCCAATCTGTAGGCAGCTCTGGGCTGGCGACCAAGAGCCTGGCGGAACAGGGATCTCTTCCGTGGTTTAGCCGGGTGAGTTAAAACTGATTGAATCCCCCACAGTGGGGTATCCTCTCACCTGTGAAACACAATCCCTTGTGTTTTATGGCCGTGAGTTCTGATTGCTGGTCACTGTGCCAATCCTGCTGTGCTGCTCCTCAGAATGAGAGTCCTCCCGGCGCCGCCATCTTGCCCCGACCCCCCTAACCTTTTAATTTTTGATGAGGTGTATACATTGAGATATGTAAGTGGGTCCATGTCAGATAAGAAGAAATAGTGATGTTACTGAGCAGACTTACTCCATAGCACTGCTTCTGAAACGGTGAAAGTGATTCTGTTATTTGCTGTCTTTGGGTTTTAATTTTTTGCCTTGAGATAAACAATAAAATGTGTGTACACATGTATTTGTGTGTTTAGAGTCCAGGAAGCCTCAAACTCACTCTTATTGGTAAGACTATTATGGAATTTTTTAATATTTGTTGCTACATTTACTTGTTCAAGAACTATATAAGATTATAAATAAAATAATATTTATGATTGCCATTTAAAGTTAACTATTTCTAAAACACATAGAACTATAATTTTCTCTATGATATTTGCTGTAACAGAGGCTCCTTTATATTTCATCACAAATGTTACATTTTTAAAAATATATACATGTTCACATATATTCCAGGACTATCAAGTAGCTTTTGCACAATTTGATAAATATTTTATTCCATTTTAAAAACAAATATTGACAGCTTCTTTAAATATTCAAGAGTAGAAAGATGGCCTGGCAGATAAGATTCTTTTCTTCAAGTTCTGACAACCTGAATTCATGCCCTGGAATCCACAGAGGGAAGAAAACAGATGCCTACAAGTTGTCCACTGATACCCAAACATGTGGATTGACTCTCTCTCTCTCTCCCTTTCTCTCTCTCTCTCTCTCTCTCTCTCTCTCTCACACACACACACACACACACATACACACAGAGACAATAAATTAAAAGTACTATTAAATGGGAGGGGGTGTGTAGCCTTCCCAGGCCACAGAGGAAGACAATGCAACCAGTCCCGATGAGACCTGATATTCTAGGGTTAAATAGAAGGGGAGTAGGACTTCCCCTATTAGTGGACTAGGGAAGAAGCACAGGAGGAGGAGATGAAGGGAGGGTGGGGTTAGGAGGAGATGAGGGAGGGGCCACAGCCAGGATACAAACTGAATAAATTATAATAAATGATAATAAGAAAAAAAGAAATAAAACACTTTTTTACAACCCCCCAAAAAAGTACTATCCAACTAAAACAAATGAATAATGAAATTTAAGACACTGTAGGCATATTTTGCCATTGGTTACTATTATACCTTTATAATTAAAATGATATAACAAACATATCCAGGCCACTCCAACCAGTGGCCATAGATTGCAGTACTGCAAGAAAGATATAAGCATGACCCAAGGCAAAACTAAACTTCAGAAGATTTAGGGAGTTTTTTTGTGATTATTTGGTAACTTGGTTTTGCAGCGCTGTAGAGAACACTGTTGACAAGGACTTAGAATGCAAGTGGGAAAGCTGTTGGCCCATAGGAAACCTTTCCTCAAGCTGTCACTGCTGCAGAGTGCGTCCAGGGTTGCTTCCTTGAAGGTTCCTGGGGAACATCCTCTTGTTACAAAAACAATGTTTCACTTATATTTAACCAAATAATGTCTTTTAACTCTGAAATATTATCCACTTAGATGACTATTCACTACTATTGATAAAAACTTCTATCATAGATTTTATATAAGCTATTTTAAATAAAGTGGCCACAGCCGACTTTGAGTGAACAGTTTTATCTGAAGATATTATACATACATACTTTTTTGAATCCTATCAGCAAACACTGTAAATCATACTTCATACAAAATGAATTAAAGGTAGAAACAGAGAGAATAGATATTTACCCACAAGCTTGTAGCTGTACGTCTAGAAGCACTGAGCGAGTAGGTTGCAAACGCATACCTCCGTGGACTGTGCCGCGACCTGGCCTTCCACATGGTAATGGCACCAGCAGCCTCCTCCTCTACCTGATACTCTCAATGTGAATTTTACAGCCTTTCCAATTCATTGAAAAGGAACATCTTTTCATATATTAAACATTTTCTTTCATCTGTAACATTTTAGAAACATGTCCTTCAAAATCATTATGGATACTAATTTTTCTCCAGTTTATTTTGTAGTTTTTAAACTAAAAATATCTTTCCTTCTCAAGACCAATGAAATGTGTTTTCATTAACACATTGTTGGTAGTGTTCTGATTGAAACTTATTGACAATGTATGAAAAGTTTATCACTCAAAATCTGAGTCTAATTTATTCAAATAAATAAGAACCTATCTGACAAGTATTAGTTACCAAGAGGAAAATAAAAATGTCTTAGATTTTAAGAACAGTGACATTAAAAAAAATTCTGTATTTTTGAAACTTTCTAATATTAAAGATTTTTTAATTTGCATGTGAGTGTTTGCGTGTGTGTTTATTTGTGCATGTTGTGTGATATGTATGTTGTAAAGTATGATGTAGGTGAGCTTGGAAAGTAGAAAAGAAAAAAACATACCCAGAAATACCCTGGGACAGGACTTGCAGGCAATGAGCCATCAACTATTGTAGGTCCACTAGAGGAACAGCAAGTTCTCTTCTTATCCACTGAAATGTTTCAACATCCTCAAGAACTTCTATTGAATTTTCACCTATCTGGTGCTGCCAGTGCTCAAACACTTCAAAATTTACATTGTTTACTTGAAATACCCATGAATATTAGTGTGAGAAATAGAGGAAATGGTGTGTGGGAAAATAGGGAGGGGCCTATGACCAAGATGTACATTGAATTAATTAATGAAAGAACTCAACACTAGTCATTTTTCTGTTAATGGAAATGAACAATTTTAGAGTTATTATTCCCTGTCATTAAGGCAAAATAATAACTACTTTTAGAAGCAAATAATAAAATTTTCTCATTCATTGAATGAAATTTACTTTGATAGTTTTGAGTCCAAAAAAAGACCAAAAAAATGTGTTTTTCATATTCTTACTAAGATAGCTTTTAAATCTTATTGAAAGTTATTTTATTCTCATCACTAATTTCTTTGTTAAAACTATTCTTTAGCATTTTGAAGTTCTTTGCCTCCCTCTGACTTTGTCTAAGACAAACTGCAAAGCAGGTTTGAATTTGTCCTAGTTTCCAGGTCCCACATGCCCTACAAATTACTCTTTCAGCCCCAGCTACCCATTTTTCTCCTGCAGGTGCTGACTCCACAAGACCCTGTGGTGGGATGCTTTCAACTGATCGTTAAGCTATTCCTTACCAGGACCACTCAATTTAAACCAAGTAAAAAATAATTCAAAGTTATCTGCAGTAAGTGTCTGAAAATTAAAAGGAAAAGATACAAGTTGACCACTTCACTATCGACTCTTCCTCACATTCAGAGCCTTAGATATTACCTACTGCTGAGCCCTGAGTTCTTTCATCCAGCACAGCTGTTTATAAACAGGACTACCCTCGGCCATTCTCATTAGTTTAGTTCTCTGCTCTTCAAGTGCAGATCCCACAAGAAACGTATTTTTTTTCCTAGTATAAGGAATTGTTATTTTTGCACATATATGAAGATTATTCTTACTTCTGAATACTTACGTAGAAAATTTTCATTTACACTAACATCACTAATTCCTCTTTAAAATTCTCTACTGCTCCACTTTCAACTATGAAACAAAGACGTTGATCAGGGTTAGAATTTTCCCCCAAGGCGAAGATGATCACAGGTTTGTAAAAAAAAAAAAAAAAAGCTATACGATATGCTGATGATATGCTGTAATTGACTTGATCTCCTGTATGGGATTTCTAAGCTTTGATGTGTCACATCTTACTACGATTGTGTTTTGAACTTAGCAATTAATTACTTAACTAAAGAATTATTTAACTTAGTAAAATAAAATTTGTTTTAAAACAACACATTGACTAATTCTCAAGAAATTGAAATATAAGTTTATTGAGAAAAAGAGGTAAAAGCTAGTCAACCCTATTTTGATTATTTTGTTTTTAATTCCTGATCTATCTTTAAAGCCAGGTACAACATATAAATAAACATGAGGGAAAATAAACAACTGAACTAAGAAAAGATTTTAGGGTTTATATAGTAGGTTCTGATAAAATATGTCATGAAATACAGAGAAATACATATTTCTTACCTTCAAAACAATATTTAACATGATAATTAATACTATAAAAATGACAATTAAAACATATTAACATTATCCTAATGTTCTTTTTCAATTGAAAATAGATTCTTCTCTCATACAATACACCCAACCATAGATCCCCCTCAAGTACTACCAAATCTCCCTCCCTGAGTTTGCACTCCCCAGATCCTTTTTCCTAAGTTTTCTTCTTCAGAAAAGAGTGGGCTTCCAAGAGACAACAACAATCACAACAAAATAAGATGAAAGGAGACACACTGCTATGAATAAGCCTGAGTGTTTGAGACTGAGAGTGGAGAAGTCTGCAAGGAAGCCTGGTGAAGATAAGTTCTTATAATCCAGCAACTTTGTATCTATCAATAGGCAACCTTTAATGAAAATGAATACAAAAATTAAACTGTTTTAAAAATAGAAATCCTATCACTTATATAATCCTTTATACTGCTGAACTAGAGTAACATTGGTTCTAAAGTAGAGAATGTCATTTAAAAAATCCTCTTCCTCAAATGCTCTTCACTTTCCATCTACTCCTACTCTTATCCAAATAGATACAGACAAGCATAATATACTTATGTACTGATAAGTGCACATGTCAACATAATATGCATTTAGAGATAATAATTTTATAAGTAAGTAATGAATACTTAAATAAATATTTTGACACTTGAAACAGAGAAGACAAAAGTTCCATAAAAAAACTGTCATATGGAGCTATATATTCTCCACAGATCTGGAGAGGACAGGAACTCCACAAGGAGAGCAACAGAACCAAAAAATCTGTGCACAGGGTTCTTTCCTGAGACTGATACTCCAACCAAGGACTATGCATGGAGATAACCTAAGACCCCTGCACAGATGTAGCCCATGGCAGTTCAGTATCCAAGTGGGTTCCATTGTAATAGGAACAGGGACTGTCCCTGACATGAACTGATTGGCCTGTTCTTTAATTACCTCCCCCTGAGGGGGAAGCAGCATTACCAGGTCACAGAAGAAGACAATGCAGCCACCCCTGATGAGACCTAATTGACTAGGATCAGAAGGAAGGAAAAGAAGACCTCCCCTATCAGTGGACTTGGGGAGGGGCATGCATGCAGAGGGTGGAGGAAGGGAGAGATTAGGATGGGAGGAGGGAGGGAACCACAGGTGGGATACAAAGTGAATAAAGTATAATTAATAAAGAATTAAAGAAAAAAAAAAAAACCTCTAAGGACAGAACAAGAAGAGCATGAAAGCAAAGTATTTCAGAATCTATTATCAGTTCAGAGACAGAGAAAGACATGAAGGAAAGAAACTTAGAGAGGACACAATCAGAAAATACCAGAAACTGGAAACTACACAGATGTTCGTCAAGTGAAGAATGGATAAAGAAAATGTGGTACTTTTACACAATGGAATACTATTCAGCTATTAAAAACGAGGAAATTATAAAATTTTCAGGCAAATGGATGCAACTAAAAAAGATCAGGCTGAGTGAGGTAACCCAGATCCAGAAAGACACACATGGTATGTATTCACTTATAAGTGGATATCAGCAATAAAATACTACCATACTACAATCCACAGACCAAAGGAAGCCAAGTCAAGGAATGCTCCAGAGATGATCCTTGACTCTCACTCAGAAGCAGAAATAAAATAGATATCTGAAGTAGATGGAGGGAAAGAACTGAGTGGGAAGGGGGGTGGAGAGGAAAACAGGGGTAAGGATCAAGTATGGAGACAGCAGGGATTCAGGGGTGTGGGAGAGGACTGGAAGAGAGAATGGATATCAGTGGCTAGGAGAAGCATCTCTTGGATAGAGGGAGCTCTCAGAAGTTTATGGGTGACTCTAGCTGAAACTCCTAACAGAGGGGATTAAAAAGTCTGAAGTTGCCAGCTAGGTCAGACTTCCAGCAAAGGGAGGGGTCACCAACCCACCCATAAAACCTTCCACCCAAAATTTGTCTTGCCTACAAGAAATGTAGGGATAAAGATGGATCAGAGATTGAAGAAATGGTAAACCAATGACTAGCACAACTTGAGACCCACCCCACAGGAGAGAGCCAAACCCTGTCGCTATTAAGGATACTCTGCTATGCTTTCAGATAGGAGCCAAGCGTACCTGGATTCTGAGAGGCTTCATCAGCTAGCTGGGCTGCTTTGTCAGGCCTCAGTGGGAGAAGATACATTTAGTTCTGCTTGAGATGCCACAGAGGAGGAGGGGACATTGCTATCCCTTAGAGTCTCTGAGAAGAAGAGTGTAGGAATGCAGGGAGGAGTAATGAAGGTGGGACTGGGAGGAAAGGAGGGAAGGGGCTGGTATCAGTCTGTAAAATGAACAAATACTAAATAATGAAGGAAAAAAGAAAGAAAATATCTCACTTTGTTACAGAATGTGGTAGACAGAGCATGAGCTAATAGTTGGTTCAAATAGTCGAAAACAGATACCTGTTAATAATCAGAGAAAATCAAAACAATTAAGCTAATTAATTGAGTAGAAGGGTAAGTAAAGGAAGAGAAGGAGAAGAAATAGAGGAGAATAGTCATGCGAAACAAAGAAAAGGATGAAATTAAAATGATATAAAATAATATTCATTTAAAAAACCTCATGTATTTATTTAAAATAAAAACAATTTAAGAGAACAATAAAAATACAAGAATGTTGATTATTTCAATTTCAGTCTTTTTATGGCATGTTTCCTTTACAAAGATATGGAAATGTATTTTTTGCCAGGCAATAATAAAGTAGAAATCATAAAATTCAGCTCTCTTACTGCTAACACATTTTCCAGAAATTAGAACTTCTGTTACATCAACATAAAAAAATTATTCCTTTCCCATGTAGCTATGAATTTTGTTCAATATTTATCTTATGATAATGTAGAAATTTTAAGCTTAATATTATTTCAACAAAATATCTTTGGCATCTTATAATTTTGTGTTTAGCATTTTTACATCAGATAAAATAAAAATCACACAATCTGAGAAATCAGAGGCAAGTAAATGCTTAATTTCATGAGAGTAAATGTGAGTATGTTCAATCATGTTAAAAAGAGCATACAATTAATTTGAGTTATTTTTAATTCAAACTGCTCTTTTGGTGCACTTGTGTGTTCACAGACTTGTTCTGTCATTAGCGTCCCAATTTGCTGAAGCTGTTACACTTCCTCAGTTGTGCTGGTTGGCCATTTGTCAATGTGACACAAGTTGGGCAGTGCCGTCCCTGGGCAGCTGAGGCTGTGATGTGTAAAATGTAGGCTGAATGAGCCATGAAGGGCAAGCCAGTAACCGATGTTCTGTGACGGTCTCTGGTTCAGGTTCTACTTCCATGTTCCTACCCTTAATTTCTCCAGTGCTGAACTATTATCTGGGAGTTTCAAATTGAAATAAACCTTTTTCTCCTTTAGCATTTTTTGGGGTCATAAAAACAGAAAGCAAACTAGAACACTAGAGGATTTTACAGGTGAAGCTAGTCCATCCTATCAATGGATGCAAGTGCAATATGTTCTATAGTTTATATTTTCAAGGAACAAATAACAGAGAATAAGAAAACATAGAATAAGAGAAAACAACAACAATGAACACAAAAAACAAACACACAAACAAACAGCACTGCAGCAGCCTTGAATATACTAGTCTGAAATTTGGAATACATTTACTCATAGCCTTGGACTATTACGTCAGTCTTAAATGTGTAGAGTCCCACCATCAATGTGCCATCCTGATTGCTCCATTGTATACCATGTGGTTTTTCCTTGATTCAACTACTGTATTCAACAATCATGCTCAAGAAAGACATAAGCAAAAATGAGTTAATTGATTACTTAATGTTCATATTCAATATAAGCTTTAGAAATAAGTACGTGATATCCTCTGATCAAATAATAGCAAATAATCTTTCCCAGTTGTAACCTAATTTTACAATTCATTAACACAATCCACATTCTATAAAATAAGAACATTGAAATATTAAAATTTACTTTTCATAAAGCTTGCCATGTTTTGACACACCTTGACATACACTTTAAAAATGTAGTGTCTTCCTAAGTATTGAAGCCTATATTTTCAAATTGTTACATAGATTTCCTAATATTGTTATTCAAAGACTAAGCCATTAACATATGGGCTGTAAGGAAGACTTCTCCATGAAACTATTCTGTGACTCACATACAGTCACCCAATACTCAGAAAATAAAATGCCTTCCACACACTTTCAGTAGTCCCCTGTTCTCACAGTACTAGCATTGCTCAGAATCCAAGTTTATATTAACTTCTGAGACTCAAAACAAACAGAATTTTGGTTCTTTGTAAAATAAATAAATACATACATCAAACATAGACTGATTATAAGGCAACTGTAATGATCCCCATCTCAACTGGGAAATGTCAAGGGAGGATGAAAGAATAATTATAATACAGCCTTAGTAAGTCAAATATGAAACCTAAAGTTCCATGGTTGAAACACAGTAATATTCATGAGACTCTGAAAGCCTTGTTCTTATTTTTCTCATGGTTGCCAACCACATGACTTCCCTCATAGACTGCCTTTGTCTAGTCTTCTCATCTTTTTTAGCAAGCATGTGTCTTTCTTGTCTTCTTTCCCCTTTCAAACAAAATTTTAAAATGTTTCAGTATTTATTTATTGTGTACTTAGTACATGTTTATGCATTGCACGTAGAGGCTAGAAGGCAGCATTGGATTTCTTAAAAAATGGAGTTATAAAATGTTAGCCTCGATGTGGTTTTGGGAACTAAACCTGGTTGCCTGGAAAGAGAAATAAGAGCTCCTAACTCCCTAACCATCTTTCCAGCACAATAATGACAACTGTGGCTTCAGTTCTTTAGCTCTTTTCCTTACAGTAATGCATGTCCTGATAAACAGATTCATGACTTTTAGTTTCACCTTGAAAACTCAGGGTATAGGCTTTATCTCTCTTCCAAAATGCATGATTGCAAAACTTTATCACTTCTCCAAAATCATCTATATCTATGACCTCTTGAAACATGGTTGTATTAATCTCTCAGGTTCCCACCTATTTGTCCAGGTCTGAATGAGCACGATGGCTCTGTTCTCAAAAGAAATAAAACCCACAAAAGGGTATTTCTATGTTTCTCACCTTGTAGATGCTGTGTGGTTGCCAAGACTTGGAATTCCTTGTGGACATCTGGTCCCAGTAGAAAATGCTTGGCTAGATGTTTGTAGTTTGGGTCTCTTGTACATGAACACTCCTTGACTAAATTTTATACATATTTATTTTCAGTTAAATGAATAGTTTCAAATATATCTCTGTCTTCCTTTGATTCCAGTTTCAGTGTAAAGGTAGATAAAATTAGGTATTCATCGTTATGCTATTTCACGTTGCTGTGACATTCTGAAATTCTTCTGATGTATGTGCCAGTCAATTTCATTTTAGGTAGGATGACCATACATGTGGAGTGTATGACACACCAATACCCATTGATTTGTATGCTATTCAACATGGGTATTCTCTAGATTTCATTTATAGCTGAATGGTAATCGTTCTACATTTTATATTTTATATGTTATTTTTTTCTTTTTCTTCTCCTCATCCTCCTCCTTCTTATTTTACAATTCATTCACTTTGTACCCTGATTGTAGCCCCCTCCCTCATCTCTTCCAGGCTCTACCCTTCTTTCTCCCCTATCCCTCTTCCCTAGTCCATTGATAGAGAAATTCTTCCTCCCCTACTTTCTGGCCCTAGCCTATCAGTTCCCATCAGGACTGTGTGGATCTTCTTCCTCTGTGGGCTAGCTAGGTCACCCAGCAGGGATAAGTAATTTAGGAGCAGGCAACTGAGTTCATGCCAGAGACTGTCTCTTCTCCCCTTACTAGGGAACCCACATGGAAACTTATTTGTGTATGAGCTATATCTGAGCAGGAGGTCTAGATGCTCTGTATGCATGGCCTTTGGTTAATGTATCAGTCTCTGTAGTCCTCCCCTGGGACGAGCTTTTTTTTTTTTTTTTTTTTTTTTTTTTTTTTTTTTTTTTTTTTTTTGTTTTTTTTTTTTTTTTTTTTTTTTTTTTTTTTTTTTTTTTTTTTTTTTAAAGCTTCGTTGGTCTTGTGGGGTTGCTTTTCCCTTCCTGTCCTTCTATATCCCCATTCTTCCATTAGATACTCTGCCTTCTCCACAAATTTTGGCTGTGAGTCTCTGCATCTGCTTTGATACCCTGCTGGGTGGAGTCTTTTAGAGGATACCTGTGGTAGGCTCCCATCCTGTTCCCACTCTTCTACCCCTTCTGGATTTGCTCAACTATGTTTATAGCAACTTTATTCAAAATAACCAGAATTTGGAAACAAGCTAGATGTTCCTCAACTGAAGAATGGGTATAAAAATTGTGGTTCATTTACACAGTGAAATACTACTCAGCAACTAAAAACAAAAAAGTAAGGAAATTTGCAGGCAAATGGACAGTACTAGAAAAGATCATCCTGAGTGAGATAACCCAGAAGCAGAAAGCCACACATGGTATGTAATCACCTCTAAGTGGATATTAGATGTACAATATAGGATAAACATACTAAAATCTACACACTTAAAAATGCTAAACAACAAAGAAGACCCTAAGTAAAATGATGAATTCTGTTGTTTACATTTATATCAGCATTCTGTTCTGAAAACATGAAAAAATTATCTGCATCTGCTTATAAAATACCAGACTTTCTTGATGTCACTCACTCAGAACTTCAAAAAAAAAAAAAAAAAAAGAAATTTCAAGGAGCTCTTCCATGTCATGAGACACAAGAAAAACAAAGGTTATGCCAACTCTCAATAATAGGTTTCTGTTATCTAGATTTCTATTACTAAAGCTTACTACAAAAGATAACTAAATAGTAAAGTTTAATTGGGAACACAGTTCATGCTCAGTCCATCCTATTGCTTATGGAGTTAAGACCAGGCAATATAACTATCTGGGAAGCCAGACAGAAATAGAAGAAATCAGGGTGACATTATCTCCTTCATGAATTCTCTCAACCATATTGGAAGCACATATATTTTTTACAGTGCCTGGAGTATTCATAGGACTTTACCTATCTGTGGTAAGTACTATGCTGTTGGGGTTTTACCCACTATAAATCAAGCTTTAAATGTGGTTCTACCACCTCATAAAAATTCTAAGGCTAGGGACCAACCGTCTGACGTAAAAGCCTTTGGAGGGACATACATATTATACCAGTTTCTGTATTAGAGCCACTGAGAGTAGTTAAGGTTCTCTTGAGAAATTGAACTTCAATAAGATGAGAGACAGATAACAGATTATACATAGATAGATAGATAGATAGATAGATAGATAGATAGATAGATAGATGATAGAGATAGATAAATGATCGATAGATAACAGATTTACTATATATTCTTTTTTTATACAATACACTTCTCAACAGCTTTAAAATTGACATTGAATTCTAATAAAATGCTATAATTTATTTAGAAACTAATTTCTGAAATAAAAGAAGACGGTAGTATAATCATCAGTGCAAGACAGATGCTCGAGAACTTGAGAGATCTTTGAGGTACATCCCAGCAAAGGAAGACCGGAGAAGCAGGAACTATGTTTAAGAGTAGGCACATGTCCTAGCTCATGAAAAAGAATTTTTTTCTACCTTGGTTACTCTAGTTGTGTCAGGTTGACAATACATATAAGCAGTACACTGAAGCTTCAAAAGATTAGATAATGACATTAAAAAATGACAATAATGACATGAACTTTACACGACCCACTAATTCAAAAGACATTTGTAAAAGTAACTTCTGTTTGTCTCTGTAACTGTCATTTCAGGGGCTTAATTCCTCTGTCTGCTAACCTAGAACTGATCCTAGAAGCTTCCAGCCTCCATACAATCAAATCTATACCTAGAATGTTTTCAGCCTCTAAGACTTACTGCTGAATAAGCTCACCCTTTTTAGTTCTTTCTGAACTCTGGTGGACAAGTTTAATTCAGCTATTCTGGCTCAAACTCTTCTCCAAGCTGTTTCAATCTTACTTCTCTCAGTTTGTCACTGATTTTTTTTTGCTTGGCCTCATGCTGACTTTAGCAATCTGTTCTAGTCCTCTGACTCTTCATTCTCTGCTAATTCTGTCTCCACCTGCGTATAGTTCTCTCTCTCTTCAACTTGTGTCTATACAACTCTTCTAATAAAACTGCCTCAGAATTCCACAAACTAAGCAGCCACAAACTCAACTCCCCTGCACAGGCTCTAACCTCACCGACTCAAACAAACTCAGAGGTCTGCATACCTCTGTCTCCTACTTGCTGGGATTCAATGTGTATACCACCACATCTGGTCCTAAGCTTTCCTTTACTTGAAACTTACACTATACCAGACTATAACTTACACTATACAAGAGACTCGCTTGCTTCTTTCTCCTGGGATTGAAGGAGTGTACGTATTCTAGCCAGAGTAGCCATATTGCTGGAGTAAAATTCGTCTACAATATTCTTATTTGTTTTGGAAAGTTCATGACAGATTTACCCAAAATTATGTCTTTCTAGATATTTGAACAAGCACTACCCTAAGCAAATTCCCATGCTTAGCCATCATACTACGCTTCACAAAAATTATTAAATGTATGTATTTATTAATGTACTTTAAATATAAGTATGTACATTAATATATACTATAAAATAAACTCTTTGGCCCATAAGACCAGCCTGACTAATGAACTCTAGATAAAGAGAAAGACCTTGCCTCAAATAAATTAGATGGAGAATAATAAAGCAGGAACCTCATGATTAGCCTTTAAAGTCAACAGATATACAATGCTTGTGCATTTTTATATACAGACACACACAAACACAAATACACGTATACATCCACAGTACAGCAAAACATTCATATTAGAATTCTAATTCATATTAGAAGAAAACACAAAGAAGTAATAGCACACATTTTTCACAGTTTTTGTTGGTTTTGAAATTTATAGAAAGTACTTGTTCACAGCAAGTAAGCACTGCATAGTTGTGGGCTTTCCTGCATTCAGTAGCACATGGCCCTCTTTTCACTGTGCCTCCTTTGGCACGGGTGGAGTCATCTGGTGTCTCATTTAAGTCTCATGACATCTTCTGATCTAAATTATTTTCCAAAATCTTCCTTTTCACAAACCATAACATTGGATGTTAAAATTTTGGAAGGACAAAAACAACCAGTCTATAATTGCATCTGTGTAAATATGAAAGTCAAATGTGACTATCTGCTTTATATGTATATTTGCTTTTTGACATAAACAGTAGAAAGATTATAGTTAGCTTTCCCTTGCCAAATACCGCATTTTACTGTTACGACAGCCCTGTCCAACACAATTTATGAGTGATAAATGTGATCTACACCAGCATATTCTGAATTTAAGTGGTCACACAATAATATAAAGAGTAAAATTCTAGTGTAAGTATAAAATGTACAAGTTTAATTTAAAATGTATAAAAATGTAATCGTAATATGCACTGACAAGAAAACTTATACAAGTCATACATTACATTTGATGTTAAGTCTGAAATATCAATGCATATCACCCCTATGGTACAACCCAGTTAAGACTTCCAATATTTGGGTCTGAAGAAATGGATCAGAGGTTTAGGGCACGAAATACACATGCAGAGCCGCTGAGCTGGATTCTCATTATTATATCTGAAAGCTCAGCCATCTCTAACTGTAGTTCCAGGGGATCTAATGCCTTAGTCTGGCCATCAGGGACACCTCTACTAAGGTTCATATAAAGCTTCCCAGAGAAGAAAATAAATATTATAGAGCATACCAACATTTCAAGTTCCAACAGCTGTATGTGGCTAATGAATATCACCTTAAAACTGATTGCTTTTTAATAATATTAGAAAATGTAATTATTTCCTATCCTATTTTTTTTTCTTTTAAAAGTAATTTTCTGGGATGGGGAGATGGATTGGTGTGTAAGAATACTTGGTATGCAAGAATAAATACCTGAGAATAAACACCTAATCTCAGTATAAAAAGATGGGCATTATTGTGAATACTTGTAATCCTGTGACTGGAAGGAGATAAACAGATACCAGAATACAGATTAACCTAGTTAGTGGTTTCCTGATCACTAAGCAGTCCTTTATAAAAGTATTAAGGAAGAGATAATGGAAGGAGATATCTCAATGTCTTCTTCTGTTCCCCACATATATGGATACTGGCAGCAGCAAAATTCACACACATGGAATACACACACACAAACACACACATTTGCACATAACACACTATGCACAAAACTACTCTCTGATGAGACAATACCAACGAAGAACAATATCCTTGGAAATTCATCTGTTACCTAATTTTACTCATTGAATCTTTTTACTGAAATGAAGATGACCGTTTTGAGCTTCTTGTGTATTTGATACTTTCCTCCTTCCTTAACTAAATACCATAGAAAAAGCAACATGAAGGGCAGCAAGTATATCTTGATTTACAGGTTAATGAGAGGGCATTATGGTTTAGAAGGCATAGGAAGAAGCCCCACGGTTATATTACAATGAGAGGTGAATGTTCAATTCCCCATGTCCATTTTATTCAATCCCACACTTTATTCTATGTTCCTGTTAGATTTAAGGTGGGTCTACCCCAGCATTAAACTATCTAAAAATGCCTCACAGTTACACCCAGGGATTTTTTTCCAGGTGATTCAAAGATCACATAAAATTGTTAATCTGTATTAACTATAACATCTTATAATGAGGCCAAGGCCTTTAACCACAGCACCCTGGAAGCTGAGGCATGGCGACTGTGTTTATACAGGAGCCTATGCTATGTGAAAATATCCTTTTTCAGAAAAAAAATAAGAAAAAAAGGATACAGTACGGCATATGCAAATATAGATACATAAAATGTCTTTAGTAAAATGAAGTCAAATAACTTAACAAAGAGCACATGTACTCTAAAACTAGATTGAATACATTGTAGATGCACTTATTTGCTTGGAATATTGACATGAGCAGGTTCAACTGCATCAAGTTAAGAATATAATAATAATAATAAAAATTAAAATAATAATAATAATAATAAAAGTTCAGGGCTAGAGGAAGAATGCAGGTCCCCTAGAGACTTGACAGCCCTGAATGGCTGTATCCAGAGATTTGTATAGGAGCAGGGAGACTTTCAGAATGAGGCTTGGGTTTGAGTGGCTGTGGATGCCATGACTATTAAAGCTGTAAAGATTGTGTTCTGAAACCGCTGATGTCTGAAAGTGAGTGGGGAACATTGCGGCCAAAGAAAAACACAAGTGAACGAGCTTCTGGCCTGCCTTGGGATTCAGGGTTTGATTTTTACATTATTTCCTCATAGTGGAAGCGGCAAATATGAAGAAAAAAATGTAAGCGTTTAGCATAGAAATCCAGAAGGGATCAGGAAGTAGAAAGTTTATTTTGAAAGGCCAGTGTCATGACAGCAGGAATTACTTTTGGTGTTTCCTGTCTTTTAATTGTCATTCTGACTAATGAAAGAATTCACCACACAAAATAGAAGCAGACTAGAAGTGTGTCCCCTGAAATTATATCTGTCTCATAAATACTGGCAGCAGATAAAGGACTGTTTGGGGTTATAAAGGTTCTAATAATTTGTTTTAAATTAATAGTTTATAAATATTCACAAATATTTTAAATTATTTTAATTTTTGTTTCATTGTTATTTTCTTTTTTTGGTACAGAAGCATTAGAAACAGCATGAGAAAGTCAACTGACTGTTAAGACAAAAAAAAAATTTATCCTTCCTAGAATTGATTTATTTTTATCCTATCCTACCAAATGCCAAGCCATTGTGTCATTTGAAAAACTACCACTGAATAAGTTTACTAAAATATAAATGTATACACATAAAAAAGCTTAAATAGAATTTTCCTGTAGCAAGATGTCAAGGTTAGAGTTACTATTTCTGTGATGAAATACTTTCACCGAAAACAACTTGGGAAAGAAATGGTTATTTCACTCATAGTTCCATATAACAGCTTATCATCAAAAGCAGTGAGAGCACAAACTCAATAGGACAGAAACCTGGAGTCAGGAACAGATGCACAGGCCATGGAGGTGTACTACTTACCGGCTTGTTCCCCATGGTTCTGTTATTAGGGAACACAGAACTAATAACTAAGCTAATAGCTAAGGTGTGGCCCTATTCACAAGAGATGGACCCTCCCACATCAATAACTAATAAAGAAAAATGTCCTGAATCCTTTCCTACAGCCCCATCTAATGGAGACATTTTCCTCAACCGAGGATCCCTCCTCTCTGATGACTCTAGCTTGTGTGAGGCCTGCATAAAACTAACCAGAACACAAAGCAACAATGCCTCTATTAGGCACTATGGGATAACAAATTACCCAGTGTCAGAGATGAGTTACATTTATTGGAATAACCTGGAACCTCTGTTTGGATGTAGCACGTGGTAGCTCAGGGAACACGTGGGTTTCCCTAATAAGGGGAACAGGGACTATTTTTGACAGGAACTCAATGGCAGGCTCTTTGAACTCCCCACCCCCCAAGGGAGAAGAATGCCTGCTAGGCCACAGAGGAGGACTTTGCAGCCAGTCTTGAAGACACCTGATAAAACAGGGTCAGATGAAAGGAGAGGAGGTCCTCCCCTATCAGTGGACTTGGAAAGGGGCAGGGAGGAGATGAGGGAGGAAGGGTGGGACTGGGAGGGAATGAGGAAGTGGGATACAGCTGGGATATAGAGTTAATCAAATGTAACTAATAATAAAAATAAATTACAAAAAAGAATCACAAACTATCAAATATTAGAGAATATTGTGATTTCTCTTTTTGACTACTCCTTGTGAAGTTGATGGCACTAAACTATTACTGAAGCTATTACTCATTTATTTTGAGTAATTACTCATATTTTTGAGTTATAAAATATAGGAAAATCAAGATTGGATTTGATTGGAAAGCTTCATTCTTTCTGGCTAGACTTCAGAGTAGTAGAAGGTGTTTATGCATACAGGCCGGGGAGAAAAGCAATCATCAGTCACACACAGCTATGAACTCTAGAGCTTACTATAATAATCTTTTGGAAAGATATGACCACTGATACAATAGTGACAACCATGGATTTACCAAACAACACTTCCTGATTATATTGGAGGCTCACTCTACAAGTTGGAACTCATACCTGGCACAGTTATCTGATCTAAATACTTACGGTTAGACACGTCCTAGGATTTAGGCTAGAACATACCACTGTCACCTTGTTAGTGTGAAAGACTATTAAATGAACACCTTGTGATTTTTCACTATACTCATAGTTTAGTACATCTCTCAAACCTCTTCATATATGTTAGATTTTATTGTTTTGTTGTTGTTGTGCAAACGCCCTTTTCTTTTCTTTCTTTTGTAGTAGAATATGCTTACTATTGAGACAAACAACTGGTCAAAGTTCAAAAAATAAGCGACTAAAGAGTGTTCAGCCCAAGATGGGATGTGTCTATCACATAAGCCCTCTCCCCAAGTTGCAAGGGTCATATAGACACGTTGTAAGAATCAAGTGCGGTGGATGAGTGCAAGGAACTAGTACTCCTCCAACAACATAGCACAGTCACACACATGAACTTATAGAGATTGTGACAGCATACAAAAGATCTTTGCAAATTCAAGCTACACTAAATCTCAGCAAGAAGAGAGGTCATCTTGAAGCCCCCTCCTACTTAAAATGGTATAAGTAATTGATAACTGCCAGTATAAATTGTTGACTCTCTTTAAGATGTGGCTCCCAGTAGGCCAACAAGCTCCAGTAACAGGTCATATCCATATTATATATATAATTATATATAACATAAAACAGTATAATTATATATAATTATAATATATAATATATTATGATATATATTATATGGATATCATATATATTATATAGATATCATATATATATAATATGATGCTCTTATAAATGTGAATGATGTTCTTAGGCATCATTTTTGTCAATCCTTTCAAAACACAGTGATAGCAAACATTTTTAAGCATAATAGAAAATACTCCTATTACGACACAGTCACACACTGGTTTGCAGATAATGACACATCATGCAGGGGTGTGTTTCCAAAGCTGTTGGGGTAATGCACTGTCCCAGAAAGTATCATTGTCTCCGTGCATCCCTCTGTTTGTCCTTATCCCTCTTTATCTTTATGTCTTCTTCCTTTTAGTGTCTTGCATGAGATTCAGCTTAAAAATACAACTCTTGTTTAGTGTATAATTCCTTGCAGTTTGCATTCTAGAAGCACACATACATACAAATACTTATTCACACAAGCATTCACATACACAAATGTTGTGTATTCAAAGTAAGGCTAGCAATGTTCCCATTATCTAAAAATAAAGAACCTTTAATTCTAGCTGATAAGGAGAGAAATACAGTAAGTGAAAACTACTGTTTCATAAAACATATTCCCAAGCTGGAGTCTTCTTCAAGCTAAGATACATCATTGAACCTCAATAAACACTGAACTCATCCCAAGACATGAAATGACTGGCTATTACTTGTGGCCAGAAAAATGTTTTTAAATTGGTTTTTAATCACAGAGACTAAAAAGGTTAAATGATTTTATATCTAGTTTCCATCTTTATAAATATCAGACAGTTCTGGTCTTTGTCATATCCCTCAATTTTCTCTCCTACCTTTGGTAATAGGCTGCTCCTTTAGATCAATAGAGCAAAAAATAATAAACTGGAGTACTTCAAATAGATCTAGGCCTCCTGTGACTGCTTACCCTTCACATATTCCATTGGCATTTTCCTTGGAAATATATGAGTGGTTTCATGAATTTCAGTGTACATCAATTATGAATTGTGTCAAAATAATAAACCTTTGTTCTCTTTTTTACTAATTATCCTGGACTATACTTCATGATTTAAATTGGCTTATAGCCTTAACATTTAGATATTGATTAATAGCCACTTAGATATTCATTGAATGCCTACATTCTAACAGATCTTTATTTGGTGCTGAGGAAATCAAGGTCAGCAAGTGTAATAAATCCAAACTCTCTGTCTCATAGCTAAGTGTTCATAGAAGAGAGAAGTGCAAGGCAAATCATCAAATGAATTTACTTTACCACTCAAACAGTCTGGAAAGAAATCAATGGCTTTGCAAGAGTGAACCATATGAGATTTGACTCATTATCTGGCTCTTAAAAGTAGCCAAAAGAAGGGTTAATGGAACTGATACTCAAAGCAGATGGAAACTGGAAAAGCTCTTGATGAGCTGGATGTAGGTAATGTTTCCTGTGGAAACATTGACAGAACTAGTGCTTAACACTTATGTGATTTTTTTCCTTTTTCTTTTTTTCATTTTTTAATTAAGTGATTCAATATAAATCTAAGTCATGGGCCCTTCCTCCTCTCTTCCCAGTCCCTGTTCCCTCCAGCATGCCATCTTTCCCATTCTTCTGAATAGAAAACCCTCCCTAGCCAGACAGCCCAGCTCATCTATTCACATGAGAACTGAGTTCCTCTTCCTCCCCTGTGGCCTGGTAAGGAAGTCCCATCAGAGGGAAGTGATCAAAAAGCAGGAGACATAGTCTGTGTCCTCTGCTTCCCTAACTAGTGAGTCCACATGAAGCCTAAGATGCTCATCAGGCTTATCTTCTTGGGGTCTTTGCATTGTAGTATGTCTATACTGTCGCATGCGAATAAATCTGATTATAAGTGAGTACATACCATGTGTGTCTTTCTGGGTCTACATTACCTCACTCAGGATGATTGTTTCTAGTTCCCTCCATTATCCTGCAAATTTCATGATTTTATTTTATTTTTTAATGGCTGAATAGTAATTCATTGTGTAAATGTACCACATTTTCTTTATCCATTCCTCTGTGGAGGGATATGAAGATCGTTTCCAGTTTCTGGCTAGTAACAATAAAGATGCTATGAATATGGTTGAGCAAATGTTCTTATTGTATTGTGGAATATCGTGTGGGTCAATGACCAGAGTGGTAGATCTGAATCTTTTTAAAAATAATATATTTATTATTGTTGTTATTATTATTTATTACAATTTATTCACTCTGTATCCCAGCTGCAGCCCCCTCCCTCATCTCCCAACCCCACTCTCCCTGCCTTTTCTCCCTTTATGTAGCTCCCATAGTAGCATCAGTTCTCATTTCTAGGTTGCTGCCCTGTTTGTATTTCTACCTTGGCTTCCCAGGGTGACAGCCGGACTGCAAGCCATAAAATGAAGGGAACAAGATCCTCCCCTAGTTAATTTTGGTAATTTCCTCACAGCAGTAAAGCTGGATCTTAAGGGATGGCTATTCCCAGGTTTCTGAGAAAGCATCAGATTGATTTCCAAAGTGGTTATACAAGTTTTCACTCCGACCAGCAATGGAGAAGGATTCCCCTGTCACTACATCCTCTCCAGCATGTGCTGTCACTTGAGATTTTTATTTTAGCCATTCTGACAGGGATAAGATGGAAATTCAGATTCATTTTGTTTTGCATTTCCCTAATGATTAAGGACACTGAGCGTTTCTTTCTTTTCTTTTTCTTTTTATTTATTTATATTTTATTTATTACAATTCATTCAAGTTGTATCCCACCTGTAGCTCCCTCTATTGTAGCCTCCCAGTGTTAAATTCTCTTCGTCATCTCCTTCCATGCACCTACCCTAGTCCACTGATACGGGAGATTCTCCTGCCCTTCCATCTGAACCTAGCCTGTCAGGTCCCATTAGGAATGGCTGCATTGTCTTCTTCTTTGGCCTGGTAAGGCTGCTCCCTCCTCAAGCTGAGGTGATCAAAAAGCCAGCCACTGAGTTCTTGTCAGCCACAGACCCTGTTCACCTTATTAGGGAACCCACTTGGAGACTGAGCTGCCATGGGCCCTATCTGTGCATGGGTTCTAGGTTATCTGCATGAATGGTCCTTGGTTGGAGTATCAGTCTCAGAAAACAACCCTTTGCTCACATATTTTTGGTTCTGTTGCTCTCCTTGTGGAGCTCCTGGAACCTCTAGGTCTTTCTATTTCCCCCTTCTTTCATAAGATTTCCTGCCTCTGCCCAAAGTTTGGCTATGAGTCTCAGCATCTGCTTTGATACCTTGATGGGTAGAGACTTTCAAAGGTCCTCTGTGGTAGGATCTTGTCCTGTTCCTTGTTTTCTCCTTCTTCGGATGACTGTCCCCTTTGCCTTTCAGAGTGAGGATTGATCATCTTAACCAGGGTTCTCCTTATTGCTTAGCTTCTTTAGGTGTCTAGATTTTAGCATGTTTATCCCATATTATATTTCTAATATCCACTTATAAGTGAGTATATACCATGTGTGTCCTTCTGCTTCTGGGATACTTCACTCAAGATGATATTTTCTAGTTTCATCCATTTGCCAACAAATTTCATGATTTCTTTCTTTTTAATTGCTGACTAATATTCTGTTTTGTAAATGTCTGTATACATTTCTCAGTTGAGGGACATCTGGGTTGTTTCCAGGTTCTGGCTATTACAAACAAAGCTGCTATAAACATAGTTGAGCAAATGTCCTTGTAGTATACTTGAAATCTTTTGGATATATGCCTAGGAGTGGTATAGCTTGATCTTGAAGCAGCACTATTACCAATTGTTTGAGAAAGCACCAGATTGATTTTCAAAGCATTTGTACAAGTTTACATTCCCACCAGCAATGGAGGAGGGTTCCATTTCTCCATATCCTCTCCAGTATGTACTGTCACTTGAGATTTTGATCTTAGCCATTTTGATGGTTGTAAGGCAAAATCTCATGGTTGTTTTGATTTGCATTTCCCTGATGGCTAACGGTATTGAGCATTTCTTTAAGTGTTTCTCTGCCATTCAGTATTCCTGTACTGAGAATTCTCTGTTTAGTTCTCTACACCATTATTTAATTGGATTACTTGATTTGTTGCTTTTTAACTTCTTGAGTTCTTTATGTATTCTGGATATTAGCGTTCTGCCAAATACAGGGTTGTTGAAGATCCTTTCCCAGTCTGTAGGCTCTGATTACCTTCTGATGAAGAAAAACAAGTGTCCTTTCCTTTACAGAAGATTTTAAGTTTCAAGACGTCTCATTTATTGATTGTTGGTCTTAGAGCCTGTTCTCTTGGTGTTCTGTTCAGGAAGTTGTCTCCTGTGCCAAGGCTCTCCTCCACATTTCTTCTAACAGGTTTAGTATGTCTGCTTTTATGTTGAGGTCTTTGATCCACTTGGACTTTAGTTTCCTGCCTGTTAATAAATATGGATCTATTTGCGTTTTTCCTCATGTAGACATCCAGTCAGACCAGCATCATTTGTTGAAGTTGCTGTCTTTTTTCCATTATAATATTTTGGCATATTTGTCAAAGATCAAGTATCCATAGGTGTGTGAGTTTATTTCTGACTCTTCTATTCAATTCCACTGATCCAACAAGTCTGTGTCTATGTCAGTACCATGCAGTTTTTATTACCATTGCTCTGTAGTACACCTTGAGATCAGGGATTGAGATACCTCCAGATGATCTGTTATTGTACAGGATTGTATTAGCCGTTCTGGGTTTTTTGCTTTTCCATATGAAATTGAGAATTGTTTTTTTTTTTCATTGTTATTGGATTATTTGATCTGTTGGTGTTTAATTTCTCGAGTTCTTTATATATTCTGGCTATTAGTCCTTTGTTGGATGTTGGACTGGTGAAGATCCTTTCCCATTCTTCATTACCATTTCATTCTATTGATAGTGTCCTTTGCTTTGCAGAAATCTTTCCATTTCATGAAGTTCCATTGTTTAATTGTAGATCTTAGAGCCTGAGCTACTGGTGTTGTGTTCAGGAAGTTGTCTTCAGTACCAATTAGTTTTAAGTTCTTACCCAGTTTTTTCTCTCGCAAATTTAGTGTATCTGATTTTATTTTGAGGTCTTTGATGCACTTACACTTTACTTTTTGTGCAGGGTGATAAATATGGATCTATTTGCATTTTTCTACATTGATGTTTCCTGTTATACCAGCACCATTTGCTGAAGATGCTGTCTTTTTTTTTTTCCATTGTATGGTTTTGGCTCATTTGTAAAAAAAAAAATCAGTTATGCATAGGTGTGTGAGTTTGTTTCTGTGTTTTTTATTCAATTCCATTAATCAACCAGCCTATTTTATGCCAGTACTATGCAGTTTTTATAACTATTGCTCTGTAGTATAGCTTGAGTTCCGATATGGAGATACCTCCAGAATTTCTATTATTATATAGGATTGTTTTAGATTTTCTGTTTTTTTTTTTCATTTTTCATATGAAGTTTAGAATTGTTTTTCAAAGTCTGTGAAAAATGTTTTATGTTTTTTTTTTTTATGGAGATTACATTGAACCTGTAGATTATCTTTGGTAAGATGGCCATTTTCACTATGTAAATCCTACCAATCCATGAGCATGGAAAATTCCTCCTTCTGGTGTCTTCTTCAATTAAGTTTGTGTGTACTTAGATATAAATATATTGATAGTTTAGAAGTAGCAGTTATCAAATTGAAGTCAGGCAGGTAAGCAATAAAATGACCATAGTTGATTACCCAATCATGTTCAAGTGGAGGAACTCTGGAGATCAAGAAGAAAAATAACAAGATCTAGAGATGGAAAAGGAACTATGTAGAACAGGATGCTGAATTGGAAGGCTAGAGGAACAAGGGTTCCCTTTGCTGTGTTAGGGACTATTGGATCCTGGTCAAGCTTTGAGCATGCTATTATGAGTTCAGTGTTGGTCAGGTGTAATATGACATATTATCTACTAATTAAGCCTCAGTTTGTTTCAGTAGTTGGTTGTGCTCATAAGACAAGTCTCAGCTAGAGAGAAAATGTCAGTTATCAACATCGTGAATCGAGTAATAGTAGCTGTGCGCTCCAGGAGTGTTAATGTTTTCAAACCATGGTTCCCAATTTGACATAACACTTTGTATGGAAGAATATAAATTTATTATCAGTTTTATGTTTTGTAATTTTATTTTTAAAAAGAAATTATTCTGAGCAAATATGGAAAAAAGAATTATTTATAGTTTTAATTTAGTACAATTCATATGGGAATGTAGAACAGATAAACTAAAAGGGTCTTTGTAATATTTTGAGTTTCATAAATAATGTAGAGGATTTTCTCTGGAAAAATGAAAACATTATCGAGAAAGCTTGTTCACTGTGATGGCCTGTGTCAGTGTTTCTTTGTATTCATGTGGCTTATTAAGTAAAATTTTATATAAGTTTTATATTAATAGATTTATGTACTTTATCTTGATATTTAAAATCAAATATTTATTAGTAATTACTAAATATGTTAACATTTATATTATACCTCAATTTTCTAATTAGTACTGTCTTTTTAATTTTTAATATAATTAATCTTCCAACTAATACGATGAGATTTAAAATGTTTTTTTCCTCTTTTACACACAATGAGAATGATAGAGGATATATGAATTTTCAAAGCTAGTGCACTGGGCAAACAAAAGGTCAGAAGTCAAACACAACTGTCCTCGTTCCTGTGTCTCAACTCTAAAAATATAGCATTATTACTTTCAATTAGTTGTTTACCCACACTCCTGGTAATATGATTTTATATTTTTTCTCATTGCTGTGACAGGGACTGACATCCTAGGAAAGATAACTCTAGGATGAAAAGAGAATAGAAAGAAAAGAAAAAATAATCAAATTTTATAATTTATATTTTATTCTTCATTCACTTTTATGGTTAACTTCATTTCTTAATAATTTATATCATCTGGAATATTCAATGACTGAGAAAATTATAAACTTTTCTATGATGGATTAAAAAAACAACTTTACCCTGAATCACACAAGTCATTAATTAGTGTCAGTGGTGGCTATATGCCCAATGAGCCCACTTCCAACACATAATTTAAGCCAGCAATGCACAAAATGAAACCTATAATCAAGGCAAAGCCACTGAGCACAGTATACAGAGATACACACAGCCAAAATTTGTCAAGACACAGAAATCTAAGACTTTAGAATATAAACTACTTTTTATCAAAAAATGCAGTTACTGCGGCAAAATCAAAGCCACCATATTATTTAAGTGATAAACAATCTGTAGAAGAGAATAAGTAAAGTGTATTCAACCATTTCCAATGATATCCATATGTCTTCCGGATCCACCCCGGAGTGTCTGATAAGAGTAGAATCTTACTTGAGAAATGGCCTATCTTCCTGCTCTGCAGTTCCCACCAGTATAAAATAGCACTTGAAATTATGTGTTTCTGTTCTGAGGCTTTTTGTCTTTTGTATTTTTCCCACACTTTGCAAACTGTGTAAAATACCTTTTATTGAAATAGCTCTGAAAAATTACATAGGACTGAAAGTAGCAGTGTTATGAAGTAACTAGGACGTATTCACTTTTACTTTTTGTGAATACTAATGACAAAAGGACAAAAGAGTCAGACTAATGCACTACAAAGTGACATCAGCTCTTACTGCCCTTACAGCACTCTAGAGGTCCTAAGAACCACAAGACTTCTTACCATTTACAATATCATGTTGCTAAGATATTGCATCTTTAGGACAAGAGAAACAATTATTACTCTGCTGGAAAAAGCTACATGACCTATATAAATATATAATATTAGCCTTGCCAGGCCACAGAGAAGACAATGCAACCAGTCCTGATGAGACCTGATAGGCTAGAGTCAGATAGATGGGGAGGACTTCCCCTATCAGTGGACTAGAGAAGTGGCAGAGAGGGAGAAGAGGGAGGGATGGTGGGATTGGGAGGAGACAATTGAGGAGTCCACAGCAGGGATACAAATGGTATAAATTGTAATAAATTATAATGAAATAACTTACCTTTCCTTTAGGATGAAAAATGAATCCTACTATCAGTTTGTTAGAGAATTATTGATAGGTTTTTTTCACACAAAAAGAGATGCATCAACTATTTAAGTATTTTGCCTCGACTATAATAATATTCGTCTCCACACTTGTTTCTTTTGTATCTTGTATATTCCATAAAACAGAGCTGGAACTTTAGCAAAAGCTGCAATGAATTTAAACTCCCAACATTTTTATACATGCTGCCAAGACTCGGTGTGATACAATCATTCAGCCTTGGGAACTCACCTTTAAAATGTAACACAACCATACTTTTATGGTGTATAATATGTAATAAAATACATATAGAAACACACAGAGAGAAACAGAGAGACTGTGAGAAAACACAAAACACACTGGAAATATTTTTATGTTTTTAAATAAAACATAAAACATGTTACAAACCCTATAATTACTGCATGGCTACGGAAGAAAAAAAACTTACTATGTTAATGGAAATTCCAACAAACTGAAAACCCAAAATCCTAAGGGCATGATTGATGTTGTCAGATATAACAGGATAATCTTTAACTCTTAATTTTTCACAGGCTAGGCTACTCCACACTCCTCAATCCCTAGCTTCCATTTGACATTTCAGCTGAGCATCTAGATTCTCTTCTGAGGTAAGGATTGAGGAAATTCCTCAATAATCCACCACCTGTCAGTGAATTCCCATACCAGCATATGCTTCACACTCCCTCTACATAACAATGTACAAACTGCATGTGTTCCTCCATCCTACGGCTGCATCGGGGCAACAATTACACAACGGGCAACCGCATGTCTTATAATTCATGAGATGTGCTCAAAATTATAATGTACAGACAAAATTATTAATGTTCTGGTTTATTAAATAATTCCAGATAATTACTGTCATTTTCCCTGGTTTAATCTAGTTTCAGAAAACCCTAAATTTTCATTTTGTCTCTATGGTTATATAAAAAAAAATGTATTTGTTAAGTGGGTATTTTGCACGGGGATTTTGTTTTTTATTATTTTCATACATTGTAAACTATTTGATTTTACATATATATCACTCCTTTCCATTATATTAAATGAACACTTAGAGGAATAAAAAAAAATTTAAAGGATAATTGACTTGACTTCATTTATGGGAAATGATTTACATCTACAAATGTTTCTTATATTCAATCCATAATACCATACTTATATACATTCATGCAGACATTCAAATATTTTAAAATTATGCCTCAGATCATTTAGAAGCATCAAATAATTTTGTGGACTACAGAGAACATTATGAGGTTGGCCCAGTTGGTCATGATGTATGAGAGTCAAGAGAGATGCTAAGTCTGAGAACACTTTGAAGTTCTTGATTTTCACCCAATTGGATGTAAACCTCATTTCTCTTTCCTACTTTAAGCTGTTAACAAGGCACCATTCAGATTTTAGGATTTTAGTTGTATCTCACTGTTTAACAGAGGATCAAGGTGCCCATCCTTTACCATTCTATCCTCCAGTAGGGTTAATTTATCTGCGCTTTGCTCACATTTTACTTCTTTTTCTCAAAGATATCTAAGAACAATGCCAATTGACATATGACTAGTCTAGATATTTTCATATTTGCATCTGTGAGCCTTGTTTGCCTGTTATTCCAAGGTTGATATGGAAAAAATACTTAATTGGCTTTTGAAACTCTATGCCTTTAATTAATTTAGTTAAGACTTTTAAAATCATGAAAAATTATAAACCCAACCCTTCATATATTTATTTAGATTTCTGTGGTTTCAGCTTAGTATCATTAGAATGAATGTACCTTACAAATGCCACAAAATCTACTCATAATGAAAGCTGCCTAGACATTTCTAATCCATAGTATTTTTTTCTGCAGCTCTACAGTTAGTATCACATAAAATCATCATGTGTGTATAGTTAGCATTATCATATAAAGTATCATATATGCATAAATACCATGCCGTTAGAGGAAAGTCATCCAGAAGTTGGATGCTTGTGAGAACTAGGACTTATACACTAAAGGAGTATGCCAAGCTCAAGACACTTTCAAGTATAAGAAAAATGGTTTGCTACCTACATTGTATGGAAAATGCAAATTGACTATGTATTAATAGTGTTCTATTGAAGCCTCACTTATTTATAATGAATTGAATGAATAAAAGGAAACAATTTACTGTGACATTCTTTCAAAAGCACTCAATGTTCACAGGCACTCTACTTGATAGAAAGCCACTAAGGTGTCTGCCATCTTTTCCAAAACACTGAGAGTTAATTCCTTCTCTTCTTTTCCACCAACACACACAAAATATAAGACTGGTTTTACTGTGTAGACCAATTATTCCAAATACTTTATAGCTGTATTGGTTTATAAGCTACTAAAAACAACTGTTTGTGAAATCCTGGCTTTTAACTCTTTCTCAGCTGTTTTAAACTTAGTTATGTTTATCTGAAATACGTTAGAAATATTGCTATTCTTATGCTCAATTAGTGCTTATTTGGAAGATAAAAAGATCAACATGAAGGCATTGTATTTAGGAATCTATATTGTATTTCAGAATCAGGAATCTATGAAGCTTCCCACCTGACATATTAATAATTTAGAAGTATAACCATTAGTTATGTGCAGGGTGATATATATGGATCAATTTGCATTTTTCTACATGTAGACCTCCAGGTAGACCATCACCACTTGTTGAAGATGATATCTTTTTTCCATTGTATGGTTTTGGCATCTTTGTCAAAAATCAAGTATCTATAGCTGTATGGGATTATTTCTGGGTATTCTATTTGATTCCATTGATCTACCATTTTGTTTATATGCCAGGACCATGGAGGTTTTATTACTATTGCTCTGTTGTAAAGCTTGAGATCAGGGATGGAGATACCTCCAGACAATTTGTTGTTGTACAGTATTGTTTTAGCAATTCTGTTTTTTTTTTCTTTTTCCATATGAAGTTGAGACATGTTCTTTCAAGTTCTGTAAAGAATTGTATGTTACTCTTACAGATCCATGAGAATGGGAAGTCTTTCCATCTTCTGATATCTTCTTCAATTTCTTTCTTCAGAGACTTGAAGTTTTTCTCAAGCATGTCTTTTACTTGTTTGGTTAGAGTCACACCAAGGTACTTTGCTATTTGTGGCTATTGTGAAGGGTGTAGTTTCCCTAATTTCTTTCTCAGCACTTTTGTCTTTTGTATATAGGAGGGCTACTGATTTTTTTGAGTTAATTTTGTATCCAGCCACTTTGCTGAAGGTGTTTATCAGCTGAAGGAGTTCTCTGGTTGATTTTTTTATTTTTTATACTCTTTTTGGTAACTTATTTTATTTTTTAATTATTATTATTAGTTACATTTTCTTAACTCTGTATCCTAGCTGTTTCCTGCTCCCTCATTCCCTCCCAATCCCACCCTCCCTCTCTCAGCTTCTCCCTGCCCCTTTCCAAGTCCACGGATTGGGGAGGATATCCTCCCCTTTCATCTGACCCTGTTTTATCAGGTATCTTCAGGACTGGCTGCAAAGTCCTCCTCTGTGGCCTAGCAGGACTGCTCTTCCCTTGGGGGGTGGGAAGGTCAAACAGCCTGCCATTGAGTTCCTGTCAGAAATAGTTCCTGTTTCCCTTACTATGGTAAACCAATTGGTTACTGAGCTACCACAGGCTACATCCAAGCAGAGGTTCTAGGTTATATCCGTACATGGTCCTTGGTGGAGTATCAGTCTCAGGAAAGACCCCTGTACCCAAATATATTTAGTCCTTGTGGAGCTCCTATCCTTGCCACATCATATAAACTCCCCCTTCTTTCATATGATTCCCTGCACTCTGTGGAAGATTTGGTTATGAGTCTTAGTGTCTTCTTTGATACACTGCTAGGTGGTGTCTTTTGCTCAACCATGTTTGTAGCAGCTATTTTTTTTTTTTTTTTGTAATAGCCAGAGCCTGGATGTCCATCAATGTAGGAATGGATACAGAAATTGTGGTATTTTTACACAATGGAATACTACTCAGCAATCAAAAACAAGGAAATCATGAAATTTGCAAGCATATGGTGGGATTTAGAAAAGATCATTCTGGGTGAGGTATCCCGGAAGGAGAAAGACACACATGGTATATACTCACATATAGACCTATAAGATATGATCAACATAATGAAATCTATACACCTAAAGAAGATAAACAAGAAAGGACCTGGGGTATGATGATCAATCCTCACTTAGAAAGACAAATGGGATGTGCATTCGACCTAGGAGAAAACAAGTAACAGGACAGGAGCCTACCACAGAGGGCCTCTGAAAGACTCTACCTAGCAGTGTATCAAAGCAAATATTATATACTTTGTATCCTATCTGTAGCCCCCTCCCTCATTCCCTATCAACCCCACACTCCCTCGCTCATCTCCTCCCTGCTCCTCTCTAAGTCCATTGATAGGGGAGGTCCTCATCCCCTTCCATCTGGCCCTAGTTTATCAGGTTTCATCAAGACTGGCTGCATTCTCCTCCTCTGTGACCTAGCAAGGCATCTCCTTCCTCAGGGAAGGGTGGGGAAAACCGCCAGCCACTGAGTTCATATCAGAGACAATCCCTATTCCCCTTACTATGAAAATCTACTTGGATGCTGAGCTGACATGTGCTACATCTGAGCAAGGGCTCTAGGTAATAGCCATGCATGGTCCTTGGTTGGAGATTCAGTCTCAGAAAAGGACCCTGTGCCCAGATATATTTGGTTTTTGTGGCATTCCCATCCTCTCCAGGTCTTACTAACTTCTCCTTCTTTCATATGATTCCCTGCACTCTGCCCAAGGTTTGGTTATGAGTCTCAGCAAATACACAACAAGGACCATTTGTTCAATCATGTTTATAGCAGCTTTTTTCGTAATAGCCAGAACCTGGAAACAACCCAGAAATCCCTCAATGGAGGATTGGATACAGAAACTGTGGTACATTTACACAATGAAATACTACTCAGCAATTAAAAACAATGATATCATGAAATATGCAGACAAATGGTGAGATCCAGAAAAGATCATCTTGAGTGAGATATTCCAGAAGCAGAAAGACACACATGGTGTATACTATCTTACAAGTGGATCCAAGACGTATATGATAGGACAAATATACAAAATCTGTACAACTAAAGAAGCTAAACAAGAAGAGATTCCTAGGTAAGATGATCAATCCTCACTTAGGAAGACAAATGGGATGGACACTGGAAGTAGAAGAAAACAAGAAACAGGACAAGAGCCTACCATAGAGAGCCTCTGAAAAACTCTGACACAGCATTGTTTCAGAGCAGATGCTGAGACTCTGGTTTAATTTTGGGGGTCACTCATGTATAGTATCATATCATCTGTAAATAGTGATCCTTTGAAAAAAATAAAAAATCCTTTGACTTCTTCCTTTCCAATTTATATCACTTTGATTTCTTTTACTTGTCTTGTTGTTCTAGCTAGGACTTCAAGTACTATGTTGAAGAGATATGAAGAGAGTGGGCAGCCTTGCCTTGTCCCTGATTTCAGTGGGATTGATTTAAGTTTTTCTTCATTTAGTTTGATGCTGGCTATAGGCTTGCTGTATATAGTCATTACTATGTTTAGGTATGTGCCTTGTATCCCTGATGTTTCCAAGACTTTAAATATAAATGGGAGTTAAGCATGTACCAAAAATATGCTCAAATATATAACAAAGACATTTGCTCAACAATGTTCTTAGTAGCTTTATTCATAATAACCAGAATATGGAAACAACCATATGTCTCTCAAATGAGGAATAGATACAGAAATTGTGGTACATTTACACAATGGAATATTACTCAGCAATTAAAAACAATGAAATTATGAAATTTTCAGGCAAATAGTGGGAGCTAGAAAAGATTATCCTGAGTGAGGTATCCTAGAAGCTGAAAGACACACAGGGTATATACTCAATTCTAAGTGGATATTATACATATAAGATGAACATACCAAAAGCTGCAATGAAAGAAGCTAAGCAAGAAGGGGAACCCTCGGTAAGATGATCAATCCTTATTCTGAAAGACAAATGGGATAGATATCAGAAGAGGGAGAAAATGGAACAGGACAGGAGCCTACTACAGAGGGCCTCTGAAAGACTCTACCCTGTAGGCTATCAAAGTTGTTGCTGAGACTCATAGCCAAACTTTGGGCAGAGTGCAGGGAATCTTAAGAAAGAAGGGGGAGATAAAAGACATGGAACGAACAGGAGCTCCACAAGGAGCACAACAGAACAACAACAACAAAAATCTGTGCACAGGGGTCTTTTCTGAGATATTCCAACCAAGAACCATGCATGGAGTCAACCTAGAACTCCTGCACAGATGTAACCCATGGCAGCTCAGTCTCCAAGTCTCCAAGCCTAGTAAGAAGGTAAGAAGAACAGGGACTGTCTCTGACATGAGCTCAGTGGCCTGCTCTTTGATCACCTCCCCTTGAGGGAGAAACAGCCTTTCCAGTCCACAGAGGAAAACAATACATTCAGTCCTGCTAAGACCTGATAGGCTAGGGTCAGATGGAAGGGGAGGAGGAACTCCCCTTTCAATGGAGTGTGGGAGGAGCAAGGGAAGAGAAGAGGGAAGGAGAGTGGGATTGGGAGGGGATGAGGGAATAGGTTACAGCTGGGATACAAAATGAAAACATTGTAACAATAAAAAAATTATAACCATTTTATCAAAACAGTATCCAATAAGACAATTACAACCCTTTCTGTTTCTTCCAGTTTCACCCTTGCAATTAGGTTTAATCTATTACTTAAAACAGAATGGAGGAAACTGTTTTGTGATAATACCAGAGGCTGTTCTCATTTTCAAGGAAACTGTTCAACTCAGGTCTGAAACAGAGATAAGAGGGCAATCCACTCAATTTAAAGTTTAAAAGAAAACAATTTTAGGTGTCTTTTACTCTTTACAGCAGTTTAGGTGTCTTTACTCTTTACTGGTAAAACATTGTAGTAATTTCACTGAAAAAGTTATATTTTATGGAGTGGGATATTTTATTTTTTATATTCCTATAATGCTTCTTCTGTTCCTAACCTCTGAGGCCATTGAATCCCACTGTGATACTGCAATAGAGTCTATGAAAATAAAATTCTTCAGAAATTTTATTAAAAACTGCTCATGATCTTTTTATTGTGTGAAAAGTTCTGTTCTTTCCCTCCTCCTCATAACCCTTGTCTTCTGTTTTATCCGAGGACAGAATTCAGACTTGCCATTGTCTCATCGTGAGAAGTTTTCTCATTCTCAGGAGATTGAGATTAAGCATTAGTTTTACAAATTTGAAATTATACAGGCTGTCAATACAGAGTTATAAATTGATTTATTACTATGAAAAATTTTAGATTAAAAAAATTGTCATTATTGTTGTGTTTTACTACAAAATTCAAAAGTAAAATCATGTTCACTAGGAATTTAACCATTTTACCACTTTTGGTAAATGGTTAAATTGACACATAACCTCCCTTTAAGAGAACAATGTATCTATCACCTTACTTGTGTTGTGTCTTCCATGGAATAAACTCTTACACCCTAAACTAATGCATTGCTATAACCTCTAATTATATACACTTCCTTGCCTATATCCATACATCGTTTCCTCCAGGTTCTCCCTTATAATTAGGTTTATTCTACTACTGAAAGCAAAGTGTGTACATGTTGTAGGCAGCAGAGAAGTGCTCAGGTGAACCAATTCTTGAATGCTTGTGAATTGCTGACATGTGGATGGCCATGCTAAAGGCTCCAAGGCTTTGGACCCATGATCAAAGCCTTATAAATAGGAACTGAGCTCAAAGGGGTGGACATGCTTCCCTTCAGAGCCTGAGAATCTGTGGGTGACAAGTGTGTAATAAAAAGTTAACAATTTCAATCTTTTTTTCTTCTGAAATTTGCAGTCTGAAACTGATTGCTTACAGATACCTCTTGTATTGTAACTAATTCTTGCCCTTTATTGTACCTGATAATTACATTGAGATTCTGGGTTGATGGTGTAACAATTGTGACTCCATCAACATTACACAGCCCATCGATTGTTAGAGATAGGATAGATCATTGGCTTGTAACTTTACCAAGTAGGCGTTTAGCTAATCTACAAGCATCCCTGGGTGTACCTGCCTTTTCTAGCAGCTTCTACATGAGACCTGAAGGTCTGAATTTAGGACTGTAAACAACTGTTGCAAACACTTAAAGAAACATCCAATCTCCCATGACAACATGATTTTGTGTTATTGTTATTTTTAGAAAACTTCATTTGTTTCTCAGTTTCTTCCTTAACTCAGCTATCACACAAATAATTGAGACTCTATTATATTCTTTTAACAAGCTTTACAGCACAAGAAGTAAGGAGTTTTTACTTCTATTTTTAACTCTCTAAGCTAATTTGGTTTCCTCCCAGTGTGTATCCCAAAGATGCATATCCTATGTAGCTTTCTTTGCTGAGTTCTCTCTCTCCTGATCCTTCCAGGAAACTGGCCCATGTTTGAATCCTCTGGCTGATAGGAAGTCCAGCCATATTCTCTTCCCTACTAATCAATTGGCTATATGCAGTTTTATTGGCATATCAGGGGACAATTGAGGAGCAGTTCGTACACAACAATCAGAGAAGAAATTCTAAGAACAAGGATTGCAACCAGATATGGAACATATAGAAATCAGCATTTGAATTAAATAATAACCTTATACCTACAATTTGGATTTTGTTGGTGTTGTTGTTTCTCATTTCTGAAATGTCACCATTTGAAAATATCAGTTTGCAAGTATTAATAAAATAAAAATCATTTTAAGGTTGTGTTATTTTCTTAAATCAAAATCTTTCTCACTTAGTGAATTTTAAGTGGACAATTTTTAGTATATTATTTTATCTAATGTAAATTTTTGATGATAAAATATATGCTGTACTTTTTAATTATAATGACTTTGAAAGATATGCATACCTCATTAATTTTCCTATTTATTGATTTTTTTAGGCTAGGCCAGAATGTACTTATTGTATATAACATGATAATTTGATAATTATATACATTATTAGATGATTATTAAATTAAGATCATTAATATATCTAAAATGTGAATATTTATAAATTAAGTTCATGGTAACTAACTTTAGTATGTCCTCTCATCAATGTGCAAAGACACATTTTTCTTAACTATATTCATGTTCTTGTACTGTAGAGATGTGCTCCTCTTCATAAAAATTTTTTTGACTTGGAAAATTGCTCGCTTTAAATTCTAATACAACTACTTCTTTCTTGAGTCTTTTTACTTCTATGCATTGAAATTCACGTGCAACTGAGGTCATGCAATAATTTTTTTAATGTGTCAAATTTGTTCCACTCCATGTAATATCCTCTGGTTCATTCATAAACATAGAATTTTTTCTGGTTTTTAATCTTCATTAAAAGATAGTAAGATTTTGGCTTCTCAAGAGACTTATTGCCTGTAATCATTCATTAGTGTAGGTACATTTAAAGCTATTTCTAACAAAGCTACAGTGAATATTACACCTGTTTTTTTTTTTTAATGAGGCTGTATTAATTTTTCTGTTCAGCAATTGCTGAAAGTATAATCAGAATATATCATATGAAAAATATAACAAATGGCAGAGAAACACTTAAAGAAATGCTCAACCTCATTAGACATCAGGGAGATGCAAATCAAAACAACAGTGATATTTCACCTTACACCCATCAGAATGGCCATGATCAAAAACTCAAGTGACAACACATGCTGGAGAGGTTGTGGAGAAAGAGGAACCCTCCTCCACTGAGGGTGGGAATGTATACTTGTACAACCACTCTGGAAAGCAATCTGGTGCTTTCTCAGACAAATAGGAATAGCGCTTCCTCAAGATCCAGCCAAACCACTCCTAGGCATATATTCAAAAGAGGCTGAAGTACACAATAAGGACATTTGCTCAACCATGTTTGTAGCAGCTTTATTTGTAATAGCCAGAAGCTGAAAACAGCCCAGATGCTCTTC
Source organism: Psammomys obesus (assembly GCF_907164565.1). Taxonomy (NCBI): domain Eukaryota; kingdom Metazoa; phylum Chordata; class Mammalia; order Rodentia; family Muridae; genus Psammomys; species Psammomys obesus. Next base: position 1,028,163 of record NW_026592666.1, read on the forward strand.
AACTGAAGAATGGATGCAGAAATTGTGGTACATCTACACAATGGAATATTAATCAGCAATGAAAAATAAGGAAATCATGAAATTTGCAGGTAAATGGTGGGAACTTGAAAGGATCATGCTGAGTGAGCTGTCCCAGAAGGAGAAAGACACACACAGTATATACTCACTCATGTAGACATATAATATAGGATAAACCTACTAAAATCTGTACATCTAAAGAAACTAATCAAGAGGAAAGACCCTGACTAAAAGGCTCAATCCCCATCCTGAAAGGAACAGAGGATGGACATCACAAGAAGAAAACAGAAACAAGTTAGGAACCTGCCACAGAAGGCCTCTGAAAGGCTCTGCCCTGCAGACTATCAAAGCAGACGTTGCGACTTATGACCAACTGTTGGGCAGAGTACGTGGAATAATATGAAAGAAGAGGGAAATATTAAGATCTGGAGAGGACAAGAACTCCACAAGGAGAGCAACAGAACCAGAAAATTTGAACACAAGGTCTTCCCAGAGATTAATACCCCAACCAAGTACCATGTATGGAGATAACCTAGAACCCCTGCACAGATGTAGCACATGGCAGTTCAGTGTCCAAGTGGGTTACACAGTAATGGGGAGAGGGACTGTCTCTGACATGAACTGATTGGCCTGCTCTTTGATCACCTCCCCATGAGGGGGGAGCAGCCTTAACAGGTCACAGAAGATGACAATGCAGCCACTTCTGATGTGATCTAATAGACTAAGATCAGAAGAAAGAAGAGGAGGACCTCCCCTATCAGTGGACTTGGGGAGGGGCATTTGTGAAGAAGGGGGAGGAAAGGTGGGATGGAGAGGGGAAGAAGGAGGGGCTTATAGGGGGATAAAAAGTGAATAAAATGTAATTAATAAGAAAGAAAAATATATTTTCATTAGAAGAAAAACAAAGAATTTGCTTTTCCTTCATCATCTTCCATATGCTATTTTTGTCATTTTATTATAATTATCCTTTAATATATATTGAAATCCCAGTGTGATTTTAGCTTCTGCTTTTCTGATGAGAGGTAATGTTGCCACTTTTCACATATCTTAGAACACTTCTCTCTCCTTGAACAATGTAGATTTAGGTTTTCAGTCAATTGTTACCTAAGTTTTCTGTTTTGTCCCTTTTTAGTGGTTTAATATCTTACTGTAATCTGTTTACTAAGGTCTTAAGGAACCTTTCCAATGCTGTATTCAAAGGTAATCATCGTAATAGTGGCACCATTGTTATTAGTTATGAAGAAATTTTTCTTTGTTTTAGAAAAATTTATGTTTTTAAAGTCCACTGGAATTTTTAAGTCCTTTTCAGAATGGAAGAAGAAGCAAAAAAAATCCTCTGGTTTTAGGAGTTTATTGTAAGCTTTTTGCTCCAGCGAGTAATACGTTTTCATATCCTTCTATAGTTTTTTTTTCCCACAAGAATAAATTTTAATTTCTCTCAAAACTAAGTCCATGCCCCCTTCTATCTAGTAGGTTTTTCTGTACCTGTTATACAACACAGAGAGCAAAAGAGGCTAGGGAACCACTCTAGTAAATAATTGAGTTGCTTCACTTTCCTTGGAATGAAAGACAGGTCTAATTTTTGATATAGAACTGGCATATAAAAAGCTTTAGACATCTGCTCAACCATGTTCATAGCAGCTTTATTGGTAATAGCCAGAAGCTGGAAACAGCTCAAATGCCCCACAGTTGAGAAATGGATACAGAAATTGTGGTATATCTACACAATGGAATACTACTCAACAATGAAAAAGAAGGAAATCATGAAATTTGCAGACAAATGTTGGGAACTGGAAAAGATCATCCTAAGTGAGGTATACCAGAAGCAGAAAGACACACTGGATATGTACTCACTCATAAGTGAATATTAGACAGATAATATAAGGAGGGAGAAAACAGGAAACAGGACAGGAGCCTACCACAGAGGGCCTCTGAAAGGCTCTGCCCTGCAAGGTATATAGGCAGATGCTGAGACTTACAGCCAACCTTTGGGCAGAGTACAGGGAATCTTATGAAAGAAGTCTGAGATAGTAAGACCTGGAGAGGACAGGAGCTCCACAAGGAGAGAAACAGAACCAAAATTTTGGGCACAGGGGTCTTTTCTGAGACTGATAGTCTAGTCAAAGACCACTCATAAGATGGCCTGGAATCCCTACACAGAGGTATCCCATGGCAGTTCAGTATACAAGTGGGTTCCCTAGTAATGGGAACAGGGAACAATCTGATATAATCTGATTGTCCTGCTCTTTGATCCCGTCTGCCTGAGGGAGAGCAGCCTTACAAGGCCACAGAGGAAGACAATGAAGCCAGTTCTGATGAGACCTGATAGATGGATCAGAGGGAATGGGAGGAGGATCTCCATTATCAGTGGACTGGGGGAGGGGCACAGGTAGGAAAGTGAGAAAGAGTGGGATTGGGAGGGGAGGAGGGAGGAAGTTACAGGGGGATACAAAATGAATAAACTGTAATTCATAAAAATAAAAATAATTAAAAAATAAATAAACTTCATTAAAAAAAGAAGAAGAAGAAGAATCTTTGGATCAATAGAAAACAGAAGGGTGGAGCCCACCAACTGGGAAACTCCAATAAACCCAGCCCCTATAAAAATCAGCTGTTTCCTGCTTTTCCAGCTATTCTCTGCTTAAACAGTCTGCAATGCTTGCCAACAAAAGACACTTTCATTTTGCAGTGGGCCATTTTCCTTTCTTTTAATTCATCAGCTATGATGAACAAGAACTCCCCATCTAGAGCATACTAAAAAAAGGCTATCAACTAAACACTTACTTCATTTTCATTTTACCCTCAAAACAGAACCGCTATTATTAGCTCTCTTTTGCAAATGATTTTATGTAGATGTAGAGACTTAATCTTAAAACTTCTAAAAGTCAAGAAGAGACACAATATACAACTGACTGCTTACTACACTCCAGTCATTTTTTTATTATCATAATGATCACAATGTGTTTATGGATAATTAGAAGTGTGCTCTAATACTGAGCTGTCCCTGAAATTAAAAGTAACTACAATTGCAACTGTTTATATTTCCATGTTTACAATAATATATTTATATACTAATATATAATTTAATTATGTGTTTGCCCATATTGCTTTTCTTCAATTCAGAGAAAAATCAGTTTCTTTGCAAAGGCATTTAAAAAGTTGTTCAAAGTGAGATTATTTTTGTATACACATACATGCATGCACGCAAGCACACACATAAACAGACATTTGTTAACTCTTTATAATATATTAAACAATGAAGAAATAGTGCCATCTTCTGTCTATTCTTTATTCAACAGTTGAAAATGAAGAAAAATTGAGTTAATGTAGATGAGAAAAAAATTAAGGAATTCAAAGAATTATTGATCTTGTGTAATGTGCCACATTTCTGAAGACTTACAAAGAGCCTAATTATTTGAAAGGCCTCTAGGGCCAAAGACATATTTAAAACAGTTCTATGTGATTAATTATCCAAAACCTATGAATATCAGAACAATAGAGAGGGGAAGAAGGAAGCACTGGAGACAAGTGACAGTGCTAGAAACAGCTGGTAAGTGTTTGCAGCAATTTTGTGTTAACAGAGTTGAACAAAAACAAGGATCTTTTGGTGATTATTTTTATGAGAAGTTAATTCTGTATTTACTAATCTCATTAAAAATATGTTTGTACAAAGAAAAATTTCCACTCACCTGTTTTCAGAGACAAGGGTACAAACTGGGGAAGAAAAGCTTCTTTGTTTTAACTTTAATAAATATGATTTATTTGCATGTGTCCTGTTTCTCCTAGACTTCAAATTTAGTCAAAAAAGATAACTACCATAACATATATATTCATATTTATCATTAGGTAGAAAGAATAAATTCCTAAAATCTACAATAATTACAGAATATATTTTGGATTCTGAATTTAAAAAAAAGTTAAAGGAAAAACATATTTCTCAAAGAGTCTTCAGTGATGCTCACCATGAAAGCATTTTTCTTATAATAAACTGAAAAGCTTCTGTAAAGCAAAGGACACTGTCATCAAAACAAAACGCCTGCCTACAGATTGGGAAAGAATCTTCACTAACCCTTTATTTGACAGAGAACTAATATCCAGTATATATAAAGAACTAAAGAAGCTGAAAAGCAGCAAACCAAGTAATCCAATTAAAAAATGGGGAACAGAGCTAAACAAAGAACTCTCTGTAGAGGAATATTGAATGGCAGAGAAACACTGAAAGAAATGCTCATCCTCATTAGCCATCAGGGAAATGCAAATCAAAACGACCCTGAGATATCACCTTACACCCATCAGAATGGCCAAAATGAAAAACTCAAGGGACAACACATGCTGGAGAGGTTGTGGAGAAAGGGGAACCCTCCTCCACTGCTGGTGGGAATGTAAACTGGTACAACCACTCTGGAAATCTATCTGGCGCTTTCTAAGACAATTAGGAATAGTGCTTCCTCAAGACCCAGCTATACCACTGCTAGGTATATACCCAAAGTTTGCTCAAGTACACAAAAGGGATATTTGCTCAACCATGTTTATAGCAGCTTTATTTGTAATAGCTAGAACCTGGAAACAACCCAGATGTCCATCAACGGAGGAATGGGTACGGAAATTGTGGTATTTTTACATAATGGAATACTACTCAGCAATCAAAAAGGAGGAAATCATGAAATTTGCAGGCAAATGGTGGGATCTAGAAAAGATCATCCTGAGTGAAATATTCCAGAAGGAGAAAGACAAACACGGTATATACTCACTTATATAGACCTATAAGATATGATAAACATAATGAAATCTATACACCTAAAAAAGATAATCAAGAGAGCAGACATTGGGTAAGATTATCAATCCTCGTTTTGAAAGACAGATGGGATGCGCATTGAACATTGACAGGAGTCTACTGAGCGCATTTGAAAAACTCTAACTAGCAGTGATTTCAAAGCAAAGACTCATGACCAAACCTTTGGCAGAGTACAGGGAATCATAAGAAAGAAGGGGAGTTAGTCTGATGAGGAAAGGATAGGAGCTCCACAAGGACCAAATATATCTGGGCACAGGGTCTTTTCTGAGACTGACAGACAACCAAGGACCATGTATGAATGTAACCTAGAACCCCTGCTCAGATGTAGCCTGTGGCAGCTCAGTAACCAATTGGTTTCCCATAGTGAGGGGAACAAGGACTGTTTCTAACAGGAACTCAATGACTGGCTCTTTGGCCTCCCCACCCCCCAAGGGAGGAGCAGTCCTGTTAGGCCACAGAGGAGAGCTTTGCAGCCAGTCCTGAAAATACCTGATAAAACAGGATCAGATGAATGGGGAAGAGGTCTCCCCTATCAGTGGACTTGGCAAGGGGCATGGTGGAGATGAGGGAGAGAGGGAGGGACTGGGAGGGAATGAGGGATCGGGACATGGCTGGGATACAGAGTTAATAAAATGTAACTGGTAAGAAAAAAAATAAAATTCAAAAAAAAATCAGACCTTAGAACTAGAAAATTGATGAGAAATTATACGTTAAAGTGTTCTTTTTTTTTTTTTTTTAACCAGGGCTGCAACTATATAAAAATAAGGGTGCAAATTAAAGACATCTTCACTCCACCCCAACTATACCTGTTTTCTCAGGAGACTACATGTGGTATTTGGTTGTTTTACATATGTGTATACATCTCTGACTGAAATAGGGAAGTATATGAAACTCGGCATGCCAAGAAGTCACCAGTTATGTTCACATGCAACAGAGAAATGTTGTCTCTCTCTTGTTGGCTCATGCTGTTGTAGGTATCCTTGTTTATATACGTGTGTGTACTTATGTGAGCAAGCATGTAGAAAATTCAGGAATATGACCATAAGCATTCACTGCCATCTCAGGAATTTTAAAATGGCATTGGTGTTCCAAACTCAAGTCATCAAAGGTAATTGATAACCACTTTCCCAAGAGAACCATATTTCCAGTATTGATTTTAGGGGTTCTTGACTGACACTGCTTCTGAATTCAGTAAGGTCTGGAAAAGTTAGCAGGTGTAAACATTTATAAAGAATATTTATTTCAATATATATAATCATATTATGGTTATGGTTTCCATTTTGTCTAAATGAAGTTTAATGATTACATTGTTTTTTTTTTTCTTTTTCTTTTTTTCTGAATGGATCTTTTTAAAGAATAAATATGGTGCTTTTAATAAGGATGACCACCATAGTCTTGCTCAGGTATTTGAATATTTGCCTTCCAGTTGGTGAACTGTTTAGAAAGGATTAGGAGATGTGGCCTTTTGGAGGAATGGATTTGAGGCTTCAAATGCCCACTCCAGGCCCAGTCTCATATTCTCTCTCTCTGTAACTTGAAAATCAGACGTGAGCTCTTAGTTGTTTCTCCAGAATAATGTTTGCCCCAACTACAAAGTACCATGCCATGATGATAAGTACTGTCCTTGGAACCTCTAAGCATGTCCTCATTTACTTTCTTTTTTAATTTTTCTCTAAATTCTCTTAGTCCTGGTGTCTCCTTACAGCAATATAATGGGAATAAAGAAAATATATTATTGCCGATGCCTACTACAAGACTTGAAGATTTATGATTCCTCATGGAACCAACTATTACCATCTCCTGAGAGGTCAAACCACTTTTCCAAATGCCACAAAGTCAGGAGCAGACATAGAGGTCAAGGCCAGTTCCAGCTGGCAATTGCTAAGATCTTTCATATCATATCCAAATAATCAATACAATCCAAAAAATTAATTTTTGTTTTGATGCCTGCATTTTATGACCTACTACCCCCAAATTTATATGAACCTCTGTATTTTTTTGTAAGGATCCAATCAGTCTTCTATAGAAACCAAGAATTTATACTTTCTCTTTAATCAAATATATTTAATGGCCGAAGGACTCCATTTAAAAATAAATAAATAAATAAATAAATAAATAAATAAATAAAAGCTTTTTATACACTTTTATTTGGACATTGTATATATCTATATTACTTTTGTATACAATTAGCATGAAAACCTATGAGTCATAGTGACACTGCAATGGCCAGTTTTGTCACATCCTTATCTTAATCCAGGCATGTAGTTGTAGATTATCAGGTTTTATCTACAAACAAACATCTTTCTGTGTGGAATAGTGGTAAAGGTGAACTTATTCAGTTATCTTCATAAAACAGTAAGAGGATACCATGTAAATGTAAGAAACTATAAAACATGTCAGGCAAATGTGAAACATGCATTGCACTTTGAAGGCTTTTCATGAATTGAGCAGATGGAAAGATAGTCAAGCAAAACAAAGTTGGTGAAGACTTTCCTGTGAATGGGAATCAAAGTAGATGACAAAATTTTTTTACTGTAAAGATGTCATAGAAAAGATGCAGTTGCCAAGAAACTAAACGTTGGAAGTCTTATTGCTACAAATCTATAATTATATATGTATAAAACTGTGCAAGCTCTTTGACCACTTCCACCAGGTAAAGTAGCTTTGCCAGGCCACAGAGGAAAGGGATGCAAGCAGTCCTGAAGAGACCTCATAGTCTGAGGTCAGTTGGTAGGGGAGGATATCTCCCCCTTTATGTGAACTCTGAACACTAGCTGACAAGGATAGAAGGGGAAATGGAGGGAGGATGGGACCAGGAGTAGACAAGAAAGGGGGCTAAGATCGAGATGGAAAATGAATTTTTTTTTGTTTAAGTTATTTATTATTATTATTATTATTATTATTATTATTATTATTATTATTATT
>NW_026592666.1:1035910-1150368 GCF_907164565.1 Psammomys obesus
TTATTATTATTATTATTATTATTATTATTATTATTATTATTATTATTATTATTAGTTATATTCTATTAACTCTGTATCCCAGCTGTATCCCGCTCCCTTATTCCCTTCCAATCCCACCCTCTCTCCCTCAGCTTCTCCCTGGCCCTTTCCAAATCCACAGATTGGGGATTTCATCTGGCCTGTTTTATCAGGTATCTTCAGGACTGGCTGCAAAGTCCTCCTAGCAGGATTGCTCCTCCCTTGGGTGGTGGGGTAGTCAAAGAGCCTGCCATTGAGTTCCTGTCAGAAATAGTCCCTGTTATTGAGCTACCACGAGCTTCATCTGAGCAAAGGTTCTAGGTTATATCCATACATGGTCCGTGGTTGGAGAAACAGTTTCAGAAAAAAAAAAAAAAAAAAAAAAAAAAAAAAACCCTGGGCCCAGATATATTTGGTGCTTGTGGAGCTCTTATCCTTTCCACGTCATACTAATTCTCTTTCTGCTGAAGGTTTGGTTATGAGTCTTAGTATCTGTTTTGAAATGCTGCTACAAAGACCTCAACATAAAACCAGATACTCTAAATCGGTTAGAAAAAAAAAAAAGTGGGGAACAGCTTAGAACTCATTGACACAGAAGACAACTTCCTGAACAGAACACCAACAGCACAGGCTCTAAGAGCAACAATCAATAAATGGGACCTCATGAAGATGAAAAGCTTCTGTAAAGCAAAGGACACCGTCATCAAAACAAAAGGACTGTCTACAGATTGGGAAAGAATCTTCACCAACCCTCTATCTGACAGAGGGCTAATATCCAGTATATATAAAGAATTAAAGAAGCTGAAAAGCAACAAACCAAGTAATCCAATTAAAAAATGGGGAACAAAGCTAAACAGAGAACTCTCTGTAGAGGAATATTGAATGGCAGAGAGACACTTAAAGAAATGCTCAACCTCATTAGCCATCAGGGAAATGCAAATCAAAATGACTCTGCGATTTCACCTTACAACAGAATGGCCAAGATGAAAAACTCAAGTGACCACACTTGCTGGAGAGGTTTTGGAGAAAGGGGAACGGTCCTCCATTGCTGGTGGGAATGTAAACTGGCACAACCACTTTGGAAGTCAATCTGGCACTTACTCAGACAATTAGGAATAATGCTTCCTCAAGAGCTAGCTATACCACTGCTAGATATATACCCAAAATTTGCTCAAGTACACAATAAGAACATTTGCTCAACCATGAATAAATTATTAAAAAAAAAAACACACAATTAAGTAAAAGATTTTTTAAAAACTAATAAAATGAATGTCATGCTCAGTTGAATAAAACAGACACACCTATCTTTCAGATTTATTTTATTTAATTTATGTATGTGTCTCATATGTATGTCTGGTGCTCATGGTGGTCAGAAGAGGTCCTCAGATCTCTTGAAACTGGGGTTGGAGATGTTTGTATATAATGAAACCATGAAGGTCTGGGTATGGAAACTGAGATGTTGAAAGGGTCAAGTATTCTTTTTTTTTTTTAAATACTCTAATTTTTAATAAAAAAACTTTACTTTTCCAGTTAAATAATAATTATTTCCTTTCTTTTTTTTAATTTTTTATTAATTACACTTTATTCATTTTGTATCCCCCCATAAGCCCCTCCCTCCTCCCCTCCTGATCCCACCCTCCCTCCCCTTTCTGCATGCATGCTACTCCCCAAGTCCACTGATAGGGGAGGTTCTCCTCTTCTTTCTGATCTTAGTCTATCAGTTCTTATCAAAAGTGGCTGCATTGTCCTCTACTGTGGCCTGATAAGGCTGCTCCCCCCTCAGGGGGAAGTGATCAATGAGCAGGCCAATCAGATTATGTCAGAGGCACTCCCTCTTCCCATTACTATGTAACCCACTTGGACACTGAACTGCCATGGGCTACACCTGTGCAGGGGTTCCAGGTCATCTCCACGAATAGTCCTTGGTTGGAGTATGAGTCTCTGGGAAGTTCCCTGTGTTCAAATTATCTTGTTCTGTTGCTCTCCTTGTGGAGTTCCCGTCCCCTCCAGCTCTTACTATTTCCCACCTCTTACATAGAATTCACAGAGGGCCTCTGAAAGCTTCTGCAGTATAGACCGTCAAAGCAGATGCTGAGCCTGATGGCCAACTGATGGGCAGAGTGAAAGGATCAAGTATTCTTAACCACCCCAAAAGAATCTTGATCAGTCAAAATGTTAACAGTGATAAAAGAGCCATGAAGTTAACAAAAGGGATATAATTTTGAGTTGAGATAAAACATATCATTGCATTATTGGTAAATCTGAAAAAATAGCAAAAGACTCTCTCTACCCAGTAGGGAATAAAAGTAGATGCTGAGACTCATAGTCTTGCCAGGCTATAAGGTGGCCTCCTCAGTCTCCATGTCTCCTGTTGCTAGAAGGGTCAGCTAGAGACTTTCCCGTATCTTCTCTGGAGCCTACTCTGTTACAGGTCTCTAGCTTGCCCAGTGATGATTTTAATAAATATGTGCTAATTTTTAAAATATCATAACTCAAAAAACATTCGTAGGCCTAGAATGAATAATGTGGCTGCCTTATTAATATAAAACACTGGACAAATCAATGTTTGAAATATGATATCAAGTTATAAAAGAATTTATGTATTTGACAAATGAATGTTAGTTTGTTACTAACTAAAACTTACATTATTTTATTTTATATTTTTAACTTTGCAAAACAAGAATATGGATGAAAACCATGGATTGAGTGCCTTATCCATTATGGGATAAATCCTCATTTAATAACCATGATCCAAAACAGAATTATTTATGCTACCATGAAAAAAAAGAATAATTATCTCAAATGGAATTAAGGTAGAAGGAATAGGAATTATATTTTATAGTAATGCAGAAAATGAAAATGAAATAAAACCTCACAGTAATTTATAAGTAAAAAGGGACACTGTGCTTCATGCTGCAAGTGTAAAGCTTTTTAATATAACAGTTTGCACTTTTTAAAAGATTTCAAGTATTTGAGGCATTTTTCAGTCAACACAAGACATTATATTAAACTTTTATTTTACAGAAATAATCAAGTGACTGTTTTTTGCTGTTTTGATCAAGGACATGCTTTGATCAAATTTTGGAGTTTAGAAAATAACATTGACATTAACCTGAGAAATGAAATGACCTCTGATTCTAGAAATGATTGCAATAATCTGGCTGGGAATTTATGAATGCCTATAATGTTAGAGTCAGTGGAATAGAGGTCATGTCTGTAAATGATATGGTAGATATCCTTTGAACTTTTCTATATTGTATGTAAGGCATGTGATAATAGAAAAAGAAGAGAAACTGCAAATATTTGTATCTGGGCATCTGAACAAATGTTGATATTGTTTACTTGGGAAAGAAAAACAAATTAATAAGTTCATTTCTTTCACATTGTCATAACAACAAATATTCGAACACTCCATACCTTAAAGAAGTACTGGTTATTATTTTTTAGCTGTCGATTAATGTGTTTATTTTTGTTTTTTGTTTTAATGGACACATATTTACCTGAAGTCAACTTGTTAAGAAAACTGTGTCTTTTCTGGATATTTTAGGGATAGTACTATTTCCTCAGCTTTTCCTCACAGTGGTTCTATGTTTCTTAGCCATAGGATAACACCCATTTTAAAAAGTCAATAGTGGTATATGGAGCGTTGAGTCCATTGATATTGATAGATAATAGTGACCGATGAATATTATTTCCTTTTATTGTGGAGTTGGTGGTCTTACTGTGATTCATTGCTTGTTTTCTTTTAATTTTTGTTGGGAAATTATCTGTATCCTATGTTTTCTTGGGTATAGTTGTTTTCATTGGATTGGAGTTTTCCTTCTAGTATCTTCTGTAGGGTTGGTTTGCTGATCAAATATTGCTTAAATTTAGTTTTTCATGGAACATTTTGTTTTCTCCATCTATGTTGACTGAGAACTTCGCAGGGTATAGTAGTCTGGGTTGGCATCTGTGGTCCCTTAAAGTCTGCAGGACATCTGTCCAGACCCTTCTGGCTTTCTTAGTTTCTGATGAGAAGTCTGGTGTGATTCTGATAGGTCTACCTTTATATGTTACTTAGCCTTTTTCCTTTGCTGCTTTTTTTTTAGAGTAATAGCATCTCATTATTTTTATTTTTATTAATTACACTTTATTCACTTTGTATCCTCCCATAAGCTCCTCCCTCCTCCCCTCCCGATCCCACCCTCCCATCCCCTTCTTCATGCATGCCCCGCCCCAAGTCCACTGATAGGGGAGGTCCTCCTCTCTTTCCTTCTGATCTTAGTCTATCAGATGTGATCAGGAGTGGCTGCATTGTCATCTTCTGTGGCCTGGTAAGGCTGCTCCCCCCTCAGAGGGAGGTGATCAAAGAGCAGGCTAATCAGATTATGTCAGAGGAAGTGCCTCTTCCCAATACTATGTAACCCACTTGGACACTAAACTTCCATGGGCTACATCTGTGCAGGGATTCTAGGATATCTCCATGCATGGTACTTGGTTGGAGCATGAGTGTCCGGGAAGACCCCTGTGTTCAAATTTTCTGGTTCTATTTCTCTCCTTGTGGGGTTCCTGTCCACTCCAGATCTTACTATTTCCCACTTCTTACATAAGATTCCATGCACATTGCCCAACAGTTGGCCGTAAGTCTCAGCCTCTGCTTTGATAGTCTGCAGGGCAGAGATTTTTAGAGGCCCTCCCCCTTGCTGCTTTCAATATCTTTTCTTTGTTCTGTAGATTTAGTGTTTTGACTATGATGTGACATGAGGTGTTCCTTTTCTGGTCTAGTCTATTTGGTGTTCTGTAGGCCTCTTGTATGTTTATGGACATCTCTTCTTTAGGTTGGCAATTTTTCTTCTAAGATTTTCTTGAAAATATTTTCTGGACCTTGGAGCCTGGAATCTTCTTTTTCCTCTATTTCTATTATTCTTATATTTTGTCTTTTCATGGTGTCCTTGATTTTTTGGATGTTTTGTGTTTGGAACTTTTCTGATTTTACTTTTTCTTTGAGAGAAGTATCAATTTCTGTGAGTCTATCTTCAGCACAAGATATTCTCTCTTCCATCCCTTGTATTCTATTGGTGATGCTTAACTTGAGGTTCCTGATCTTTTCTCTAGGTTCTCCAGCGCCAGGGTTTTCTCAATTTGTGTTTTCTTTATTGATTCTAATTCTGTTTTCGTGCCTTGCAGTATTTCCTTCATCTGTTTGAATGTGGATTCCTGTCTCTTTATGATGGTCTCTATTTTTTTGTTGTTGTTGTTCATTTTCTCCCTATATGCCACTAATTGTATGTCTACTTGTGTCTCTATTTGTTTGGCTATATTTGCCCATGTTTCTTTTAGAGCTTTGTTTATTTCATCTTTATTTGCCTCCACTTCAGTGGCCAATTCTTTCAGAGATTTGTTCATTTCCTCTTTATTTGTCTGAATTTGAATGGCTACTTCTCTGAGAGATTTGTATGCTTTCTCTTTATATGCCTCAAATAAGTGGATAAGTGTAGCTTTAAAGTCATTTCCCTGTGTTTCCAATGGACTGGAGTATCCATTAATTTGGAGGGTTGTTGGTGAAGCCATAATGTCCTGATTTATGTTGGATGTGGTCTTTCACCAACCCCTGTCAATTGGCTTCTCAGTAACCTTCACTGTTTGTTCCTGGATTTTGCAGTTCAGTCTGGTACCGTCTCTCTCCAGCGTCTGAGAAGTCCTGGGGGCCCACACTAGAGGTCCATAGACCTGGGTGGCCTGGCACATAGTGTGCCTAGTTTGTTTGACAGATCTGCTGGACTTTGGTGCCTGTTTAGTCTACTGTCTGCCACTGAGGGGTTGGGCAGGTCTTATGGAGTCTTTTCCTTATACAATGTCTCTGGTATAAGCCTTGTAGATATCATTTCCCATTTGTAAATTCTGTGTTAGATACAGCACTAACAACAGAGAAATCTATGCATTTCAAACTACACAGATAAGAAATATAATTTCATTTGATACAATATAAACTACCTAGAGATATTTATTTATTTATCTATCTAGTTATTGATTTTTATGTGTCATATAACTGGTAAGAGTCATTTCACCTCATTTACCATGGAGAGATCAAAGTCAGGTCAACAAACTTGGCGGATAGCGCCTTTGCCCACCTAGCCATGTTGGCAGCTTTATTCCTGGAGGGTCTAGGGTAGTTTAGAATGTGAGTATATTTAAAGGCCTGTTCTTTTGCATACCACATATTATAAAGTAGCAAAGGAGGCATTCATTGTGAATGTGAAAAAATAAACTTTCCTACATGCTGTCTGTGTAATATTCTGGAACTATATTCATATAGCAATTTCTAGATAGAACTAAAACATATGTAAATTAAGGAATTGAATATGGTATAAATCATTTCGATAAATTTGTACTGACCACAAATAAGCAATGGTGAAATTATTCAATGTATCTACCTTCTAAGAGTTTCATTACTACTTATGTGAATTTTATTTTACTGCATAAATTATTTTGTTAATTACAGATTGAGATCTGTAAAGAGAATCTGTCTCAAAATGAACTAGCAAATAAGCAATAAATAAAAGAAATATAAGAAACAAAGTAACAACCTTGAAAGATACTTTAATTTTCTTTTTTTTCTTTTTTTTGATACTTTAATTTTCGCTCCACTAAATAATGTCTGTGTTCTGATGCATAAAAGCTGAGTAAATACATTGATTGTGTTCATTAAGCCACTATGTTTTATATATTACCAACCAAGACACAATTTTATAGGAAGTTTTAAGCTCAAATTTATTGGTTATATTTAGGATCATTTCACTTAGTAATATATGTATGTATATACATGTATTTCATTATCATAGATGTTTGCATTTTAAAGAATCTGAGTAAAATTCTTTAAAACACATATATTTATAAGGCTAAGCACTTTTACATTAAAATCAATATAGTATTAAAACTATTTTAAGTTTAAAAATTACCATTTTACAAAAAATAATAAATAAAATGAAATTATGGCAATAGTGGCAATAGTATATAACAGCAACACTGTACTTAAGACCTTGCATAAATTTGTAATATATTTTAATTTAATTTAAATATACAGGATATATTTTCTGTCTCTTTTCATTACGTTTCAAATATTAAACTATTTGAAATGTGGAGACATGTCCATGGTGTGGTGGCAGTGCTATGATGTATTTGGCAAACTCCAAAACAGATTGCTGATCTAAATTTTAGAGATGCTGGCATCAGTTCAAACAATAGATGATGTTGCAGTCTTGCCCTTGAAGTAGGGCAATGCTGGAGAGCGTAATTAATGTCCATTCAAATCAGTGAAAATATAAACAGAAAAATGATTTAACTTTAGATTCTTTGGAGATTATGTTCTAGAAAAGTAACTCAAAGTAAGTGCTTTTAAGTAAAGTAGTATTGATGGACTCTTGAAAAGTATGAACTTTTCAAGATATTACTACGCTCACATACATACACACATATGTAGTAACATCATATAAATATATATGTATACAGAATTTGATATTTTTAGTTTAATAGATGGTCTTCTCTTCATATAAAACAGCAGAAGAGAAAAGGGCCTGTCAGCTATATTTATAAAAGTATACATTATTTTCTTGGTGGTGGTAATTATTCATTATACATTTATTATTATCAATTCCACCATAATTTTTCCACTAATTATTATTCTATGTAAGTGTGTCCACAGAGTCTGATTTTTAGCTTAATGGAGAGCCCTTTCTATGTGTAAAATAGTAGAAGACAAAAGGGCCTGTCAGATATATTTATGAGGGCATAATTTTTTTTGGTAACTCAATAATTTAATCAACAAAAAGGCTTTATCTCTGAAAATCATTATATTCTGAGTAGCTTTGAACAAATGTATATTTTTTTTAAAAAAAAAAGCACTAGCATTTAGAGCATTGAAGGAAATATCCCACATTTGTTAAAACTGAATGTTAGGAGTTGAAAATCAAGATAAGGTGTCAAACACGATTTTTATGATTTTAAGGTCTCTGATTTTCTCCATAAATAATTCAAATGGTTTCAAATATTAATTACAAATGATAAAGTAAGAATTTTTTCCTTTTTAATGTGATTTATAAATTAATTAAAACTATAAACATTAGTAGTTCATAAGTTCCTAAGTACCATGCTATGATTTTATAAACAAAATAATAGAACATAAATTCTACAACTGAACGTTTCTAACTCAGAAGTTCAGGTCTTGAGCAAATCTCATGTATTTGTCCTATGTAAAGTATGTAAAATATATTTGCAACTTGGTTTCTTTAGGTTTCTTCTATGGGTATAGTCATTCTCTGAGTTTATCCAGTAGGGACAAATCCCCCAAATAATAGTAATTTATAGTTTGCATTGTGCAAAGCATCCTATCATGTTTAAATAATATTAAATGCAACATTCTAGGGTTTTATTTTAAAGCCTGTGTATATATTCATGCAAAAAGAAAATGTAATCAACTTTGATGACAACTTCCAATGGTTTATGAGCTATCATTCCATTATTGTTCAACCATTTGAACAACACCATAAGAGTTTTATACAGCTCTTTTCTGGATATATTTGCTCAGACAACTTCAATGATCAAATCATGATTCAAGGCTCAATACCAGCAAATATGAGGAAAAAAGGCAATAAAAGTCTGTAAAGACAGTACAAATTTCGAAACGTCATTTTTCTTGTTTTGTTGCTCTTCATTTCCTCAGGCTCACTGTAAAGTGACTCACAGTAAAATCACTGTGGATAAACATTTTTGTTTTATATTTGAGTTTCTGTACGATATTATTCACATAAGAACTTAAAATGTCCACTATATAACCAGCAGAAGAAAAGTGGCTATCACTCCCAGGTTCCAGAAAAATGGACTGGATGTTTTCCAAGTATGTATTCTCCTTAAGAGTTCAAATATAATAACCTTTATTTGGGAATATCAACTATGATAAAGCTAAAATGCAGCTATAATAATAGAAATGCATAGAGATATTGTTGAGAACATAATGATAATTTTGTAAATGGTGCCTAAGAGTAAAGAATATAGAGAAAATTTGATCCTATTACAGGAAACAAGCTACAGTTTACCCAAACCAGAACCTGACATTCAGCAATTATAAGAACACAGCTTGAGCCTCAGAAAATCTGCAGGTACGTTAGCATACCTGTAAGTCCAGGGAAGCAGCAATGCTGATAACCAAACTTAGAAGACCTGGGATTAGTAAGGACAAATATATAGGATGACTCTTAATCATTCTTCTCTGTGTGAAAATCTTAAGCCATGTAGAATGACAGCTTTTGTGAAGTGTCTAGTTTTTTATTAAATTTATTTATTTTTATTAATTACAGTTTATTCACTTTGTATCCCCCCATAAGCCCCTCCCTCCTCCCCTCCCCATCCCAACCTCCCTCCCCCTTCTTCACGCATGCCCCTCCCAAAGTCCACTGTTAGGGGAGGTCCTCTTCTCCTTACTTCTGATCTTAGTTTATCAGATCACATCAGGAGTGGCTGCATTGTCATCTTCTGTGGCCTGGTAAGGCTGCTCTCCCCTCAGGAAGAGGTGATCAAAGAGCAGGCTAATCAGATTATGTCAGAGGCAGTCCCTCTTCCCATTACTATATAACCCACTTGGACACTAAGCTTCCATGGACTACATCTGTGCAGGGGTTCTAGGTTATCTCCATACCTGGTACTTGGTTGGAGTATGAGTCTCTGGGAAGACCCCTGTGTTCAAATTTTCTGGTTCTGTTGCTCTCCTTGAGGGGTTCCTGTCCTCTCCAGATCTTACTATTTCCCACTTCATACATAAGATTCCCTGCATGTTGCCCAACAGTTGGCCATAAGTCTCAGTGTCTGCTTTGATAGTCTGCAGGGTAGAGCCTTTCAGAGTTTTTATATATTTTTTAAGTGGTATACTTGTTCATTTATCCAATAAGCATACTGATATTTTACGCAAATAAGGATGATTTGGCTGTGTGTGTGTGTGTGTGTGTATTGTTTTATTTCTACCTAATTGTGTATAGTATTTATTTCATCTGAGGGGAACTACTGTTCTTGGAGATAATGAAATATCAGGTTAATGCATAGAGAAATCTGTTTAAGCTCTTATTCTGTGTCTTTGATGCAAAAATCCATTTAGTGTATTTTCCATGGATAGTGGACAAAGAAGATATTTAACTAATAGAAACAGATCCACAACATGAAAGGCCAAGAAGGAATCCAAGTATATTTCTGAGGTATGATTGTTGTGACTACAGCTAAAATAAATGCGTCTCAATAATTTATATGTGAATCTGTCTGTCTATAATTTTACTTGGAGTGATGGACATTCTAACTTGGAAATCCACCGTATGCAAAATGATTAATGCAATGATCTTGGATGTTTGGCAATATATTCTTGCTGCCACAAGAACTTCCTTGAGAAAAGCAAATTACAGCGTTAAAAGAAAGCCTTAGGGATCATGGGACAAAACTATCAGAACTTGGAATATATAAGAGATGATAGCTATGACCTTGTTGGCAAGTGTTATCCAATGCTGTCCTGGAGAAATGTTACACAGTAGGGAAGGAGGACTTCCCCTATCAGTGGACTAGGGAAGATGGATAAGACAGGAAGAGGGAGGGAGGTTGTGACACAGAAGAGATGAGGGAGGGGCTACAATCAGAAGACAAAGTAAATAAATTATAAATTATAATAATAATTATAAAGCTATATTTGTATTTGTTTCCTGGGTCATGAACATGAGTGTGAGTCATTGGGGACATATAAGGAGCTGAAGTGGAGAGAGTAAAAGCTGAAAGATGTATTTCTGCATATGTGTGTGTGTGTGTGTATGTATGTATATATATATATATATATGTATATAATTTTTCAAAATTCAAAAATTCTATTTAATTTAAATGACAATAACTTATTAATGGATTGTTTTTAATCAATAAACAAGTAGTTATTAACCATAAAATAGACTTAATTAGTTTAAGAAAGTAATTATTATTCCTGAAATAAATTATTTTTTATGATTTTACACTACTAATTTTCCTGGGTTATTAAAGAGTAAGGGCATGGTCTGATAATTCTTTAGTTGTTTCTTGTGTGGAACAGATTAGACTATTCTAATCACTAGTAATCATTGCTTATTTTTATGTTTAATCAACTGTTGGCATATTGACTATTTGGAGTTATTGTAACTTGAACTGCAACATATGAAAATAGGTTTTTTGGTCTTTGTTTTTAAGTGCAGACAATGAGATGCATAAAATGTCCCACCAATATTAGAAATAACATTTTCATCATCAACAGACAGCAGTGAGATGCTAATACTCCTGAGACTTGTCAATGTAAATTTCATTTATACCTCCTCATGTAATCTTACTTTTTTAATTTATTTTTTTCATTATTCAATACATGTATTTAACTCTAATTATTGTCACTATGTTTTCATTCCTTATAATAGATATCTATGGTAAATAAAACATGTCAATAAAACCTGAAACAAACCAAGAAACAAAAATCCATGTCAAATAACTGAGTATAAATTTCAGCCTCAATTTAATACTCAGATCATCTCTTACACAGCCCCCCCCAACCAAAAAAAGAATAATGTGAAAACTTCCTTCTATGTAATTTTAAACTTGAAGTGTTTGTAGGACATTCTACAGTCACAAGATTTTTGTTAAGGGATTAACATGTGTGAAAAGAATTAGATAGAAATATGTTGGGTTAGATGTTCAATTTGTTTTTAAATTCTAAAGTTGTAGATTTTCGTGTTACTTTCAAAAAATGTATCTTAGAAAGTCTAATGTTGGTCTAGAATGTATATTTGTACATTTACCTACCTCTGCCCCTCTGAAAAGTCTATGTGCCATGTTGTCACTACTGAAGCATACTTCAGTAAGAGTAAGAAAAGTTCGATGTCTTTCAAGAAATATTTCAGCTAGATAGTAAGCTTTTCCTTGATGGAGGGAATAAATGACTATAAGAAGCTCATATTACATGGAAGCTGTTACATGTAAACTGACCACTCAAAACGAGCATGGGCTAGATGCCCAATAGAAAAATACTGAGAAGCCACTATAATAGTGCATGCCCATAATCCGGACACTCAGGTAGCTGAGGCAGAAATACTATGAGTTCAAGGAAAGCCTGGTTTATGAAATGAAACTATGTCTCAAAAAACAAGAGCATTAAACAAGCAATACACTCATGATATCTAATTAACAAATGAAAACTTATGAATAATAATAATGAAAAAATAATAAATACAAATAAAATAATTTTGTTTAATTTTTTTTCTTTAATATGCAATGTTTCAGAGTATAGGTTATTCTTCCATTTTTTTTCCTCTATGCGTATGTATAACTGTGATAGAAAGTGTGCTAGTTTACTTCAAGATAGCAATTGTTTATTTGTGAATCCCTCTTTGTCACTTTTAATCTCATTGTGATTAAGCATCTCTCAAATTCATGGGCAATTTTTATTCTGTTTACATGCCTCACAACTGAATTATTCTAGATATTAAAATTCATGACATAAACAATCAGTCATAAGAAAGGAGAGAGTCCTCAGATGTCACCAACAGAAAAATAGACAAAAGTGTCAGTATTTTAACATTCACAAAGGACAGGGAAACTGTTTGTCTCTATTAGCACAAATATCTCCATGACATGTAACTAGATTTTTTTCTGGGAATTATGTCATTAATTCATAGCATTATACAAAGGATATATTTAGATTCATTTTTAAAGTAAAATAATGTTATAAGAAAATGAAGCCAAATGCAAAAATGCCTTTTTCATTTTCATTCAATAATTTTAATTCTCATCAGTCCTGTGTTATTTATGCTTCTTTTGGTTTTGTATAAAAATTGACGTATTTCTAATGCATTTATAGAATGCTTCCTTATACAGTAGATTCACTGCAGTGTAGATCACATTAAATTCATATAACAAAATATAATAAACTGAGGGGCTTAAAACACATGAAATGTTTTACACAGCTACATCAACTATATTTTCTTATTAAGGCCTAGCAAATTTATTTCATAACCCCATTATGTTGCCACGACTTCCAGTAACTGTACTTACCAAGAACATTTACTGGGGAAAAGTTCAATGAGCTTGTTTGAGTTTCTCACTAACAGAGTATAAATAAATGACACTCATAATTTTCCTTTTTTTGCTCTTCACCCTAGAACCAACTTCACATAGCTGGCACCTATTTTCCTCAGCTAACAAAAAGGTCCCAAAATACCAATTGGCAGCTAATTTTTTTTATTTTAACAGAAAATTATATATCCCTTGGCATATGCTCTATCCAAATGATATCTGTTACTTAGAGCTATGATACCTTATGTTACTAAGAAAAAAAGTGACAATTATTTCACACTGATCATTCAGTGTGCAACTAAAGTAAACAGATCACCTCTCCTTCCTGATTTCTATGTATTCTACACTTGGGAAAGCAGCAGCATAGGTGAGTAACCATTTTTCAGGTGACTTCTTGGGTGAATCATTATTCAGTGGGGTTTAAAGAGTAACACTGATTTTATTTCAGGCTAGAAGTTTCTAGATAAATTCAGGCAAGAACACTGTCACTGCACACATTCAATCCAATACATCCAACTTTGACCCCTCATTTTCTTTTAACAATCTGTACTATCCATTGCAGCCAGTCCTGGTGAGATCCAATAAGCTAGGGTCAGATGGAAGGGGAGGAGGACCTCCCCTATAAGTGGACTTAGAGAGGGACAGGGAAGAGATGACTGAGGGAGGGTGGAATTGGGAGAGAATTAGGGAGGGGTCTACAGCTGGAACACAAAGTAAATAAACTGTAATTAATATAAAAAATAAAAAATATATTAAAAAACAATCTGTCCTATCATCACACCACATTTGATATGCATGTAAACTATTCTCAGAATGTGCTAATAAATAAATAAACCATAAAGTAAAAATATATACAATAAAATATTTGCTCATTTCATGTCTATAGTAATAGTCACTTTTTCCTTTGAAGTGAGGAGTGCCTTAAGAAAAACTTTATGTTTCAATATTACACTCCACACACACATGCACACACCAAATTACCTTGAAATCACAGTAGTCGCTCACTTCCAGGCCAGGAAAGCAACTTTCTTTAACCTTGAGTGAGTACACATTTGTTCTCCTGATAATGAATTTGCTTAGAGTCATTCTTTATGCATTTATTTATTTGCTTGTTTTAGGTGTATATGCATGATCACATGCCACAACATGCCTATATGTTGGGGACAATTTTAAAAAGTCAGTATTTATGTTTTTCTGCAATGTGGGTTATGAGGATCAAAGGTCTTCTGTCTTGATAGTAAATGTCTTTGCTTGTGGAGTCATCTGACTGGGCCAAATATAATCTATCATAAAATTATTTTAGTTCACAATTCCCTTTAGCTTATACCAACTCATAACTTTTCATTCTAGAATAACATCTAAATTTTAATAATTTATAAAGAATATGTTATATCAAATAATTTCCTATAACATCACATATTTACCTAATTAAATAAAATGAGCATGGAAATGGGATTATTTATATCATAGCATAATCATTAGAGATTTTAAAGAATTTGTTTACTAAACAGTGTAAGGCAGTGAAATAGCAGTATTTGAATGCTAGCTAATACATTGCCATTCCTTATTATTGGAGAGCATTCCTCTATCTTATAATGTAGTAATTAATTTTTCATGTCACATGATAGATGATAAAACTGAGAATTATATTTAATGATTATGAAATATTCTTCCCATTCAAGAATTTTCAATTTTCATTTATTTATCATTTGTTTCATTCAATCATTTGTTCTTTAACGCAGGTATTGAATAAGTTAGTTGTAATCATTTTGATAAAGATAAAATAATACACTGAAGCAAATTTTGAGAAGAATGTATGCATAGCATACATAATAATAAATGGCCATTACTATTATTGGCAAGTATGTGAAAGGGTTTATACTTTTATCTCTGATATTATCCTTAAGTACTTAGTGCTATGGTGGAAACAATGACACGAGAAGCTCCCATCAATATGGAGGACTCTATCTATTCTTTAATTCCGTGGAACATCTGAGTGTAAAGGGAATTTGAAGACTTAGCAGAGGTTAAATTTTAGTCCACTGTATACACCCTTTCCATCTGCCAAGGATGCTATGGGTAGAAGTAATGCTGTCATTTCAGCAGGCTAGTCACTTCCCTGCCACACGCAGTCGTGATTAAACGCCAGAGTATGTGAACCTCACTAAACATCAGAGACCTATGTATGTGAAGGATGTCAAGACCACATGTTCCACTGGCAAATTGAGAACATAGAAACTGAAAGAACAAACCTATCTTTTTAAAATGGTCAGCAATACTGATAACGGTGAGTTTGTATGGATAAATGAAAAGCTTTTCTTTTAAATATTTTATTATTTAATGGATTTCTAATTTATTTTAATATTAGGGATAATTTCAATACAGTTTTCTCCTGATGATCATCCTGCTTTATATCTGTCAGTTTATCACTTTGGCATTTAAGTTACTAACAAACACTCAAAATATTAAATTATTTTCCTCAACTCTGTTTAAATAGTATTTTTAAAAATTATACTACTCAAAATGCATAAAATATTTTTTCTATATTCCTCTCTGATACATCTAGACCACAGTCTACCCACCTTCTCCTCCTCCAAGTCCTTCTCTACCTCCCCTCTCCCCCACATCCCTTACTGCTCCATTATCCTTTAGAAAAGAACAGGCCTCGAATTGAAGGCCTACCAGTGATATCAACTGAAGAAGGCATAACAAGATGCAATAAGACTGGCTCAAGACCTAGCTACACCACGCTTAGGCATATATCCAAAAGACACTCCATCTTAGAACAAATATACTTGCTCAACTATGTTTATTATGGCTTTATTTATAATAGCCAGAAACTAGACACAACCTAGATATCACTCAACCAAAGAATTGATAAACAAAATGTGATAAAGTTACACAAATTATTACTCAGCTGTTAGAAAAAAAAATGGCATTGCTAAATTTACAGGAACATGGATAGAACTAGGAAAATTATCCTAAGTGAGGCAACGCAGACCCAGAAGACAAATATGATATGTGCTCACTTATAAGTGCATATTAGCTGTCAAGTAATGGACAATCACACTACAATACACAGACCCAGAAAACTTAGACATATATATTTTTAATTAATTAATTTAATTTACATCTCAGTAAGAGGTTCCTCCTTCCTCTCCCAGTATTACCCTCTCTCCCACATACCCTCTTCCCTACTCTTCAGAATAAGGGAGCCCCCTCCAGAGACTCTCCAGCTCATCTATTCACTGAGTTCTTTTTTTTTTTTTTTTTTTTTTGCAAAACACATGAGGGTCTTTTTATTGTAAATTACAAGCTGCACCTTGGGCCCACAACACCCACTGCCGAAGTGGTGGGAGCTGAGCGCCCCGTGCCCAGGTTATTTGGGTGATTTATAGATTCCTGTCTGGCAAGCATCTATTGGTCAAAATGTTACATTTTGAATAGATTGGCTATAGGAAGGTTCCCAGACCATTAATGACCAGGTGTCCCTCCCTAGGGGGATGAGCCGGTTTCCTAGCAACTGTATGTCTAGTGGGTGGGGAAAGAATGCAGTAAGGCAGTCCTTCCCTTCAGGGCATTATTGGATTTCTCCACCCACCTAGTTCAGGCCTTAATTAATAATAGCTGCTAATTTTTGGTCTCTCATTTCCCCCTTTCCCATGATCATTTGAAGACCCAATCTTGGGTCTTCCAGATATGACCCCTCGTATCCTATAAGAGTAGATTTAAAGTCATGCTAAATACTGCAGTTGAGCCTTACCTAGTCTCTTTGTTCAGGTTTTTTTTTTTTTTTAAGGTTAAGCCTAGGATAGGTAACTATGAAGTTTGCCTATTTGTCTTAAAATATATAGTTCTAGAACATGCATCTCAGAAATATGCTAGAATTAGAGATCATAGCATTCTGTCTTATAGGACACAGTTTAGAGCAGATGATAAAAGTAGACAAAGAGTAACTCAGATATGCTAACCCTCAAGCTTGTCAGAGGTCTGATGAATATGGCATTTTAACTGTGTAAGCTTATTGTGACAGAGAGTCCCAAAATCCTGGCAGTAGCTCCCCCAAGGTCTCGGAGAAGATTCGGGCATGACAGATGACTGTGACTCTGGATTGTGGTATGCTAACCACTGGGCAATACTGCCTCAACTGGCCCACTGCTAGGGCCCAGCCAAAACTCTGGACACCTGAAGAGTCAATGTTTCACGTTGTCAAGGGCGAGGTGAGGCCATTCTCTCATTTCTTTCTCCACAGAAACAGTCTCTCATCTTAATGTGCCTGGCAGAACTGCCTCTGTTCAGGATGCCGTGAGACACAGGAACCAGGGACACTGCCTAGGTGATGGACTAACTAGTCATCCCTGTTATTTTGATTCACTAAGTTCTTATTCCTCCCCTGTGGCCTGGCAGGGAAGTCCCATCAGAGCGAAGTAATCAAAACAGCAGGCAACATAGTCTATGTTAGAGATACCCCCACTCCTCTAACTAGCCCACATGAAGCCTAAGATGACCATTGGGCTTATCTTCTTGGAGTCTGTGCACTGTAGCATGTGTATGTTTGTATGACTAAAATGTGCTTACAAATGAATATATACCATGTGTGTCTTTCTGGGTCTGGGCTACCTCACTCAGGATGATCTATTCTAGTTCCATCTATTTGCCTGAAAATTTCATGATTTCTTTGTTTTTAAATGGCTGAGTAGTATTCCATTGTGTAAATGTGCCACAGTTGTTTTTTTTTTTTAATCCATTCCTCAGTTGAGGGACATTTGGGTTGTTTCCAGCTTCTGGCTATTACGAATAAAAGGGCTATAAACATAGTTGAGCAAATCTTGTTGTTTGGTTGAACATCTTTTGGGTGTATTTCAGGTGTGGTATAGCTGAGTCTAGAGTTATTACTATCAGTTTTCTGAGAAAGCACCACATTGTTTTCCACAGTGGTTGTCCAATTTTGTCCTCCCATGATCCCCTTTGTCTACATTCTCACATTTTCGCCAGAATGTGTTGTCACTTGAGTTTTTTTTTTAATTTACTTTATTTTTTTCTTTTAATCTCAGCCATTCTCACAGATGTAAGATAGAATCTCAGAGTCGTTTTGATTTGCATTCCCTTGTTGATCTTAGCGCCTGTGCTGTTGGTGTTCTGTTCAAGAAGTTGTCTCCTGTGACATTCATGGGATTTCTTTCATTTTGGTTTTGAAAGTGGACATAAATCATTGTATTAAACTAACATGTTTCTTGAATCTTTATTACAACAAAGATCACCTAAGCCCTATTTCAGCTAAGTGAGGGAAGAAACTCATTGCCATTGTATTCTTGCTTCTTTATGGAGGAGGTGACACCTGTTCAGAATAGTGCTCATGAAACACAGGAAAAAAATGCCATTATAATGAAGAAAAGAGCGAAAGAATAGAAAAAAATGGAGGAAAATTGTGTGTGTGTGTTTGTTTGTCTCTGTAGACTTAAAGACTACACAGATTTCCATTATTTGACTAATAAATTTAAATAAATAAATTACTTATTTTTATTGAAAATAGAGTATTGTTTCATCAAGAATATCTGACCACTGTTTCCTAGTTGCCCCAATCCCTACCTCCCATTTTCTGAAGATCTCCTCTTCCTCCATTTCCCTTTTAAAAAAAAAAATAGCATGCCTTCAAGAGAAAAAAACCAAACACTGGAAAACACCAAAACATTTTACTATACTACAGGGAAAATGCCTTCATATTGAAGCTAGACAGGGCAACCCAATAGGAGGAAAATAGTCCCAAAAGCAAGCCAAAGAGTCAGAGACACTAAGGGGCCAGCTAATATCCAGTTTAAATTGAGGCCAATACCACCATAGGGAGCCCATGCTCCACACTGCCTGGATGGCCAGTAACCAGAGATCCGATATCCCAGAGACACAGTGTCGCCCTAGGATGGCCTCATGGACCTTTCTGGGAATGGTAACTTTAAAAAAATTTGGTGGACTAAAGTGTATAGGGACAAGAGAAGGAGTGATCAGGTGTGTGTGTTAGGGGCGTAGTGGTAGAGAATGTGGGAAGACATAGCTGGAAATATGGGAAACCTAATACACTGGAAACTTCCTGAATCTATGAGGGTGGATGATATGGAGTGTGAGCTGCCCTCTTTTGGAACGAACCAAGGCTTCTGGTGGTGCAGCTGGGTTACATCCCCTTGAGTTGTTGGCTGAGGGAGTACTACAGTGGGGATCCTTATACCCAGGCTGGTGCGTGGACAGAAGGTTGGTCTCTGGAAACTGGCAGTAGAAGATAGTATCTACACAGCGCATTGAACATAGAAAGATCGAGCTGGTGCCTGCATGGAGCCGTCACACTGAGTTCTAGTCTCTGGCATGGAGAAAGAGACCTGGACAACTCCTAACATACACAGAAAGAAATATGAAAAAGAAATTCCTTTAGTAGGATTATAAGAAATTAAGTCTAAAATATTTATTAGGGGTCTAAGGTTGCAGGTCTGTCTTTAGTTGATTATTTAAGATGTGTATGTCACAAAATCCAGTTTCTAGTACAAAAAAAAAGAAAGAAAAATATCATTCATATTAATAACTTGAAATTAAAGTTTTCATGAGGATATAATACTGAATATGCATATATTCCAAAATAGTTAGTGATCAGAGAAGGATAATTTTAGGTTTAAAAATGTTCTTTTATGTTTATTCAATAAATTAAGGGGTGAAGAATTTTATGTGCTTATACTTTCAGTTAATTATAAAAATATTAGGTAAGAAAACATAAATTTTAGCATTATGCAAAAATATTAGAAAAGACAAAACAGTTTAAAATTTCAATTTTATAACTGTTACTATTCTTTGATCTTATACTATATGTCACAATTTACAACATGTTTAACTAAATATTTTTTCCATTAACTGTAAAATTTCCTGATATCCTTTTCACTTCAAATGTCTTTTACCCATGTCTTATTTCACAGAAGAATATTTGAGGCATTTCAAAAATACTAGCTCACTAAATTTTGCAGATTTTACAAATAACAAATACCTTAAAAAGCCACTCACCAGTAGTTTACCTGTAAACTTTTGTATTCTCGGATAGTGATTTCATCGTGGGTTCATTCTGCAAGCCCTGTGTAGGCAGAGACAGATACATAGATAAGTAGATCACCACGTGTTGTGTGATGTTAGAGATGACAGGTAGTAGTCATTACAATTGGAATAAAATAACTGCATGCACAAAATTGCCAAGACAGGTTTACTAGGCAAATTGCTGATATAGAGGCTGCTGCACCTTTTGTATTTTCATTCAACAATTTTCAAACATTGTGGAACACTACAAACACATTTGCCTATGTTGTTTTGGCATAGCACACTCAGGATAATTTCTGATCTTAATTTTTGAGGAAATGTCCACTCTATAATTCACAAATACCAAAAACTTCGTCAAAGTAAAAATGTTGGCTCTCTATTGTATCGACTTCTATACATATCTCCCCCTCTTCTCAGTCATGAACACTCTAGCCCTCTGTGTTTGCTTAACAGAGTACTTGTTTGTACTCATGATAAACGTCGACCTACATGTTTAATATAAACTACATATTTTAGTTATTTGGAAAATATTATCTAGATTTAAAAAAAAACAGACCGTATTATGAAATGATCTCAATTTGTTCTTAACCAGTCCCTTTGCCAGGCTCTGAAATAAAATTCATGTCACTCTGGAAGCCAGGCTATAGCTGGAAATACGATTGACTGTACAATTCTCACTGATCATAAAAATTAGTTATTACTAGTTATTTAAAGGAGACCATTTTTCTGGAGCTAGATGATAAGGGCAATGCATCGGGGTAACAGTTGTTAGAACATTTAGCTGAATTCTAAAATTTGTGGTTGTGTATGTGTGTGTTTGTGTGTGTTTGTGTGTGTTTGTGTGACAGGTACGGTCATACAGAACTCAGACCATTGAGGTCATATCATCATAAGCCAGAAACCAAAGCATAGCCCAGTTGAGCACACAAGAACAGCCCTTATGGTTTAAGAACACTCATTTTCCAAATCATCTTTTGGTTTAAATGTTTAACGGTCTCACTTAATCTTGGGAAAGTAGATGTGTCGTGTATGAAACGGCCTCCTTTAAGAAGCTTGAACTTAGTGACCTGCACTTGCTCTTTCAGTACACATTCTTTTGATGAATCAGAACGTTTCTCTTAAAAAAGTTCATCTTTTTCATATTTGATTCAGAGAACATTTATAAGCGGTAAGAAGGCTCCCCAGTCACTTTGCTCTGACCCTGGGACACAAAGTTTGTGCCCTGTTCATTTCTGTCGGTGACAGAGCTCAGACTGGGTTGCCCTGTGTGGGGACACTCCCATAGCTGTGGATTTCTCATCTTCTGCCAGAAGCTGTGAGTGTGCTTTCTTGTGGTTAAATGGAGGGAATTAGAGAAGATTTAATTCATTGGAGAAGCATACTGAGTTTAAGAGTATTCAATATATTTAGATATTTCCTGGAAAAAATGTAGCCCAAGTGTAATGGTTTCATTTTTAATTTTAATTTAATTTGCAAGTGAAAGGGTATTTACAAAAATATAAATTTAATATTTATTAGGATTCAAGGGGTTATTTTTCTTTACTTCAGAGTTTCAACACACAGTCAACATTTAGAGTAAATATTTCTATACACAGAGTGTGGCTTCATCAGTACTATTACTCAGGAGAAAAGCTATATGGATCATTCAGCTTTGTCTTAGTATTAATTCCATCTGGGGCTAGAGAGCTAGCTCCCTAGTTAAGAACACTCACTTGACGTTCATTCGTCAGCATCCATAATGTGACTCAGAGGATTCTGGTGCATCTTTCTAGCTTGCTGAGTGTATGTGGTGCACATACAAACAACCAGGCACCTGCACACAGGAGGTTCACATATGGACAACAATCACATACATAACTACAAGATAAAATACTGAAAGTAACGATTATCCCCACCTTAATTCAGTGGATTAGCATGAATTAGCCTTAATCCTCCAGATAATGAGAGAATAAAATAAATACATAATTTCTCTATTTCATGTTATTAACTTATAAATGGTAATTTTTACCATGCTTTAGTAGAAAGACACAGAAGTTGGAATGGAAATGCAAGTGATTCTGAACTGAAAACAGAACAACTAAATGTGTATTCATTCACTTATATTTTCCAAAATGCTGCATGTTCTCATCATCACCCAGTCAGCTTATTGAAACTCTCCCTCAGCATAGGTTTTAGTGTACAATTGCCATTTGGAGCTGGGCAACACAGGAGCACCAACAATCTGAGAAACTGGATCTTACTAACATCATTCAGTTTCCTGAATCACAACTGATAAATTATTGTTAAGTGACTTTAAAGAAGTTAGTTGGCTTTGGCTCATTAAGAGCTATACCTTTCTGCTTCAAGTGAGCATTATCCTTAGTTTTCAAAATGGCAGAAATACCACATCCATTTTGTAGTGATAATGAACTTTTGGTAGTGATAATGTACAATCAAGCCTATCTAAAACAGAACAACATTAGATTAGATATTTTTCGAGTTGCAAAAAACATCTCCATCCTCTGCTTTTCTACCTCAAACACACACACACACACACACACACACACACACACACATATATACACTAACCAACTAATTCATTTTTCTCATGGTTGTGGAGAATTATTTTCTTCCAGATTAGCAGAGAAAGTTTTACTCAAATTTTCATGTCATTTCGTATACATTAGTACGCATTTTTGTGCTGTTTTCAGAAATTGTATTTTCATTATTTTAAAAGTTATTGATAAATATGTAGTTATTAGTAAATTTTGACAATTACCATCACATAATATCGTATAATGTATTACTGATCCCTCCACGCACCCAACTTTTCTCAATCTCTTAACCCCAATAGCTTACTTGCACTTCCTATAATACTAGTTTTTGTAGGTTTCTTAAGAATTAGATCATGAAGCACTAGTTTTTCTCTGCTTAGCTTATTCACTTAAGGATATCGCTTTCTGTTAAAAAATAAACTGATATGAATCTACACTGTGTGCGATTTATCCATTCATTGGCTAAGTAGACACTGAGATCATTTCCATTTCTTGGTTTTTGTGTGTAGTGCTAAAATATCTCTTAGGATGGCAATGCTTATGTGAGATACTGTCATTGTGTCCCATGGGTACACACCCACACGCAGGCTTTCTAGGTTATATGGCACATTATCTATTTTGTTTTGAAAGTAGATCAAATTATTTTCTGATCATCTAGTATTTCAAAGTTTAGGGAGGGAGATAGATGTAAAAGCTAATACACAAAATGCATAATCTGTATAAGAGATAGTTTAAATAAAAAGATATTCAAACACAGACGAAGATTTTTCAAGAAAAAGTAGGCAAGAAGTGTTGGCAGCATTTTATGACTTTATCCATTTGTTTATAGTGGATGCTAAAAAAAATAAACTCTACTTTTTACTGTTGTGTCTTTATAATGTGCAACTGCTTCCTGTGGTTTGTGGATTATTTTCTTCAATATAAGCAGAGAGAATATGGCTCAAATATTCATGTCATTCATTACACATTTATTTTTTCTGTCTTGTTTTTATAAATTGTATTTTTGTTACTTTTAAAGTTATTGAAAATTATGTAGTTGTTGCCAAGTTTTTTTTTCTTTTTTAAGTTATTAATATGTATTACAGTTTATTCACTTTGTATTCCTGCTGTGGCCAACTTGCTCCCAATCCCACACTCCCTCCCTCTTCTACTATGCCCCCTAATCCACTGATAGCTGAGGAGCTCCTCCCTTTCCATCACACTCTAGCCTATCATGTCTCTGTGGCCTGGCAAGGCTGCACCTCCCAGGAAGAGGTGCCATTGAGTTCATACCAGAGACAGTTCCTACTCCCCTTACTAAGACACCAACTTGGAGAATGAGTCTATGAGGTACATCTGAGCAGGGGTTTTAGGTCTTCTCCATGCATGGTCCTTAGTTGGGGTATCAGTACTGCAAGCCCCCCCCCCAGGGCCCAGTACTTTTTTTTTCCCTCTCTCTCTCTCTGCTGGTCTCTTTTTGGAGCTCCTGTCCCCTCCAGGTCTTTCTATCTCCAACTTCTTTCATAAAATTCCATGCATTCTGCCCAAAATGTGGCTACAAGTCTCTGCCTCTGCTTCAATACCTCAATCAGTGGAGTCTTTCAGAGTCTTTTCAGAGTGGAGTCTTTCCTCTGGTAGGCTCCTGTCCTGTTCACTGCTTCTCCTGCTTTGGATGTCTATCATATTTGCCCTTCTGAATGAGGATCGACCATTACATGACAATAATGTTTAATGTATGCTTGTCTATGTTTTTCTTAAAAGAACTCCCTCACCTCCAAACTGCAATGTCTTAAGATGAGCTTAGAATTCCAGAAAGCCAGCTATTTTGAGACTGCAAAAGAAAAACAGCTAACCTTATCCAAGGCACTACAGGTTTCAGAGACAAAAGAACTTCAAGGTTTACACCTAGTCTTAGGAAAATAGCTCCTTTCTCACTCTGCCACTAACACTGCCCCATTCTCTATGGTTAGGTACACAAACCCCAGCTTGAAGGATTTTGTCTGCATTCTCTACAGTCCTGATCATTGTGATGTTTGGTCCTGCACCTTGATCACTCTGTAGCCAGATGGGAGTTGCTCTTTCTCAGGTATAAAGATACCCTAGCTGTTAAGGTATTCAAAACTTCCGTTCTTCATTTCTTCCACAATTGTTATTCTTACATTCAACAGTTGGCAATTAATCTTATTTGAAGCTCATGCATCTTTAAAGGATTATCATTATTATTAAAAACAAGTCTTCATTTTCTAATCAGCTGTAAGACTGTTCACAAACAGATGAATTTATTTTATTATATATGTTTATGTGAGTTGTATGCATGTAAGTTTGTATATTACGTCAATGTTTGGGAATACTGGAGGTGGACATAAGAATGGTTGTGAAATACCATATTGGTGTCGGGAACTGAACCCAAATAATCTGCAAGAATAACAGGCGTTTTTAATTGCCAAGGCAGTTCTAAAGACCATGTTATGTAAAATCTATCCCATTTAAAATTCTATTGTCTGACAAATGAAAACTACCATATAATAAAAGCATTAGATATTTTTTTTTCAAATAAGAATTCAGTAAGAACACATCACACAGAGTGCATACTATCACTTAATGCTCTAATTTGTGTTACACAGAAGTATTTACTCTTAAAATAACTCTATTGCGATATATTCATCTCTGATCCTAGCCTATCAGGTCTCATCAGGACTGGCTACTGTCTTCTTCTGTGGCCTAGTAATGCTACCCCCACCTCAGGGGGAAGTGATCAAAGAGCCAGCCACAGAGTTCATGTCAGAGACAGCCCCTGTTCCCCTTACTAGGGAACACACTTGGACACTGAGCTGCCATGGGCTATGTCTGTACAGGGATTCTAGGTTATCTTCATGCATGGTCCTTGGTTGGAGTTTCAATCTCAGAAAAAAACCCTTTGCCCAGATTTTTTTTTTCTCAGCCCTAAATAGAATATTTACATCACTCCTTCTAGGCTTCAGGGAACATCTCAGAATAAGAAGCAGAATGATTGTAAAAGCCAGAGGTGAAGAATTATTGGACATCATTGCCTAGTAACAGGATTATTGCAATCATGTATTTACAGCATCTGTGGTTACCAGTATGGAACTAAACAAGATCAAACCAATCAGCACAATGATAATAGGTTATTTCAATACCCAACTCTCACTTGTGTTGGCCATTCAGAAGGAAGAAGAAGAAGAAGAGGAGGAGGAGGAGGAGGAGGAGGAGGAGGAGGAGGAGGAGGAGGAAAACAGCCATGGCAGGGCAGTGGATATTAAATGGTAGAATATTTATTTTAAAAAAATGAAGAATGCTTTAGATGCAACCCCAAATCCAACTGTGTATCAGTGAAATCACAACTGGTATGGAAGCAAGAGAAGATCAGTTAAGGCTTAAAGAAAATGAAGCTACACTTTTTATTTTAATCTGGCAGTCACAATAAAACTTTAATATATCTTATCGAACATCTGTAAGCATAACTTAAGCAGCTGAGATGTCATCAATAAGTGATGCAAACAAGCCGTTTTGTCTAGGAAATCCAAAGCAAGAAATGTAGAAGTTTCAAGTATAATGATCATGTAAACTATGGCTTCCAACAGCCTTCTGATGCCTGTGGTCATACATCGCTGTGTTCCTCAACCAGCATCAAAGAAGCTTCCTCCTGCAGTAAATGGGGACAAATACTGAGACCCCAGCTGGGAAATGTATGGAGCACAAGAGACTTTGGCATACTCAATCCTGGAAGGGATGTTTTCATGAAATCCCTTCTCTCCGGGCTAAGGGAAATTTGCAGAAGTGGAGTCAAGAAGATTTTAAGAGCCAAAGGGAATGGAAGACATGAAGGAAACAAAGCCTGATAGACACAACAGAACTGTTGCACATACAAAATCACTCAGGCAGTGGCAGCATGCACAGTGCCTGCCCAGGTTTAAGTCAGATGAAGCCCCAACACTGAAAACGGGAAGTGGACATCACCCCCATCCCTAACCCAGAAGCTATCTCCAACTGACAATTATGCTCTCAAAAAAAAAGTATTTTTCGAACAGAGTCTCAGCAGGCACATAAACCACACTTAAGAAAAAGGCCCTAGGCCCAGCAGTCGATGACCCACAAATAAACTAACTCAATAATTTTTTTCGAGTTTTTGTTTTTACCCACAATGCTTTGTTTGAGAACATTGTTAACCCTATATTTTGCTTATATATTATGATTCTGTGGTGTGTCTTTATGGAATATCTGAGTTGGTGAATGTGTATGTCTCTGTATGTTTTTTTCTTTGACTCCTTTTTTTTTCCTGTTCATTGTTCTCTTCTGTTCTACTCATGTGTATTGGTTTTATTTTATCTTACATTTATTATTATTATTATTATTATCATCATCATCATTATTAATTTCAGATCTCTGTTTTCAAATGAGAAATAGAAAGAAGAATATATGGTTTTGGGTGTGAAGACATAATTTCTCTTTTATTATTACTATTATTATTATCATCATCATCATCATCATCATCATCATCATCATCATTTATTACAGTTTATTCAGTTTGTATCCCAGCTGTGAACCCCTCCTTCTTCTCCTCCCAATCCTGCCTTCCTTCCCTCTTCTCCCCCTATGTCCCTCCACTAGTCCACTGATAGAGGAGGTCATCCTCCTCTATTATTTGACCATAGCCTATCAGGTCTTATAGGATTGCCTTCATTGTCTTCTTCTGTAGCCTGGCAAAGCTGCATTCAACTCATTCTGATTATCTCAGCAGGGGGAGATAATCAGAGAGCCTACCAGTGAGTTCAGGCCAGAGAAAATCCTTGCTCACCTTACTAGGGATCTCACTTGGAGAATGAGTCTATGGGCTACATGTAGCCAGGATTTTAGGTCCTCTCTGTGCATTGTTCTTGGTTGAGGTATCAGTCACTGGAGGGCCACTAGGGCCCAGTTTTTATCACTCTCTTGATCTCCTTTTGTAGATCCTGTCCCCTCCAGCTCTTTCAATCTCCTCCTTTTTTCATAAGATTTCCTTCAATATGCCCAAAGATTGGTTATGAGTCTCAGCCTCTGCTTTGATACCTTGATCAGTACAGTCTTTCAGAGTACGTCTGTGATAGGCTTCTGTCTTGTTTCCTGTCTTCTCCTGCATCCAAATCGTGAGAACTAGAAAAGATCATCTTGAGTGAGGTAATCCAGAATCAGAAAGACACACATGGTATAAACTCACTCATAAGTGGGTATTAGTCATAACTTATAGGATAAACATACTAAAATCTATACTCCTACAGAAGCTGAACAATAAGCAAGACCCTAGGGAAGATGCCCAATCCTCAATCAGAAGGACAAATGCAATAATTTCTGTTTTTATTAATTATTTAGATTATTCCATAATCATACATAAGTCTAGTATGGTTAGTATATTTTGTAATTTGTATTAATTTCTTTTTATTTTTAATTAAAATTTTATTTTTTTACAATAATTACATTTTATTTGCTTTATATCCCAGCTATAGCCCTCTCCCTCATTCCCTCCCTATCCCACCCTCCTTCCCTCATCTCCTCCCATGCTCCTCTCCAAGCCCACTGATAGAGGAGGTCCTCCTGTCCTTCCATCTGACCCTAGCTTATCATGTCTCATCAGGAATGACTGCAATGTCCTCTTCTGTGAACTGGCAAGGCTGCTCCCTTCTTGGGGGTGGGGGGTGTCAAAGAGCCAGCCACTGAGTTCATGTCATAGACAGTCCCTGTTTCCCTTATTAGAGCACCCACTTGGATACTGAGCTGCCACGGCTACATCTGAGCATGGGTTCTAGGTTATACCTATGAATGGTCCTTGTTTGTAGTATCAGTCTCAGAAAAGACCCCTGTGTCCATTTATTTTGGTTCTGTTGCTCTCCTTTTTGATTATTACAATTTTGTTCACTTTGTATCCTAGCTGTAGCCTCGTCCTTCATCTCCTCACAATCCTGTTCTCCCTCCCTCTTCTCATCCCATGACCCTCCCCCAGCCCACTGATAGGGGAGATAGTCTTCTCCTTCCATCTGGCCCTAGCCTATCAGGTCTCATCAGGACTAGCAGCATTGTCTTCCTCTGTGGGCATGTACAGCTGTGCTACCCCCAGGAGCAGAGGCTGTCTCTGACATGAACTCAATGGCTGTCTCTTTGATAATTTCTCACTGTCTCTTTTAAATTCCAACTGATTTTATTATTTATTTTTTTTCTTTTTTATTTTCATTTATTAAAATTTATCCAATTTGTATCTCGGATGTGGCCCTCTCTCTTTATATATACTCAAGTGACAACACATGCTGGAGAGGATGTGGAGAAAGGGGAACCCTCCTCCACTTTTGGTGGGAGTGTAAACATGTACAACAACTTTGGAAATCAATCTGGCGCTTTCTCAGAAAATTAGGAATAGTGCTACCTCAAGGTACAGCTATACCACTCCTAGGCATATATCCAAAATATGCCCAACTATAAAACAAAGACATTTGCTCAACCATGTTTATAGCAGCTCTATCTGTATTAACCAGAATGTGGAAACAATCTCGATGTCCCTCAGTGGAGGGATGGATACAGAAATTGTGGTACAGTTACACAATGGATTACTACTCAGCTATTAAAAACAAAGAAATCATGAAATTTTCAGGCAAATGGTGGGAATTTAGAAAAGATCATCCTGAGTGACGTAACCCAGAAGCAGAAAGACACATATGGTATATACTCACTCATAAGTGGATATTAACCACAAAATATGGGCTAAACATACTAAAATCTATACTCCTAAAGAAGCTAAACAACAAGAACTTCATGTCAGAAATAGTCCCTATTCCCCTTACTAGAATAACCCACTTAGTTACTGAGCTACCACAGGCTACATCCGAGCAGGAGCCTGCTTTCTTATAGAACCTAGATTACTAGCCCAGGGATGGAACCACCCACAATGGGTTATGCACTCCAGTATCAATAACTCATCAGGAAAACACCCTATGGAAAGATATTATGGAGGCATCTTCTCAGCTGAGGTTCCCTGCTTTATGATTGCTCTAACTTGTGTCCAGTTCACACGAAACCGTCAAGCACACCATTCACTTCAGAAACAGTCCCAAGATCCTAAATTAGAATTGTTCTTAACATCCCTTCCCTGGAAACTGTCTTTAGTGGTTCCAGAAGAAACCCTAACAAAAACAAATGGTGCATATAATCTTCAATTTTACTCTCCAAACTTAGCAATCAATTTTAATAATGTCTGTGACATCAAATGATCTGGAGATTGCTCTCCACCAGCAAGGAAGTAAGAAATTCTACAGTGAATATCAGCTGGCAATCCTATAATTTCATTGAATTACTTCTCTGTCTACCTAAAAATACAACAGATTCCATAACTTAAAACTGAATCTTTTTCTTCAAGTTGAACATTAACACCCAAACTAGCTCTGTTATGCTAAGGAATATGCTCAAATTATTATTATCATAGTAGTGCATTAAAATCCTTGTTCATTGCTCTTTTATTCATAATATCAGTGCAATGGATTCAATCAACCTAGATGTCCATCAGCTGACATATGGATAATGAAAATGTGCTGCACTTAAACAATGACTATTTCAAAGTTTTAATAATTGGAGACTACATTGGTCATGAGCCCTAGGGGAAAACTTAATTCTTCTTGATGAACATAGAGATAAAATGACTCACAATAACTTACTAATGCCAAACCCCTAAATCAGTAAGCTGCTCCACATTCAACAGAACAGTCTTCTTGGTGCAGTTTTTATTTAATACCGCAGCCCACAACTGGCCAATGTGTAAAACATGAGAGTCATTGTAATGGTTGGCTGTACATGGGATTTCTTTAACAAACCCTACACATCAAGGCTCAGTGATCTATAGGGAAGAGTGTGTGAAAAGATTCTAACAGTCAGATGTGGAGAATGACTCCATGAAATCTTTGCATTCAAAACAAAAGAGGATGGATACATATAAAATGACAGGGACTGTGGCACCATATTCAAGATCTTAGAAGTTTAAATTAGAGGAAGTCCCAGAATTGAAATTAAAAAACAAATGATCTTAAAGTATTATTCTTGACCAAAAGCTATTTATAATTTACAGATTCTGGAAGAAAGGAAAATCAGTTTTCTTCAACAGAGTGACACTGAATAGGTGTCTCAACTGCTAGCCTCCATTAAGCTTACACTCATAAGGCATAGGCCAATATAAAGTGGACTCCACCACATTTTTTGTTTGTTTGTTTGTTTTATTTTTTCATATTGCATACTGTTTTTTTTTGGGGAGGAGTGTTAATAAAACATGATGGAGGCTCTTGAAGAACTGTAAAAGGGGAAAATAATGATGAATATGTGAAAAAATTAAAAAGAAAAAATAAAAATAAAAACAATTTAAAGAATGGGGACATCATCAGAGAATTTCAAAAAATATCAAAGTGTGTTCATGTTAATTAGGGACAGTGGGAACATCCCTAAACTGAAAACTACAAAATCCAAAATTATCCAAAATGTGAGACGTTTAAAGCAAGTTAGCTTCACACAGAACATTTTGCACCATGAATATTTATATCATATACAAACTACTGGATCTATATGTGTAATTTTCAAATGATGATTTAGACAAAGGGACACATCATCCTAGTACCTCCCTGAAAAAATATGAAGCTAAGTCTTGGTATTTCATCAAATTCCAACAAGTGTATGCTATTCCTGTTTGACTACCCGCACCCTTTATGATTGTTTGTTCTAACCAGATAAATCACAGAAATTCATGCCAAACATAATACTTTTAGTATTGGAGATAAATAGAACAGCAAGACTAAACACACATTTGCTGTTGAGATTTTAGGTCATGTAGAATCAGAATATTTCCAAAATAATTATAACCACTTATAAAAACAAATCAATCGTGTTTACATATGAAACCCAATTAAAATCTCTAGACACTAGAGCTTTGTTGAGTTTCTGTAGTTGACTATATTCTCTGTGTATTAGAACATACAATGTTTAGAAGAAGGTATTTTTGTCTTCAGAGACAAAGACAATTGGGAACCTGATGTTTCGACTCTTAGTGAGGGTTATGTAAATCATCTCATTTCTCATTCTAATTCTTCTCATTTTCCTTTCAAAAATATGTCTATGGGTATATTATATTTCAGTAAACTCTGCTAACAACAGACGTTAGAGCAGGAAGGTTTAGAGAACATCCTGAAGTTACTGTTTCCAGTATAAACAAAGGATGCCTTTATAGAATGTTGGAAGAGTGTTTGTCCTGACAGCTTTGTATATTCCAAGATAGCAAATTCAATTTTACCTGACCTCCAACCTTGTACTAAATTATTCACAGATACCACACAATGAAGACAAATAAAATTTTCATTCATTGGAACTCGTTGTCAAATGCAAATTTTCTTAAATGCCTGTATCATGTGTGCTAAATAAAATGTAGTTTATAAGACTTAGGGGTTCTGTTAAATAAATAGATTTGTTAAGCTAATAAAATGTTGGCACAATAAAATCATCTATTTAGAAGGTTTCTAGTACATTTTGCTAAATTGCCCTCACAAATTTGCAATTAGAGGGCTTGGAATTTTCAAAAACTTAATGATTTGAGTCATCATAAGCAAAATTAAATTTTTATGATAGTATTAAATACAGACTCTCCAAATGTGATTTTTATGGGAACTGTCTCTGCCTGAGGTTCAAGTCTACTTAAAATATATTTAGAAACTTAAAATTGCTCTTTTTAATGCCAATATCACAATCTTGTCATTTGATATTTAATTATATTTTTCAAACTGTAAGTTTTTATATCACATATTTCAAATGTACTACTTGTGGTCTCGTTATAAAATTAATGGTATTTATTCTGTATAATTATAGTACAAGTTAACAATTTTCATATAATGTACTTGCCATTTAAGAATTTTGCTAGTTTTTGCTTAAGTCCAAAATGATAGAGATGAACAGTTTTTAGCATTCCTCTTTTTGTTTCATTTAAAAGTATTATGCACAACTGCCTTACTATTTACCGTGCAGTGAAATTAGTGTTTCTAAAGTGTTACATTTTTTCATCAGATGCATACAAGTATTGTTTTAAGTATTAAAATTTCCTAGTTTATTTGATTCATTTTCTGGAAATTTTGTCAACTAATTTTTTTTCACTGAACTATGTGATTTACATTGAAATATTGTTCATCCTCTTCTTTGCTTTGTTTTGCAGTTAATAGGTATGAAAACCTGAGCATGCCTAATTTTGTTTCTCTTCCATAATTTTCATATATTATATTAAAATGGCTTCTCTTTTCTGATATGTTTCCTTTTCTATTGTGAAACAATCAGAATTGTTGAATCATAGGGTCCAGGTCAGATAGACTAGATTAAAATTCTTTTCAAATCTGTGTCTCTAGTTATTTTCAAATGACAAAAATAGTAGAAATAATATGTTAAATTATCTCATATAAAGAGAAGATGAATCAAACCTTGCCAACTGTCACTTCAAAATTAGTAGCTGCCTGAGAAAGTCATCATATTAAAGTTGTATAGTAGCTTTTCTGACCTTAAACTTACTAAAGAGGATGAGTTGCTTGATAAAAAAGTTTAATTACTTGGACAAAGCCTTTTGGCAGAAGATGTCACAGGTTATTGTTGAGAAGATTCTTATTAAACTAAATACATGGATAACTTGAGTTTGGGATAAAGTAATAACTAATTGGTATAGAGAAAGTGGACAGCCTTGTCTTTTCCTGACTTTAGTGGAACTGCTTTGAGTTTCTCTCCATTTAATTTGGTGTTGGCAATCAGTTTGCTGCATATAGCCTTTATTATGTTTAGGTATGAACTTTCAATCCCTGGTCTCTCCATGACTTTTATCATGAAGGGCTGTTGGATTTTTTTTTTTCAGAAGCTTTTTCTGAAGCTAATAAGATGATCTCGTGATTTTTTAATTTGAATTTGTTTATATGGTGGATTACATTGATGGATTTTCATATGTCGAAGCATGCCTGCATCCCTGATAAGAAGTCTACATTATAATGGAGGATGGTGTATTTGATGTGTTCTTGTATTTGGTTTTCGAGTCTATTATGGAGTATTTTTGCAGCGATATTCATGAGTAAAATTGGTATGAAATTCTCTTTCTTAGTTGATTCTTTGTGTGGCTTATATATCAGGGAGACTGTGGCTTCCTAGAATGAGTCTGGCAATATGCCTTCAGTTTCTATTATGTGGAGTAGTTTCTAGTTAGAGAAATAAGACAACTTAAGGAGATCAAAGGGACATAAATTGAGAAGAAAAATGTCAAAGTATCGCAATTTATAGATAATATGAGAGTGTACATAAGTGACCGCAAAAATTCTAATGTAGAACTCTTTCAGATGATAAACAGCTTTAGAAAAGTGGCTGGATTCAAGATTAATTCAATGTATTCAGTAGCCCTCTTGTACAACAAGATGGCTGAGAAAGAAATTAGGGAAATTACACCTTTCACAGTAACCACAAATAATATAAAGTACCTTGGTGTACCTAAAACCTGAAGTGAAAGACCTATATGACAAGAACTTCAAGGATCTGAAGAAAGAAATTAAAGAATACATTAGAAGATGGAAAGATGCTCCATCTCATGTATCAGTAAGATTAACATAGTAAAAAAAAAAATGGCCATTTACCAAAAACAATCTATATAGATTCAATACAGTCCTCATCAAAATAAAATACCGTTCTTTACAGGCCTTGAAAGAACAATTCTAAACTTCATATGGAAAAAGAACAAAAACACTGAATATCTAAAAAAATTTCCATGCAATAGAAAAAACTTCTGGAGGTATATCCATACATGATATAAAACTATATTACAGAGTAATAGTAATAAAAAAATACATGGTACTGGCATGGAAATAGATTGGGTGATTAATGAAATCTAATCAAGGACACAGAAATAAACCCACAGACCTATGGTCACTTGATTTTTGACAAAGAAACCATAACCGTACAATGAAAAAAGGACAGCATCTTCAAAACTGGTCTAAATGGATATCTACATGTAGAAAAATGCAAATAGATCTGTATTTATTTCACTGTACAAAACTCAAATCCAAGTGGATCAAAGACCTTACTATAACACCAGATACACTAAATCTAAGAAAAAGTGAGGAAAAGCCTCAAACACATTGGCACAGGAGACTACTTCCTGAATAGAATACCAACATCTCAGGCTCTAATATCAACAATTAACAAATAGGACATGTTTCCGTATTGCAAAGAACACTGTCAATAGAAGGGAACAACAGTGTACTGATAGGAAAAAGATCTTCACCAATCCTACATCTGATGAAAGGGCTAGTATCCAAATATATATAATGAACTCAAGAAATCAAATACCCATAAACAAAATAACCCCATAAAAAATGGGCACAAAACTCAATAGGGGAATCTCAAATGGTGGAGAAGCATTTCAAGACATGCTCAACTTCCTTAGTCATGGGAAAAATGGAAATCAAAACAGCTCTGAGATGCATCTCACACCAGTCAGAATGGCTAAGATCAAAAACTCAAGTGAGAACACATGCTGGAGAGGGAGTGGAAAAGTGGAATACTTCTCCATTGCTGGTTATATTGTAAACATGTACAGTCACTTTGGAAATCAATCTGGCACTTTCTCTGAAAATTGGGATTAGCTTTACCTCAAGACCCAGCTATACCTCTCCTGGGTATATACGCCAAAGACACACCACCACACAACAGAACACTTGCTCAACTATGTTCATTGTAGCTTTATTCACAATAGCCAGAATATGGAAATAACCTAGATGTCTCTCAGTGGAAGAATGGATAAAGAAACTGTGGCACATTTACATAATAAAATGCTACTCAGCTATTAAAAACAAAGCAATCATGAAATTTGCAGGCAAATGGATGGAACTAGAAAAGATCTTCCTGAGGGTGGAAACCAAGATCTAGAAAGATACACATGATATGCACTCTCTTATAAATGGATTTTATCCATACAACATCAGATAGGCATACTGTGAGGCACAGACTGGAAGAAGAGAAGAAACATAGAGTACACAAAGGATGA
This sequence comes from Psammomys obesus, assembly GCF_907164565.1. NCBI lineage: Eukaryota > Metazoa > Chordata > Mammalia > Rodentia > Muridae > Psammomys > Psammomys obesus. The sequence goes on from NW_026592666.1 coordinate 1,071,668, forward strand.
TGCTTAAATCTCACTCAGCTGGGGAGATTGAATGGACAGACGTAGTAGCCGAAGAAAACAAATAAGGTAGGAGTGGGGATGCAGAAAATTAAGAGGGTAGAGAACAAACCTGGTGAGAGCAAGGGCGAGAGGACAGAAGAACTACAGAGAAAATAGATATTGAGGGTTGGGGTATCTATGTGCCAAGCTGGAGACCTAAGTCAGGATAGACTTTTTGGAGAATACGGGGGGTACACAAGCAGAGACTCCTAGTAGCAAAGACCATAGAGACTGAAGAGGACATTCTTTATCTAACTAGACTAGTCTCCTAGCAGAGGGAAGGGACCACAAATCCACCCACAAAACTTTGACCAAAAATTTACCATGCCTCCAACATACGCAGGGATAAAGATAGAATAGATGCCCCAGAGATCGAGGAATGCCCAACCAATGCCTGGCCCAACCAAAGACCCACCCTGAGAGTGCCAACCTAACACCATGAAGGATGCTCTGCTAAACTTACAAACAGGAGCCTGACAGAGTTGTCCTCTGAAAGGTACTAACCAACTCAAAACATTTTCTGAGGCTCACAGTCAAACACTGGGTGATGCATAGAGACTCTTGGGGAATAGTGGAAGGAAAGAGAAAAGACATGGAAATGACAGGCGTTCCATAAGAAGACCAATAAAGCCAACTAACTAGGGCTCAGAAGGACTTGCTAAGACTGAAGCATCAACCAAGGAGCATGCATGAAGTGGACCTAGGCCCCATACAAGGGTGTAGCTGATGGGCAGCTTAGGCCTCATATAGGTTTTAAAGTAAAGGAAGTAGGGACAGCATAGGACATAGATATACTTACCAGCTTTTTGGTCACATTCCCCTGGCAGAACTGCCTTGCCAGGCCACAGGGGAAGAGGACAGGCTCAGTCCTGATGCAATTTGATGAGCTAGCCTAGATGGTAAAGGAAGTGCCCATTTTCTGAGGAAAAGTGAAGAGGGAGGAGAGAGAGTGAAACTAGGAGGGGAGGAGGGGTAAGGCTACAAAAAAGATATAAGGTGAATAAAAACAATAACAGTGATGAAATAAAAAAAGTAATGTCTATTCACAGGTGTGTACATGCTCAAATGCTTGAGAAGTTAATGTGTTTCTATACTGTGTCTTTTTTCCAGTCGTTTTGGCACTCTTAAAACAAAACAATACAACAACAACAAAACACTTATGAAAGGTAAAAGGTATGCCTTATTCTGCTGCATTCTGTCCTGTGGACTACCTAAGCGGTAGTTGGCTTCAAGATGAAGTTACTCCAAGATTTAGAGGACTAGGATTTGTTTCACAACAATCTAATACACTACTATTTGCCAAGCACACACATGCACACGGAATGTGGAGCACGCCTCTGAATGTAAGATTGAGCAAAGTAAAAGACAATAATGTACCTAATTCCTGGGAAAGTAAAGAAACAATGCTAAACAAACAATAAAGAAAAGATTGCATAATATAATCAAATAAAGCAAGCTTCCTTAAACATTAAAGCTTAATGCAAAAGCTTAAGCATAATTACATATTTTCCATGCAGGGAATAATTATTTCTGACCTACAAGTTCAACAAAGGTCATATGTCAACAAAGTCAATGTAGAATAAAGGGATATGAAACTTTTTAAGGAAATGAATATAGTAAATAACTAATATCTCCTGTAGTGATATATACTGTATATATAATATATGTATACTATTTAATTTGATTTATCAAGAATATCAATGAAACAGGAAATTTAAGATGTATGGATATAAAAGTATGAGGAAAAAAGAAAAACAAAAAACAAACAAACAAACAAACAACAACAACAAAAAAACACCTGAAGCTTTGCACAAGAGTCAAATTCCCAGCATGAAAGAAAAGACACTATCCAACCTTTCAGCGTAAAGGAGAAGAGAACAATTCTAAACTTTATTGAAACCCCTGTATAATATGATGGTGTTTGATTAAGGATTAAGATGAGGGATGAAGGTGGTATTGGGAGAGACTGAGGGAGTATGTTACAAAGGGGATACAGAATGAATAAACTGTAATTAATATAAAAATTAAAATTAAAAAAAAGATTAAAGACTCCTTGCATAATAATTGTAGAAAGTTAGGCTTTCAGGGTAAGTCATTTAAGAAGAACTAGAAAAATAAATCAACAGTAAATTATTCACAAACATTGCTTGTGTTACCAATTATCTGGATGGAGTCCTTTGCTCAGATGAAAATCACTAGTAGGTAAGATGTTTGTCTAGTCTTGGTCATTCCGTGGTACAAAATACCCAACACTTAGGGCCTGAGCTGGAAGACCTAGAGACTTAGAGATTTCAACTCTGAAATCAAAGGGTTTATTAGTCCATGATTTTTATGCCAGGGACTCATGTGCTCATTCTGAGATGGGAAATGTATTGCTTTGGAATTCATTCACTGCCATCTTCATAGTCACTACTGTTCTGCTTTCACTTTCTATACCCCCTCTTCTTTGCACCAGTTCAACCTCTTCTACTAATAAACCTTTTAAAATACAATAAAATACCCCAATAAAATAAAATACCTGTCAATAGACCTAATGAGGCAACACGAGGTGGCTGAGCAGAAAAGGGACTCCTAATTCACTTTAAATGTGGAAAAAATAATCTGCATATGTTGCCTAAAGGATGTACGTGGCAAGGCCTTTGCACTGATAGTGACATCATTGAAATGAAGGTCTATTTGCGCACCTACCACAAGCCTTCTGCTGGACTGTAAGTGAGTTATCCAGATGGTATTTGTGAATTCAGTAGTGTTACAGAAGCTCAATAAGCATTTATTTCTGTGAGACATTTCTGGCTCACTTATCAAATTATTGATTTTAAGCTCAAGAATTAACTCTCAAGATGAAATATGCAAAAGTGAATGTGAATATAAATACCATTTCAGAACAGGTATCTAATAAGTAGTGGTTTTTTGTTTAATAATATTTATTTTTTTATTAATTACACTGTGTTCACTTTGTATCCCCCCATAAGCCCCTCCCTTCATCCCTCCCGATCCCTCCCTCCCTCCCCTTCTTCACTCATGCCTTCCCCAAGTCCACTGATGAGGGAGGTCCTCCTTCCTTCTGATCTTAGTCTATCAGTTCTCATCAGGAGTGGCTGCATTGTCATCTTCTGTGGCCTGGTAACGCTGCTCCCCCCTCAGGGGAAGGTGAGCAAAGAGCAGGCCAACCAGATTATGTTAGAATCATTCTATTTCTTTGTATCAGAGAATATACATTTACCACTAGTAACTTTAAGAATACAATGGCTTTTTGACCTAGATAAAACCTTTTGGTTAGAGATAAATTGATTATAATTAAGAGTGTGCTAAAATCCAGTGGCAGTGACAGTTGTTTCAAGGTTGTACATCACTCTGAGGCTGAAACACAATGTGCATGATGTTGGCCTCTGATAGCAGTATCAATGATCATCATACTAAAACCTATAATTTTCAATATTTTTCTGTGAAATATATTGAAATTTCTATTTTATTTGATAGCACAATATTTATAATATATTGCTATTTAGAAAGAAAAAGTTATTTTCTATAATATCATACTTAAAATAATTTCTACCAAGGTATTAGGTGATAATTCATATATAGCATTTTTTTTGAAATTGATGGGTAAACTTAACTGTGTTATCTAAGAATTATAAACAAACAAACAAAAAAAAACCTCTTAATGTCTTCACAGAAGATGCAGCTTTACAAATAGAGACAAGTCCTTAGAACTTGTAAGGTTAGTCTCGTGAACTTTGTGTTATAATTCTTTGCAATGCATTTGACTCCTTGTTCTCTCTGCTCAGAGTAAATTTTATTCATGTTGACAGCAAAAGTAATTGCTTTGAACATTAAAAGAGGCATTGTTGGAGAAAGTTTAACAGGGTTTTCTTACCTCACTTCTGCACTCTCTGCATTTCTTTTTAAATAAATAAATTGGAAAAGGCAAGTACAAGCCTAGCAGTTTAAAAATGTGATATTGGCAAGGACATCGTTGCTCTTTCATATGTGAAAAACCTTCTAATATTTCCTATTAGTTCGCATTATGGAAGTTTTCACTAAAAATCACTGATCACTCTCTGCTTACCAATGCTCTTTTGCTGTAACCTGAATAACAAAGTTATAAGGAACTTACATATGTGTTCACATATGTGTGTGTATGAGCGTGTATGTGTGTGCCTTCCTCAGTGTGTGTGTGCACATGGGAACTGGGACTGTCTCTGACATGTGTGTGTGTTGGTGTGGGTATGGGTATGTGGGTGTGTACATACACAGAGGGGCTCTAGAGGTAGTTAAGCAATTAAGGATATTTACTGTTTTCCCAGAGGACCGGGTTTGGTTCCTAGAATCCACATATCCGCATAGTGTCTCACAAACACCTGTATTTCCAGTTTCTGATGAGCTGTGCCCTCTTGTGGCCTGTGACCACCAGTCATGCAAATGTTATACTAACATACCTGCAGGCAAAATGTGCATATGTATTTAAAAATAGCCTCAATGTGTGCTGCAGCTGTAACATTGGGGAGGAAGTAAACAAAAGAGGACCCATAGGGTAGACAGGCAGGTCATGCAGCATAGCAGATTACAGGCCAGCGGGAGACAATGTCAAAAGAGCGGAAGAACTACACCATAGGTAGTTCTCAGCCTTATGTTACTGTGTGTGCATTCACATATCGACATTTTAGGTCATCCTGTATCTGATAGAGTTGACAAGATTGGCTATCACACCCATGAGTACACAGTAATATTTTTTTTCACAGAACTAAGTTCTTAACTAGATAATAATATTTGTTTAATATTTAAAATGGAAATTGGAAAAAAAACTAGAGTAACAAATAATCACAAATTCCACAGAAATTGCTGAAGATGGGCAATGGTGAATCTTTGTGTCAGCTTATGGAAGATCTTGTCTCACAAGCAGAGTTTACGCACAATTCTGACATCTAGTCAGACTTTCCCTGGCAAAAAGTTCAGAGAAAAAGATGCCTCAATGCACATCCCATTTGTCTTTCTAAATGAGGATTAATCACCTTCGCCTGTGTCCACTTTCTTGATTATCTTCTTTAGGTGTGTAGATTTCATTATGTTTATCATATCTTGTAGGTCTATATAAGCGAGTATATACCAAGTTTGTCTTTCTCCTTCTGGGATACTTCACTCAGAATGATCTTTTCCAGATCCCACCACTTGCCTGCAAATTTCATGATTTCCTCCTTTTTGATTGCTGAGTAGTATTCCATTGTGTAAAAATACCACAATTTCTGTATCCATTCCTCCGTTGATGGACATCTGGGTTGTTTCCAAGTTCTGGCTATTACAAATAAAGCTGCTACGAACATGGTTGAACAAATGTCCTTGTTGTGTACTTGAGCAAATTTTGGGTATATACCTAGGAGTGGTATAGCTGGGTCTTGAGGTAGCACTACTCCTAGTTGTCTGAGAAAGCGCCAGATTGACTTCCAAAGTGGTTGAACCAGTTTACATTCCCACCAGCAATGGAGGAGGGTTCCCTTTTCTCCACAACCTCTCCAGCATGTGCTATCACTTGAGTTTTTCATCTTGGCCATTCTGATGGGTGTAAGTCTACCACAAAAGGCATCTGAAAGACTCTACCTAGCAGTGTTTCAAAGCAGACACTAAGACTCATAACCAAACCCTCGGCAGAGTGCAGGGAATCATATGAAAGAAGGGAAGTTAGTATGATATGGAAAGGATAGGAGCTCTACAAGGACCAAACATATCTGGGCACAGGGTCTTTTCTGAGACTGACACTCAACCAAGGACCATCTATGGATATAACCTAGAACTTCTGCTCGCATGTGGCCTGTGGTAGCTCAGTAACCAAGTAGTTTTCCAAAGTAAGGGGAACACGGACTATTTCTAACAGGATCTCAAGGGCAGGCTGTTTGACACCCCCCCCCCCCGGGGAGGAGCAGTCTGTTAGGCCACAGAGGAGGACTTTGCAGCCATCCCTGAAGATACCTGATAAAACAGGGTCAGATGAAAGGGGGGGAGGTCCTCCCCTATCAGTGGACTTGGAAAGGGGCAGGGAGGAGACCAGGGAGGGAGTGTGGGTTTGGGGAGGGAATGAGGGAGCGGGATACAGCTGGGACACAGAGTTAACAAAATGTAACTAAAAAGAAAAAAAAATAATAATAATAAAAAAAGATGCCTCAAATATGAACATTACCACACATTCACAACTATGCTTAGACACACATACCTCCTGCACTCTATTTAAGCTGAAACATCTTGCTGTCCTTTTATTTGTATCCAGTGTGGTCAGATTAAATAAAATTATTTCTTGCTTTAAAAAATGTAGGGAAATAATGAGGGATAAAAAGATATTTTTTCAAAGATATATTCATAATTAGAAACATTGAAAATTATGCATTTTTCCAGCTTGGTTGTAATAACAACATTTAATTTCAATGCATCTAAAATCTTTTTTATATAAAAACCAAACACACATTGAAGAACTTTAGTTGTGCTTCAGGTATCAGGTCTGATTTATAGCAAATATTTCATTTTGAGGTCTCATGTGCTATTACTCTATTTTCCAGTTATAACCCTAATAATATTTTCATCAGTAACTTGGAAGCATTTATGAACCAGTAGCAGATAAAATACCATAAACTCACAATCAGTCCCTTATAAACCCATCTGTGAGATTTAGAGGACAAGGCAATTACGTGAATACTCTGTGCTGCTCCACAGATATTTTCTTTAATTCTTCTTCTCTATGTTCACTCATATTATTTCACATAATTATGAAAATCAGTAGATTTTCATGATTAGATATGAATGAGCCCCGCTTTTGCCTCTGGGAGAGTCAAGCACTGGAGTAGCTCTATAAGGACAGTAATTCTGGATCTGCTGGAGGATTCTCAGCAGCCCTGCCCATCCCAACAGAAAGCATGCATAATGACGCAATTAGGACGTTGTATGAATAGCTAAATTCTGTAAGTAAACCACACGTCTAGAATGTAAACAAGACTCCTGGAAGCACAAAGTACATCAAGCGTGATAGGAAGAAATGAAATATTCAGTTTTCAGTTATTTGAAGATATGAGTGAATAAGTAACTTTTGTTTGATAGCATATCCTTTCAGTCTCCAAGTGGGTCTCTAGTAAGGGGAACAGGGACTGTCTCTGACATGAACTCTGGCTCTTTGAACACATCCTCCAGATCAGGGAGCAGTCTTACCAGGCCACAGAGGAAGACGATGCACGCAGTCTTGATGAGACCCATAGGCTAGGGTCAGATGGAAGGTAAGGAGGACCTCCCCTATCAGCGAACTTGAGGAGGGGAATGGGAGGAGAAGAGGAAGAGAGGGTGGGATTGGGAGGAGATGAGGGAGAGAGCTACAGCTGGGATACAAAGTGTATAAACTGTAATTAATATAAAAAATTAACTATACCTTTAATATAGACTCAATTACAACTAAGCTAGAGATTATACAAGTTATCTTTCACAATTTGTACTCTAAAATTTGTCATTTTCTATGAAGGAGCTCATGATATTAATTTAAAGAAATTTAAAATATCTAAGGTTAAGTCTCTAGCATTTGTGGTACAGTACTGCTCACATCTTTCACTCACAGTTTGCATTATACACCTTTAGCATATTTTAGTGACATACGGCACGGCGTGAGTGTGGAGGACAAAGGAAAACTTTTGGTAGTTTGTTCTCTCCTTCCTCGACAGAATCCAGGGATCAAACTCAGGTCATCAAGTTTGTGCAGGGAGTCCCTTTGCTCCTGGAGATATTGCTCAAGCTTAGAGCGATGTGATCCTCAGAGACAAATGGTACACGACGTTATGAAGTTACTGGTATACACACAAAGTTGAATTTTAACAATTAGGATTAGATGGTAAAATTAAATGTGAAAATTATTCTCTCTGTGAGTTTACAATTTAAAAAATAAGATTCAGATATGCAATTTTTTTCATTGTGTATACATTTTATACAATAAATTTAGATCATAGTTTTCCATCTCAAATCTCCTTCTAGACCATCCACACCCTAATTCCTATCCAATTTTATGTCTTCTTTCTTTCTTTCTGTAGAAAACAAACAGGGAATTAAAAACATAAGCAAAGCAAAGATATAATATATAAAAAAAGAAAATGCAACAAACACATAAAACCTCTCTCCTCAGGGTCCAAGGAACAGTGTGAAAACATAGAATGTAAAAGCCATAGGATATGTATGAAACCAAAGTAAAATCTCTTTTAAAAGTAATTTTTTATTAACATTTGGAAATTTTGTGATTGTGTAAAATGTCTTTTATGTGGCATTTCCCTGTCTTTCATTTTAATATGTACACTGAGAATTTCATACAAAGTATTTGAATCATAGTTACCCCCTCACTCACCCTTTCTACATCCATCTCCCTTTCTTTCCAAACCAACTTTGTGTTCTCCACTTTGTCTTTTGCATTTTTCTTATTTTTTCCTTCAAGATAACACAGTGTTCTGCACACTGACTTGTATGTACGGCCTTCTTGTACAATGTGCTTAAACCCAGGGATCACATTCTTAAAGAAAATGACTCTGCCCCTCCTGGCAGATATCAGTAACTGTAATTCTATGGTGTGGGATGGGAACTAGTATACACTGCAGGGCTAGTGCATACAGTTTTAACGGATCTTAATTTCACCCGTGCATTTCCATGCCTTGGTTAGAAATTTAGTCCAACAAAACCACCATAATTTACAAGGATATCTAAAGTATCCCTGCTCATTTATTCATAACTCGTGTTGTCTTTTATTTTTCTCTTGAAATTAACTGTCTTATAGTAAGGATCCGATATGAGAAGTTCTTGGCACAACAATAAATTTAGCAGTTTGGTAATAATGTTGGCTGTCATCTTCTACAAGCATCAGAACTGTTGTTTATGGAGTGTCTGTTAGATGAACAATGTCACAACACTTGTTTTGAACTCACACACTCTCTTACATATGCCAGAACATGTGGTGCTGGCTGCAGGCCTGTGGAGGAACCCTGTCTTAGATCATAATTTTATAATCATGAGATAGTAGATACTTAGTGTTTTCATAATTAGGCTTATAATAACTTTCATATCTTCTCTTTAATAAACAAATCTGAAGTAAAGAAATGTAGGTAGAAGAGAATAGTCTTATATATGGGTAGTTTTCATTTTAAGGAGGAATATGAAGGTACCTTATGTGATCTTACAATCTAGGATATATTTATTATTAAAATCTTCTAAAATTATGAATGGATATGTGAGTTAAATTAAATTTTAACAATGGCAACTAATTTTAAAGACAAAACAGAAAAACAAATCTGCATGCATGCAGAAGGTGGAGGAAGGGAGGGATTGGGACGGGAGGGAGGGAACCACAGAGGGGAAACAAAGTAAATAAAGTGTAATTAATAAAGAATGAAAATAAAAAAATATGAAAAAAAGACTTGGAATACCATCTTCTTCTGAACCTCATTTTAAATATTGGAATATTTTCATTCTGAGTGAAAATAGATTAGCTCTGAACCAAATCTATAAAGATATATCTTAAGAAGCAAAATTAGATCTTTAGCTTGTTTTGAAGGCAAAGGAGCCATAAATATTCACGCGTACATGTTCTTACACCTTCAGTTTGATTAGAAATTTAACACTAAATAATAGATAGGTTTTAATTTAATGTTTAAGTATGGGTTGTTGCAGTATTAAAACATTGTTACAAATTCTACATTTGCATAATGAAATTCGTTAATTCTAATTAATCATTAGAATATGCTTGTTCAATTATCTGGAACATGATAGTTAACAAGTAATAAATATATATTTGTATTAGTGTAAAAACAACAAGAACATTAGATGGATGAAGTTATCACATCCCATATAAATCTATCATGTGTTCATCTATTATAATGTTCAAATGAAAATAAATCCATGAATATTAATATTACTTATGAACAGGCTGATATATGATTCATAATTTTATATGGTAATAAGCTCAATTATATTATTACCAGCAATATTTTTATTAGTAGTATTTTTATGCTTTAATCTTAAGATTATAATTTCATTATTTCTTTCTGGCCATTCCTCCCTCCAAGCAATCTCATATACTCCCCTTTGAAATCTTTCTAATTCATAACCTATTTTATCATTAATATTTGTTGCATGTCTTTATGTATATGTGTATATATATATATGTATATATTTATATTTCCAACTCTAAGCTTTTCAGGACATATAATGTTTCTCTAATGTATATTTTCAGGTCCGATCTTTTGGTGAGCACCAGTTTGTGTGCTCCTCTCTAGAGAAGAATATTCCGTCCACTCTAAGCATGTCTTGGTTGCCTGTAGTACTTTAATTAGTTTAAAGTAACATCTACTTTGGCATGTGTATTGGTGTCATCTTTGTTTACAGCATGTGTAAAAGGCAGTCATGTTGATGAGACTTTATGTCTGTAACTTCTGAAATGTTTAGGAGAGACAATCTCACAACAACCTTCCTGATGCTGACTTTTATAATATCTCCACCTCTCTATTGCAATGTTCTTTGCACTTAGGTAGAAAAGCATTCTGTATTTGTTCTCATTGAGACTGGCCTTCACAATGCTGAATTGTGTTGGTTGTGTTTTCCCATAATGTTTCCATCTATTCCAAAGAGAATTCTCTGTTATGGGGGTGGACTTTTAGAATTCCCAATATTTGAGCATTCAAATTTCAAATTTAACAGAGGCCACATTAAAATATAATTTATATATGTTTAATAATTTTAAAACTGTTTCATGTTCTATCATAGGTATAGAGGACCTGCAGTGCTGGAGAATGAATCTAGAATTCTAGGCAAGCCTTCTATTGACTGAACATTGTCCACAAATATTGTTTTTTATAATGTTTTCCCCCAAATATGGTTTTTATAATGTTTTTATTTTTTATATTAATTTCAGTTTATTTACTTTGTGTCCCAGCTGTAGCCCCCTCCTGCATTTCCTCCCAATCCCACCCTCCGTCCCTCATCTCCTCCTTGCCCCTCTCTAAATCCACTTATAGGGGAAGTCCTCTTCCCCTTCCATCTGAACCTAGCTCAGCAGGTCTCACCAGGACTGGCTGCAGTGTCCTCATCTATGGCCTAGCTAGGCTGCTCCTCCCACGGAGGCTGGGGAGCTCAAGGAGTTAGTTATAGAGTTCATTCCAGAGACAGTCCCTGTTCCCCTTACTAGGGAAGCCACTTGGATACAGAGCTGCCAGAGGCTACATCGAAGCAGGGGTTCTAGATTATAACCAATGCATGATCCCTGGTTGGAGAATCAGTCTCAGACAAGCCCCTGTGCCCAGACATATTTGGTCCTTGTGGAGCTCCTGTTCTCTCTAGGTCTTACTCTCTCTTCTTTCATATGATTCCCTGAACTCTGCCCAAAGTTTGGTTATGAGTCTCAGCATCTGCTTTGAGCCACTGCTATATAGAGTTTTTCAGAGGCCGTCTATGGTAGGTTCTTATCCTGCTTCTCATTTTCTTTTACTTCCAATGTCCATCCTATTTGTCTTTCTAAATAAGGATTGATCTTACGCTGGGTCATCCTTCTTGTTTAGCTTCTTTAGGTGAACAGATTTTAGAATGTTTTTGCTGCCTTATTTAGCCAAAACCATTCAATGGAAAAAAGACAGTATCTTCAATGAATGGTGCTGGTCTAACTGGATGTCTATATGCAGAAAAAATGAAAATAGATCCATATTTATCAGCCCTCACAAAACTAAAGTCCAAGTGGATCAAAGACGTCAATATAAAACCAGACACATTAAATTGGTTAAAAAAAAATGGGGAAGACCCTAGAACTCATTGGCACAGGAGACTACTTATTGAACAAAACACCAACAGCACAGGCTCTAAGATCAACAATAAATAAATGGGACCTCATGTAACTGAAAAGCTTCTGTAAAGCAAAAGACACTGTCATCAAAACAAAATGACTGCCTACAGATTGGGAAAGAATCTTCACCAAACCTACATCTGACAGAGGACTAATATCCAGTATATATAAAAAACTCAAGAAGTTAAAAAAAAACAAGTAATGCAATTAAAAAATGCAGTAAGACAGAGGAGGACTTTACAGCCATCCCTGAAGATACCTGATAAAACAGGGCCAAACGAAATGGGAGGAGGTCTCCCCAATCCATGGACTTGGAAAGGGGCAGGGAGAAGCTGAGGGAGGGAGGGTGGGATTGGGAGGGAATAAAGGAGTGGGATACAGAGTTAATAAAATGTAACTAATAATAATAAACAATAAAAAATGGGGTAAGGAGCTAAACAGAGAACTCTTTGTAGAGGATTGTAGAATGGCAGAAAAACACTTAAAGAAATGTTCAAAGTCATTAACCATCAGGGAGATGCAAATCAAAACAACCCTGAGTTTTCACCTTACACCAATCAAAATGGCTAAGATCAAAAACTCAAGTGACAACACATGCTGGAGAGGTTGTGGAGAAACGGGAACTGTCCTCCATGGCTGCTGGGAATGTAAACTTGTACAACCACTTTGGATATCAATCTGGCGTTATCTCAGACAATTAGGAATAGTGCTTCCTCATGATCCAGCTATACCACTCCTAGGCATATATTCGAAAGATGCTGAAGTGCACAACTAGGACATTTACTCAACCATGTTTATAGCAGCTTTGTTCATAATAACCAGAACCTGGAAACAACCCAGATGTCCATCAATGGAGAAAAAGATAAAGAAATTGTGGTACATTTACACAATGGAATGCTACTCAGCATTTAAAAACAAGAAGATCATGAAATTTGCAGGAAAATGGTGGGATCTAGAAAAGATCATCCTGAGTGAAGTATCCCAGAAGCAGAAAGACACACATGGTATGTCCCCCAAATATGTTATTATGGCCTTCTTTCTCCTCCTTACCCTCCTCCTTCTAGCAGCTCTGAAATGAACCTAGACCTTGACATCGCTAGGTAAGTGCTCTGCTACTGTACTATATTAGCAGCCCCAGGTTAAATATTCAATATGAAATGCACCAATTTATTTCTTCTAGAAAAGTTAACATTATTAGAATTGACAATCATAATTTTAATTGTAAGTGGTTGCTATATTCAAAAACACATATTGCCAACTCATATCCCAATGAGTTGGCAATGAAATGATCAATGAAAAGACAATCAAGTTGTATGCGACACTGTAAAATTCAGAATGTGTGTGGTTCCTATGACAGTGTCCCACTTACTAACAATGAAAATTTCTCCTTTGTCTATTTTCAAGGATTGGAATGACCACAGTTTAAAAACAATACTTACATTCTTAGCATTCTATTACTCCTCTGTGAGATTTCTGGTTAATTGGAAACATTTATAGTTTTTGAGATATGAAGAACTCATTTTAAAAAACGATATGAGAAACAATTAAAAAGAAAACATCAACTTTCCTCTAATGTGTCATGGAGTTCTCTTAAGTTCTATGTATAGTTGTTATAGCCCTTAACAACAAAACCAGCGGTAGCAGGTGGCAGTATGAATTTAAATCAGATCCAATGTTCTGTGGGTCTGCAGGAGGTCTTCCACATTGGTTTCCTGAGTGAACGTATGAGACACCCACACAACCGAGTTCTCTAAATTAGTAAACACATTTATGTCTCTCTATTTTCCCAAAGTCGTTGTATTGTTTTCTCTCAAATGTTACTGCTTACTCATTAACTTTCATTTTAATATACAACCGACCGAAGAAATCCGTGACAATATTTTTATAAATGATCTTCTTCTTCATATATCCATGCATTTTATCTGCTATTAAAATAGCAAAAAATCTAAAATTATCAATTATAATATATTTTATTCTGTATTATATGAATAATGTCTTTCTTTGCTCATCACAATCTGTATGATTTACAGATTTAATTTGCATATAAATATTGCCACTACAGATACATACATTTAATTTTCACAATCATTTTAAACAACCCTTATAGATGAGGTTAATAAGCAGTTATGAGAAATAACAAATGTTTTAAATGAAGTTTGATATGCATGAACTAAAATGATTTTAGTATCTTTTAATCACATGCCATTTTCTGCTTGAATACCATCATTATTCTGTTCCATTTTTTTTTGTCAGTATCTTTTCTCAGGGTAATATTTTAAGAGATTAGGTTGGCGACAGTGATAATTGTATACATGCATATATTATATATATATAATATATATATATAAAACATATACATATATATATATATTACACACATATATGCTTTTTAATTTTAAATAAATATATTTCAACAGGGGTATAAAGGTCCCCAAGAATAGTTACCTTATTTTCTGTAGCTTTAATAATCTCTATCTCCAGACTACACTTTCATTAGTGTAATCACTGTCACTTACATCTATTATTCATTCTGTGAACAACAGAATTTATTATAGACTTGAACACCAATATATACTATATATATTTTAGTCTATTTGTCTCTCAATAACCTTTTTGTATATCATCTATATACATCATTAATAAGTATATATCTATGATCTGAATCTATATCATCTATATCTATAGAAAGATAGACAGATAGATGATATGATATATTTATATGATATATCTATATAGATAGATAGATGATAGTTATAGAGAGACAGACAGATAAACATGAAAACACATAAAAATAGATTTCCATAAAGGAGCATTGTATTTATAAATATTGTTTATATTTTAAACTTTAAATTATTAGGTTAGTTGTTTTGTGCACTTGCTTTTGATAGCTATATCTCAAAAAACTGACAGCATGTGTTTGAGCTACTAAACTTAATCCAAATAAATTCACATGTGACTCCGTCATAATTCAATTAATGCAAAGAATAGAAAAGTGGTGAAGACATAAAAGATCTTGATTTGATCATTACACTAACATTCATATCTATAACAGATAATAAACTAAGGTGTTTTTGAATTAACATTTTGGTGATTCTATATAGCTTATACATACTCATTAATTGCTTCTATCTCACCACTGAATAGTATTATCGTAACTTAGTATTTTTATAACATAACTGGAAAGAAATACTTTTGCAAACAACTAAGTTTTAGTAATTTTGCTAGTATGGTACAAATTAAACAACAATTTGTTTGTCCTTAGTTGTATCCACGTAATTCTAAGATAAAGTTGACTTACAGTAATTTTCTTGTCACTAAATCAATCCATTTCATCTTATAAATAACAATAACAATTGTTTGAGTTTTTTAACTTTATTTCATGTGCATTGGTTTGAGGAAATGGAGCTACAGACAGTTGTGAGCTGCCATGTGGGTGCAGGGAGTTGAACCAGTGTCCTTTTGAAGAGCAGACAGTGCTTTTAACCACTGAGCCATCTCTCCAGCCCCTAGAAATGACAATTACGTAATGCTACAGTAAAATAACAGCTAAAACTATTTACCATTTAATCATATTGACTAAAAAGAACATAGACACAACAGGTCACAGGGATGTTTACTACATAATATCCTCCTTTTATAATTTTTATCTTCAATCATAGTTTAGTCCTTATTCATCTTAGAAAGTTGTAAAAGTATCTTTTATTCGCCTAAATAAATTGTCATCTCAGAGGCTTATTGTTGAATAATTTCACCCTTTCTAGGTCTTTCTGAACTCTCGCTGGCTGGATCAACTCAGCTGTTCTGGATCAAACTCCTCTCTGAGCTGGCGGATTCAAACTAGCTTCTCTCAGCTTCTGATGGAATTGCTCTGCTCATGAACTCTAGGGAGTGAACTACACCAAAATGTGAGTATTCTACTATAATGTACTGTATTGAACTAAACTCTCCTATACTACCCTCTCTACCGAACTCTGTACTGTACTCTACTCTCTAAAGTCTTCTAACTCTTAAGTAGCTTCTGTTCTCCTGAGAGTTGGGTGTGTCCTATTCTGTAAAATCTTTCTCTGATTGGTCACTTTGTCTGCCACTCCATTAGACGCCACTTTCAACTTAGGCACTTCCTTCCACAAACTAAGTTTACCTTCATTGTTTGAAATGAAGGGGAGTGCTCATGGTGTGTCTCTGTTGCAGCTAGAGGGTTTAAAGTTGTGTATTCTACTCACAGGGATTAAAGGAGTGTAAGATGTCTTCATTCCAGCAAGAACACACAACTAGAAGGTCTTTGGATGTGATCAAAGCAGCCATGTTGCTAGATTAAAATTTCTCTACACAAAGTGTTTTATTAACATATACGTTACTTAATTTCCCTATATAAATTTGAGGTTCTTTATCTTTTCACATAATTTGAATAAAATATATTAGCAGTAAATGTAATTTTTGTGAAAATTACATGTTTAGTGAAAATATGTTCATCTCCCAATATACAAGGAGCATACCTATATTCAATGCATAACTAAATTTATAGATAATAATGTTTCATTTGGATATATAATCAAAACAAAATATAATATAGAAATAATAATGGTTTCTTATGTTTAATAAGCTCTTATCATACATAAAAATTATTCTAAGAGTTTTCTTTGTATGAAGTTATTAAAATGTGTGGTAATAAATTAAATATGATGTAAAATGAATAATGTCAGCCAATATCTTTTATATTATTAGAGGCCAATGATCCAAACAAATGAAATCACTCAAGAAGAATGAATCTCTATGTGTAATTTTCTCCTGATATAGTACCTGGCTTAGTTGAATGACATGATTTACCTGTGAAGTCTTGCAAGAGAAAGGACCATAAAATGAAGGCATGTACAGAAAAGAAGTTCAGGAGGCCCCTACTTTCTTATCTTGGGACCCTTTGCTGATTGTAGATTTTAGAGCCAGTAGATCATTCCTTCAGCAGGGTACACAGCATTGACAAAACAGGATTTAGGAGGCACTTTACTCTGAAGGTTGCACAGATATCTGTTTAATTAATGGTTACTATCTTATCCATTTTATTGAAAATATATTTTTTCTTACATAATATATCCTGATAATGACTCCCTTCTTTGCTCTTTTCTTTGTTCCTCCCTAACTCCCTCCTATCAAGTTCCAACCCCTTTCTGTCTCTCAATAGAAAACATACAGGTTTCCAAGGATAATAAAAATAAGATAATAAGATAAAATAAAAACTAACATTAAAATAGAGAAAACAAATAAATAGGAGGAAAAAAATCCCAAGAAAAGGTTCAGGAAACTGAAAACCATTCATTTGTACACTCAGGAATCCCATAAAAATACTATACTGGAAGCCATAATGTATACTACAAAGAACCTGGAGAGGGAGGGAGGGAGGAAGCCAGAAAAAGAGAAAGAGACAGAGAGAGAGTCAGACACAGAGAGACAGAGACAGAATATATGTGATAAAACAAAAATATATAATAATATCACAAAAATACAAAAAATCCTGATACAATATTATGGGACAGTAAACCTTCAAAATGCCTCTGTGGGTTTTTTGCAGTTAGCCGTCTACTGGGAGGCATACATCCTACCCTTAAGAGTAGCTTGATTCTCCAGTGAGATCTCTTGGAATAAATTAAACTTTCATTTGCAAGTGGTAATCATTTGGGGACAGTTCCTGGCTTAGAAATGGAGGGATGTTTCTACTTATAATTTCAGCTGTAGGACAAATGTGGTCCAGATCCCTCAAGCCCTGTGCGTGCTTCCTCAGCCTCTGTGAGTTAATGTGTGAGTTGATCATGTGGATTTATAAGCCCTTGATTCCCCTCGGTCCTCTCCATTCCCTCTGGCTCTTTCACTCTTCATGCCTTCTTTTCTCCATGTTTTCCTGAGCCCTGGGGGACATGATGGAGATACCCCTTTTGGAGCTGAACATTCCAAAATTGTTGACTCTCTGAATATTGTCTGGCTGTGGGTCTCGGTATCTGTTTCCTTCTGCTGCAGGAGAAAGATGTTCTGATAAAAAAGAATTCTCAATAGAGAAATATAGAAGGGCAGAGTAAAACTTAAACTTAAAGAAATGATCAACGTCTTTTGTCATCAGGGAAATGCAAATCAAAACAACCCTGAGATTTCACCTTACACCTATCAGAATGGCTAAGATCAAAGTCTCAAGCACAATACATCTAGAGAAGAGGTAGAGAAAGGGGAACCCTTCTCCATTGCTGGTGGAAATGTAAACTTATACAATCACTCTGGAAATCAATCTGGCACTTTCTCAACAATTAGGAATAGTGCTTCCTCAAGATACAGCTATATTACTCATAGGCATATATCCAAAATCTGCTCAAGTATACAATGAGGGCATTTGCTCAAACACATACATAGCAGCCTTATTCGTAATAGTAGAATCTAGAAACAACCCAGATATCCCTCAACTAAGGAAAGGATACAGAAATTGTGGTACATTTACACAATGTTTTAGTTAATCTTGTATCCAAGTGCTTGTAGGATGGAATTATTAGACTTTCTTATGTATATAATTAATTTAAAATAACGATGCATTGATATCTCCTTTTTGCAATTCACATCCCCTTGATCTCTTTTAATTATCTTTATTTGTTTAGCTAATACCTCAAGTACTAAATTAAATGGTGGATACAGGGGGGGAAACTTTTATGCTTCTTGATGCTTGTTGAGTTGCTTTGATATTTTGTCAAATATTCAGAAGGAAATGTGTTCAAAGACTTACCATAAAGAAATAAATAGTGGCCTCCTCTTACCAGTTTCATACATATTTATAATTCATTTTAGTCATGTTCGCCCTCCATTTTCTTTCATTTCCAAACCATTCCTGATGACACCCTTCTTCTTGACATCCCCTTCTCCTTTTTTTCATGTCTTATTTTTGTGTGGCACCCACTAAGTTCAATTATGGTTACTTGTATGTTTGAAATAACTTGATATTCTTTTCCTAAGTTAAGCATAATTCAATGTAAATATGTATACAAAATATCACATACTGATATATCAATGTTAATAATGAAATGCATGAATTAAAATAAAGTTGAATAATAATTATAAAAGACCCTAAAAAGACATTTTTCAATAAAGACATATACATGGCAAGACCTAATTTTATAATATTTAACCCTGTTAATTATAGGAGAAATATACATCAAAACTGCAGTGAATTTATATGACTCCTGCTATTATGGCTCTCATAAAATGAAAAATGGAAAAACATTGGTAACTGTATGGATAAATTGAACCATTTGGTACTATTAATAACTATGTGAAAAGTTATTATGGGAACCAATCTGGAGGTTCCTGACAAAAACTAAACATAGTCCTACCATATGGATAAGAAATTCTTATTACTAAATATACATCCAAAAGTATTACAGTTTCTCAGAAAATCATTTCTACTCCTATGCTCACTACTTTATTCCATTTTTAGTTAATATTTTTATAAAATGTATTTTGATCATTTTTCCCTTTCCCTAGGTCCATTCAGGTCCCCTCAGATCCTCCCTACCTTGCTACCCACTTAATTTTTTTAATTTCAATTTTAAATTTTTATATTAATTACAGTTTATTCATTTTGTATCCCAGCTGTCTCCCTCTCCCTCATTCCCTCCCAATCATACCCTACCTCCCTCATCTCCTCCCATGTCCCTCTTCAAGCCCACTTAATTTTTAAATTAATTATTTCTATTAACAAGGTGCTTATTGAATAATGTAGCTACAAGCGAATAAATAAGAAATGACTTTACTTAAATAATTTTTAAGGCATTTCTCACAGAAGGAAGCAATTTTGCAGTGGTTTCCATAGGGTTTTGTTGAGGAAAAAAAAATGTATCCATTGCTTCATTGGAAACTGTTTTTGATAGCATCTTCTTTATACTAGATAAATAGATTCTGGATTCTATGTAAAACATGATGCTCAGTGTTAACACTAATGCTTTTCAAAAAGAAATTATTTTCAAAAGTAAACCTCATATTGAATGTTAAATCATCAGATTAAAAGATGTCAAAACAAAACCTAAAATGGGGATGTGAAAGCATAATGGGTTATTTGATGGTTGTTACCTTGTTTATGGTGATGTTACAGGAATATTTGCAAATTTTTGAATTAACCAGCGTGTACACACTAAATAGACAAAGCTCTGGAGTTCTACAGCATAAAACAATGACTAAAGTTTACAATAATTTAGTGTATATTTCAGTCACAAGAGAGTACTTTGATCAAAAGATGAGTGAATATAGCAACTCTGGAAGGCTGCCGGAAGCTCATTTGTTGATGACAAATGAGGTCATTATAGTCAGAATAGACAGAGAAAGGTAACTTGGAGCTGTCAGGCAGGGAGTAGGTCTCACACAAATTTAAGTCAGAAATTTAGTGATGAACTGAGTCAACGCCACAAAGGATACATTTTCCTAATATTTTAGGTTTGTCTGCTTCTTGCACTTTCCCATATATTCCCATTTTTATGCATTTAGAATTAAGTTAACTTTGTATTTTAGTTTCTTGCATGCTCTAATCCTAAGAGTGTGTCTCCACACATTTATACCTTATACATCTTAACCTTAGGGTTAAGTACTCTTGAAGTGTCTAATTTCAGAGTAGAGTTAAGGCCTCCACGGAATCAGAACAATCAGAATTCTCATTCTCCCATGAGAGAACACAGAAGTTGCCATGCATGAAGATGTTATTACCCACATGTGACCTCAAATTTTCTAACAGTTCCTGAGTCTTCCTGTTGTCCTTTCAGTAACCCACACTGAGTACACTCTTTTCCTTTGTTGGGATGGAGTTGGTGATGTACTTATAAACCAAGTATCTTAACCAAACTGATTTTGGATAGTACTCTGAATAATATTGGAAGACACTGAATAGTTTTAACAAAGAAGTGTTGTAATCAGAATTGCGTTGGACACTGATATCTGTCGTTTCTGTAAGAGATAATAAATCATCATGAGAATTAAGCAAATTTCACATGATTGAACTATCCTGAGTTAAATATAATACTTCCTTGCTCATAAGAGTTTTGTGACATTCCGTTCCAAGGATAGTCAACTCAAGGAAAATCAAGATATTTCTAGGCCACCCCCTTTTCTCTGCATAAATACAAACCATACATGTTTACAGTGTGAGGCTTAAACTATTTTCCTTTGGGGACAGTGCACCTGCTTACTAGAATGTTGTAAATGTTGTGTTATACTTTCTTTTAAAAAACTGTGTCTTTGTCTGTATCATTTATATGCCTATATAATAAGTATTCTATTTTACCTATGCATGCTACACGTATATACATATAAACATACAAGTGCGTTTTATAAAAAATCACCTTGCTATTACCATTGTATTTATTTTAGATCTAGCAATGAAGTCATGAAAAAAATCATAAATAACTTACTGAGGAAAATGAAACCATTATATTAGAAGAATTTTAACACAATTTCAATCCAGTCTATCATCTTTATTGTTATGAATGATTCTTTTCAGAGAGAATGGCATCTTTTATTTTCTGACAGTTCGCAGTCAACCAAATTTATACCATAAAACAATATAAGATGTCTGTCCATGTGGCTGTCTGTCTCTCTCCCTTGTCTTCTTATGTTTACACACATACACACACACTTTCCAATTTTACTTCCCAGGTATCACAATAATTAAACACAGGTAACATTTTTAAGAGGTAGCTCATAGTGAAGTCATGCCATTGCATCTGGAACAGTACAATATTATCAGCAATACAGTACTCTTTGACAATAAACAAGTAGCTTGATAGTTCAACATCTTGCTTGTATCTTCATAATGTTAATAATACCAGTCGTAAACTACTGAGTGAAAGAAAACTGATATATATAAATGGCTGACACAGTAAACAAACATAAGACAAATGCAATGTGGGAAAACAGGAAATATATTAACTGTGATCCTTCATAACAGAAATAACGCTACCATTGAAATAGTGATTTTATTTCCCAGCATTAAGTTTTGATAACACAGTAGATATGTACTGAACTCTCCCCCAAGGAGAGCCTATAAAATACATTGAAAATTATAGACTCTTATAATGGAGAAAGTGAACAAAGACCCAGGAACAGAAAACACGCCTTTATGTCCTTGGCACATTTTGACTTATAGTAGACCCAAAGGAAGGCAACACAGACCTATCGAAACAGTAAGTTATATTTTTACAACCACGCTGGACAAGGCTTTGTTTGTCTTGTACATAGTGTAGACACAAAGCCACCATATGCACCAGTTGTTAGAATACAATCAAGATCTGTAGCATTAAGGGAAAGAGATTTCTTGGCAGTAAGAGTTGAAATTATCTACTGAAAATAAAATAAGCAATTTACCTATAGCCCAACCACACAGTAGGGAGAAAATTACCATTCTAAATTATGTTACAAGAGTTAAAGGGATTTTAAAAGCTTTTAAAGGCAACATTCAGAGTGAAAGCTTTAAATTTATTTGAATTATCAAAGGCTTATTGAAAGATGAAGGATAAAACTGTTTTAAAAAGTCTGATAAGACCAATAACTTTCACCTTGTCTCAGAAGGGATTAGGTAGGGATATAGAATTGTAATGAGGAGTATAGCTTGGATTTAGAGCCATGCAGCCCTTAGAGCAAAACACTGTTCCTTAAAGATGACCATTGCAATAGTAAGTTCCTTCTAATTTTAAATGAGAAAAATTCAGTCTGTATAGTAAGTATGCCTGTCTACACAGATACACTTCTTCATGGTCAGATAAACAACCTGTTTTGATATGTTATTCTTTTTAAAAAATAATTTATTGTATTTAAATATTTATTTATTACAATTTATTAAGAGGGATAAGTTATTCTTTTAAAAATATTTTTTAATAAGTTGCAGTTTATTCACTTTGTATCCCAGCTGTAGCCCCCTTCCTCAGTCCCTCCCAATCCCATCCTCCCTCCATCATCTCCTCCTTGCCCCTCTCTAAGTCCACTGATGGAGAGGTCCTCCTCTCCTTCCATCTGACCCTAGCTTATCAGGTATCTTCAGGAGTGACTGCAGTGTCCTCCTCTGTGGCCGAGCAAGGCTGTTCCTCTCTTGGAGAAGGGGAAAAGGAGGTCAAAGAGTCAGCCACAGCCGCTGAGTTCATGTCAGAGACAGTTTTTGTTCTCCTTACTAAGTAACCCACTTGGATGCTGAGCTGCTATGGGCTATGTCTGAGCAAGGGTTCAGGGTTTCTTACTACATTGCTTCTTCCAGATATACTCCACCAACACACCATCATATCCCTACTGAGAGTTATTTTTTTTTCACTAGTTCCCTTTGTAATATAATATACTATGAAAGTATTACCATGAAGTATTATAACTGAAATAATAATTTCTCTTGCCATATTATTTTCTCTGAAAGGGGTGATAACTATGACAACATGGAGAGATACAGAGTCTGGACCTGAGGAAAAAATTAACAAAATGCTCCTCCAGCAAAGGTTCAGGGAACACAGTAGATGAAGAGAGATCAGAAAGGTTTTAAGAGCCACAAGATTAGAAAATTTGGTGTGAAATTCTGTATTTTAATAACATCAGAATCTACACTCATGAGGTCTCACTAACTTGTTCATCTCAATGTGAGATGGACAAAAAAAAGATATGAACAAATATTCCAAAGCACTTAGGAAAAAACCAAAGGGCCTCAACTGTACACAAAGAGCTACAGACAAATGAATAAAGCTGGAAGGGGAGGGTGGGCTTCCTGAGAGGAGAGCACACCAGTTGCCTTTCCAGTGCCAGATACCATCCCTGAAACCATATGCACAAGTAACGTTATAGGGACTGAGTGCGGTATATTTAGGAATATATGCGTGAATTCAAATAATATATACATGCAATAATAATCCATGAAAAAAGAGGCCATGAAGTTGAAGCAGAGTGTGTAAAGGCGTAGGATAGGGTTTGAAACGAGGAAAGGGAGAGGAGAAATTTTGTAATTAGAATAAAATCCCCAAAAAAACTCTGTAATTTTGATTTTTTTTCAAGGTGTAATGTCACAGAAGAAAGCCAGTCTTCAACACTAAACTTCCTTAAATAAAATAAAATAAAATAAAATAAAATAAAATAAAATAAAATAAATAAAATAAAATAAATAAAATAAAAGTTTAATTCAGAGCTTCCACAAGTCCGTATAAAAATAGATGTAGTCATAAAACCTATGGTCTACAGAATAATAGTAACTAAGTTGTATTCATCTCATTCCTAAGCTGGTTTTAAACATTATTAATAAGGAAGGCAAAGCATGAAAAATACTATTAACATGGGACTAGGAAAATCCGAAACTATATTAGTTCTTTGAGAGCACTTTTCTAAATATAAAATTAGGTCAGATCTACAACACCTCCTAATATTAATATTATTTTTTAAAATATTTCAGAGTGTGTTTGTGTCTTCGTGTGCATGTGTGTGTGTCTATGTGTGCCTGCATGCATATGTATAGGACTATGCATCCATTCACGTACAAGTACACTGGATCCGAAACTTAGCACAGACTGGAATGGTAAAGCCCATTCCAAATAGTTATTTGATCCTCTGGATCACACCATTCTTCACTTTTGGCATTAGCAATGGAATTAATAAAATAATCTGACATTTAATTTATATATGTATATTTATTCTGTTTGAATGCCCTCTTGATTGTCCTCTTGATTCTCCTTGTCTTTCCTGCACAAATGTTTGAATCGCAAATTCAAAGAAAGTCTTGGGTTAGTTGATGATCTTTTAGTATAGTAAATTAAAAATTGAGATGACTGAAAAATAAAATTCTTACTAAATGTTGACGGTGTATTATAATAAGTCAAAAAGGGGGAAAGAGGTCCTTTTGTTCAAAACATTTATTTATTCACTCATTCATTAGGCTCTCCTCTCGCTCTCTGATATTCTATGAAAGCTGTGTTAACATTGAAAATGCCAGATTTCATTTTGCAGTTATTTCTGAACTCCTTCTAGTGTTTCCTTACAATGAGTATTTGCATTGCAGGTAATTGAATTCTGTGGAATCAAAAAGGTGGCAAATTGTCATGTTGGCAACTTTTGTATCACCTTTCCCCAGCTGAAAAGAGTAAGCCATAAAGGGTCATCACATCATCTTCATGACACAGCAGTGCACTTGGACATGCAAATGCAGATTAATTTCAACAGCATGTACCAAATATGTGCAACTTCATGTCAGACCAAAACCCAGAGAGAAAGGAGTTGTACACACACACAAGTCCAGCCAAAATCTTGCGGATACTTCAATAGGTAGGTGCTGGAAAACAGAAAGAGTACTTTTCTCCTAGAGTACAGCACTCGTTAAGTGAGACACTCTACAGAAGACTACACCACAAACATGCTTAGCCTCAGAAACAAGGCTTGCAATATTAAAAAAAAATATATACAAAATATTGGGTAAATATAGGGAAGTGGTAGTAAATTGAGGAAAAATTGGCATAGGGTAAAAATGATTAAAATGTGCTTCGTCAAACTCTCAGAGAAAAAAAACATGATTTTTTTTTTCAAATGTGGTAGTTATAAAACCAACAGAAAAGAAAAGAAAAAAAAACATTCAATACAGAGACAAAAGTAGAAATAATAGACTCTAGCAGAAATAGCCTCCCTACGGAAAGCTCTGTAGTGCACTTGAAGAAAACTAACTCATTAAGAACGAGTACTTGTATAAAGAAAATAATCACTTTGAGGACAAGTTAGTTTTTTTTCTTTCTTTCTTTCTTGCCCACTGATTATAGGATTTGTGTTGAAGCACTGCATTTGATTATTTACTCATGAGATAGCCAATTTCCGGATTTAGCTATTGTTGAATTTGGCTTGGTAGGGGCATATAAAAACATGCTTGACCATAACAATGCACAGTGTTCATTGTCTCTCTAGCCTCTCCACTCCTCTCTCCTACTGTTGTACCTAAATCATTGCTCAAAGATTAATCTCAGTGGACAGAGACTGAGCTATCTGATTTGTGAAATTACATCCCCTTTTCATTTTAAATTTCTTTGCTTATTTCTCTTGCTAACAGATAATGTGTTAGCAAAATGCTGCAATATTGGTATGCCGATATTCATTTGCAGTATTTACGGAGATGCTTTAAATGATCCTAAGCCATGTGAGATGATTTGTATGCAAACTGCTCGCTACCTAATCAAACCCATAAATTTGAGTGAGCATTTAATCAATTAGGCTTATATGATTCTCTCTCTGTTTATAAGATTCTTCAATAATACAGAAGATGAAATAAACAATAGTACATTTATTAGGGAATTCCTAAATTGAACTCACAGAGTGAGTTAGTTGCACAAATATTGTGTAGCTAATTAGAAAGTAGCAGGCCAGATCCTTTCTAGAAAATCAATTTTAATGCTTACTAATTATAAGTTTTAAAATATATTTTTCATTTTAATAACCATGTTTCATTTCATTTATCTTACTCATTGGATAAATGGAAGTGTTATTGGTATATAGTTTATTAAGAAATACCCTGCAAATACGTTCAACTCATTTGAAACAAGTCTTTTGAACAGTCATGTGATGGTTTCACCTACAGTGTTCATATTGATTAAACCTAATATAGTACCCCTAAAGCTCAAAGACAATTATTAAAGATCAACAATCTAGGGATATACTCTATTATATATATATAAAATAAATAACAGACAATGTTTTGGGGTAGATCCCTCCCCAAGTCCACTGATAGGGTCGGTCTTCTTTTCCTTCCTTCTGATCCTGGTCAATTAGGTCTCATCAGGAGTGGCTGCAGTGTCTTCTTCTGTGGCCTGGTAATGCTGCTCCTCCCTCAGGGGGAGATAATTAAAGAACAGGCCAATCAGTTCATGTCAGAGACAGTCCCTGTTCCTAATACAATGGAACCCACTTGGAAACTGAACTAGATCTGTGCAGGGGTCTTAGATTATTTCCATGCATGGTCCTTGGTTGGAGTATCACTCTCAGGAAAGACCCCTGTTCCTGAGGCTGTAAAGTGTTTTAAAAACACAGCTATGTAGATTTTCAGGAAAAGCTACTATCATTTGAAAGTGATTCTTAGAAAGAATATTTTTACTGTCATATCTTTCTTTCAAAATTCTACATAGCTCTGAGATTAAAGTCATATTTTTTAAACAACTGAAATTAATGGGGAGGAGGACAGAGTGAACGCAAATGTGGTGTATGGGGCACTGGACATACAGAACGTGACTCTTGGATAATTTTATTCTAGTTTTTCTGTTGATGTTCAAAAAAACATGTTCTATCACTTTGCAGTTGTATAGATGAGGTATTGGGGAACTACAATGGGCCCTCTGCTTAGGTTCTCACAAGTACAAGATCTCAGTGTTGGCTAACTACCTGCTTTACTATGGAGCAGAGGAAAGACATTTCAAGATCAGAGTATTCTAGTTCTCTTCTTCACACTGATAAGCTGTGCCTGTCAGCGGTAACAGCTCTCAACTCTCGATGACATACTATAGTCCTTATCATAAAGACGGTCCATATTGTCCAACCTTACCAGGCCACAAAGGAAGACAATGCAGCCACTCCTGATGAGACCTAACAGACTAAGATCAGAAGGATGGAAAAGAAAACCTGCCCTACCAGTGGACTTGGGGAGAGGCATGCGTAGAGAAGAAGGAGGAAGGGAGGGATTGGGAAGGGAGGAGGGAGGGAACTACAGGGGGGATACAAAGTGAATAAAGTGTAATTAATAAAAAAATTGAAATAAAAATAAATATTTGCACAGTTAAAAAAAAACCTAAACATGTGTGTCTTTATGCTTCTGGGATACCTCACTCAGGATGATATTTTCTAGTTCCCACCATTTGCCTGTAAATTTCATGATTTCCTTGTTTTTAATTGCTGGGTTGTATTCCAGTGTGTAAATGTACCACAATTTCTGTATCCATTCCTCAGCTAAGGGACATCTAGGTTGTTTCCATATTCTGGCTATTATGAGTAAAGCTGCTACAAACATGGTAGAGCAAACGTCCTTGTATACTGGAGAAGATTTTAGATATATGCCTAGGAGTGGCATAGTTGGATTTTGAGGTTACACTATTTGTAATTGTCTGAGAAAACACATGGTATATATTCACTTGTAAGTGGATATTAGACATATAATATAGGATAAACATACTAAAATATGTACAGCTAAGGAAGCTAAGCAAGAATGAGGACCCTGGGTAAGATGATCAATCCTCATTCAGAAAGGCAAACAGGACAGACATCAGAAGAGGGAGAAAACAGGTAACAGGACAGGAGCCTACCATAGGGGGCCTCTGAAAGACTATACCCAGCAGGGTATTAAAGAAGATGCTGAGATTCATAGCAAAACTTTGGGTAGAATAGAGGGAATCTTATGAAAAAAAAAAAAAAAAAAACAGGGAGAAGAAAGACCTAGAGGGTACAAGACCTCTACAAGGAAAGCAACAGAACCAAAATATCTAGGCAAAGGGGTCTTTTCTGAGACTGATATACCAACCAAGGACCATGCATGGAGATAACCTAGAACCCCAGCACAGATGTAGCCCATGGCAGCTCAGTGTCCAAGTGAGTTCCCTAATAATGGGAACAAGGACTGTCTCTGACATAAACTCAGTTGCTGGCTCGTTGATCACCTCCACCTGAAGCAAGGGTCAGCCTTACCAGGCAGCAGAGGAAGACAATGAAGCCAGTCCTGATGAGATCTGATAAACTAGGGTCAGATGAAAGGGCAGAGGACCTCTCCTATCAGTGGACTTGGAGAAGGTCATGGAAGGAGATGAGGGAGGGAGGGTGAAATTGGGAGAAGATGAGGGAAGGGGCTACAGCAGGGATACAAAGTGAATAAACTGTAATAAAATTTAAAAAAATATAAAAGAACTTGAACAATGTCAGCATCAGTCGACACTGATGTCCTACCTTAGCCACAGCCCCTGAAGGACGTACTAAAGACAGCAGTGTATACTGTAAGGGAGTGTGAAGAAATATGCATGCAGTCATCCGCGTGTGTATGTGCTAAGGTGCTGTAGATATGTGTGTTTGTGAGACTACTAACAGTGATAGTGAGGGTGTCTCCTGCTATTTTGCCTGCTGTTGGGACCCCTTTCCTCCTACTGGGTTCCCTCTTCCAACTCTGACATGAGAGATTTTTTGTGCCTATTCTATTTATATATTCTTATACCCTGTTCAGTTGATATGCCAAAAGCTGGGTTTTGTTTTGTTTTGTTTTTTGAAGATAAAGAGAGAAAGAGTGCATCCAGGTGACAAGGGAGGTGGATGGGCAACTAGGAGGAGTCAGGAAATGGAACCAGCACTCAGGATATATTGTATGAGGCAAGAATACACAAATAAATAAATAAATAAATAAATAAATAAATAAATAAATAAATAAATAGATTAATTAATGGGTGAATGAATAATTAACTAAATAAATAAAAGCAGAGTTCAAGGTTTTCAGATATAGTCAGGGAAGAAAGGAATTGGAGGGAGAGATGAGGGTAGAAATGATGTGAAAGGGATATACAAATAAGAAATTTTCAAACAACAAACTCCTAAACCTAAAGTAAACAAAGAAAAATCACATCTCATTTCATCGTTTCTTCACTGAATATATTGCTGTCTCTGCCCCTTTGCTGCTGTTAGCCTAAGAGAATCTTCCAACTGCTAAAGTGTTTCCATGGTTAAATCACCAGCACACATTCCTCATCTTAACAATCAATTGGCACTGGATTTAAATTTCATCTTTATAATCTCCATGCACCAGTCATTTGTTTACTACAAACTTGAAAGCCTGAGACTGTAAATGGTGATAATGGACACCTTTAGTACCATGTTACCACATGAAATGCCTGTTGTTTCTCGGTGAGTAAATACAAGAAATAAATGCACAAACTAAAGGTGACAAAGACTTTCTTTAAAATATGTAAAATCACGAAAAGTAGAGTAAATAATGAAATGTCATTAAAACCTTTAAAACATAAATACAAGTGTTTTTAACAAAAACAAATTGGTTACAATGATTGTAAAATTTGCCTATTAAAATTTAAGAAAAATTATTTTAAAATGAGGAAAATACAATATAAACTAAGTTATAAAATATAGCTGATACAATTAACTTTTCAAATAAACTTGAAATCATTATTCACCCCCAGAAATATGCACTTAAGGATCAGAAATGCTCAATAAGGCATCTATAAGTTTAGTGATTATTGGGAACTATTAGCACATCCATTTTTCTTCAAGACTTGAGAAGGTCTTTTTAGTATTAATGATAAAATAAAAATCTGTGTAACCAGGTGGTGAACTATTCTGGTTTTATAAAGCTGAATATGAATATATCAATGCAAAAGAATCTCATGCCTACATTTACCATAGAAAATATTCATAAGTGCAACAGGAAACACATAGAATGTTTTTGACCCCTCCATTTTTTTGGAATAACAAAATTTGAGAAACAAGTGAGGTCTTTCCTAGAGTGACAAGACTGTTGATTCTATTAAAATGACTTAGTATGTTATGCATACCTGTGTGCTTGTAAATATCCACACACATGTACACATCTGTATGTAGCAAGAATAATTAAATAATATGTTATAAGTTTTCAACCAGGGTAGATTCACACTCTTGCATGAAGTTCTCAAAAATAAAACTGTGAAATTATGATAAAAGGAATCTTAAGATATTTTGTATATAAGAGCAGTTCTAGATTTATTTGGAAGACAGATTAATACTCTTGAAATTTACTTATATGCTGTGATCCCTGGGCACAGAAATAAAATATTATAAGCCATAGTCTTAAGAAGAATTGAAGGAAGAAGGTGAATATGTTAAAAAAAAAAAGTGAGAAAAAGTAAAACAAAGACTAGGAGCAGAAGGAAGAAAAAGAAACTCTCCCCTACCAGTGGACTTGGGGAGGGGAGTGTGTGGAGAAGGGGGGAGAAAGGGAGGGATTGGGAGGGGAGGAGGGAGGGAACTAGAGGGGGGATACAAAGTAAATAAAGTATAATTAAAAATAAAAAAGAAAAAAAGAATTGGAAAGAAAAAACTGATTATAAAGTTGTTAAGAACTACAAAATGTTTTTGCTTGTTATACTAATTATTATTTATCATGTTAATAAAACAGTCTGCCCTGTACTATGGAATGACACTGTCTCAAAAAAATAAATAAACATGACTTTAAATATTATTAAAATTATGCTGTAAAAAAATGAAAGTTTTACTACTTTATGCATCTTACTTCCCTTCAATGCCTGTTTTAAAACTCTGACATGAACTGATTGGCTTGCTCTTTGATCATCTCCTCCTGAGGGGGGAGCATCCTTACCAGGCCACAGAGGAAGACAATAAAGCCACTCCTGATGAGACCTAACAGACTAGGATCAGAAGGAAGGAAAAGAAGACCTCCCCTGTCAGTGAACTTGGGGAGGGGCATGCATGGAGAAGGAGGAGGAAGGAAGGGATTAGGAGGAGAGGAGGGAGAGAGCTACAGGAGGATAAATAAAGTGTAATTAATAATAAAAAAATAACAGCTACTTTATAAGCTGAGTCTGCTCTTAATATCTCTCCCTAGTTAAAGCTTCAAAGGAGTCAGTCCTGTCTCAGGTTCATTATTGGAAAAGCAGTGGATGATTGTATGCATTTTTTTTTTATCCATTTAAGGATATTTTTCTAGATAATACATCACATTCTAAATAAAAATTCTACTAGAGGTGACTTATTTATGTTAGTTGTAATTTTCATTTTGAAACATTAACAGTGTTTATTTTATACTATCCCATTGACTTCTCTTGGCCTTTACTGTGTTCCAAACGTATTATTACCCAGGTTTGTCTTTATAACCTTATTCCTTCATCATTCAGGAGGCATAACATTTTTTTTTTTTTTTGCTTAACTTGACACATTGTATTTTATGATATCAAAAAGATTTTAATATCTTATCAGGAAAGGGGTTTTACAACCAGTGTGACTGTTATTAACTTTCCAAAAATAGCCTTTGTTTAAGAATGGAAATTTTTCTCCTGATGGAATTTTCAGTAGTAGATACCCCACACGTAGACACCTAGAAGCCAGCCTGTAGCCACATCTTTGTGGGAGGAAGACATACAGAGATGAGCCATCACTACAATGCGCAAGTATGTGTTGGACAGATGGAAAAGAGATGAGAAGCAAAACAATTTGAGCATTGGAGATGTGAGGGTTGAGAGGAATGTCCTATTGTGAGTTGTCCACCCTGCCACCTGAGTCCATGGTGAGCCCAAGCCTGTGCTATCACTGAGGGCCTTCTCTGGGTATCTGGCCATGCAGCAACAGCAATCTGTGTCAACATCCTTGGCCCATATTATCTCTAAAGAGCATACCAATGCCCAGGTCTCTGCAGCCACCTGGGACCATGTAGATGTTCAAGAGCTGTCTCAAACTTGCCCTGCTTTTCACTGGCTATAGCGCTCATCAAAGGGGAGCCTGCAGCTTACCCCAGCAATGGAGTGGAGCTGGCCCTGGTGAAGGGGACATGAGTGACTTGGCCAGTGTGAGCAGCAAAGAGCTGGCCACTCATCTGGAGTGATGTGGTTTGGGTGTAATGTTCCTACCGCACCCGTTCGCCCATTGTGGTAGTTGGGAAAGCTGTCCCCAAGGTCATGAGAGCAAGAGAGCTGGCCCTTCCCCTCACCAGGTGCAGCACTCCGGAGAAGAGGGCGCATGCACCTTGCCTGGACATGCAATGCCTCTGGTCCTAATGAGGGAGGTAGAGGTGAGCCATCCACAAAGATGAGAACAGAAGACTTAGACCATCCCCTGCCTGGCTGCGACACGGGGATGGTGCACCCCACACCTAGACTGGGCAGCACAGTGGAGCTGGCTCTGGTGCATTTAATTCTACTGGAGGGCCTGAAAGCAAGAGGGTTGATCCTTCCCACTACCAACTGCGGCATTGGGTCAGTTGGCTGGGGCAATGCTGGTTAGCTCCTTGTGATTTGAGTACAGGAGAACTGGCTGTCTAACCTACTCAGCTACCATCAGATCCAGTTCCAGGGCTTTAAGGTGGCTCACCTCAAACCTACCTGATTTATATGAAAGGACCAGACCTGCTGAACCACAGCTCAGGAAACACCGTGACATAGCGCAACAAAAAGATAATAAAGAAGACTCCAGTTGAGATTCCACCATTGACAGAGTAGCATGAACCAGGGACCTCAAACCATACCAATGACTCATTGCAACGAACATTTGCAAGTAAATGAATGTGGACTAAAGGGTATACTGTGGAACACATTATGACACACAGCAGCCTCCATGAGATGTTTTCAATGTTTGTTTTGCTTTTTTTAAATCTATTTTTCTTTCTGAGGGGAAGTTGCAAGGGCAGAGGGCTGATACAAAGGGACAGGGAAATGAGTGCGATGGAGGCATGATGTGAAACTCACAAACAATTGTGAATATATATATATATTCATATATATATGCACAATTCATATATATATTCATATATGGAAACTACCAATAATACTTATTTGAATGACATATTTATAGTTTTTAATTTTAATACTATGCCTCTCAAATTTCTAAGTGAAGAGCATAAGCTACTGTTTGTGGTTTTTTTTTTTGAAGGCCAATGACTTTATTCATCTAAAAATCTTTATAAGCACAGTGACTGTTTTTGCCAAAGGAGGAGGGGGGGGATCAAAAGGGCATCCAATGGATTGTGAAGGCAGGGAGAAAAGGGCCCAGAATCCATTCAGAAAAGCTGGTAACTGTTGCCATGAACTGGGGGCAAGGTGGGGGGGGGGGTGAGGGATAAGGCATGCAAGGTCAAGAATTCCAAAAATGATGAAACGGTGAAGGGAGAGAACTCCTAAAAGATCCTGGAGTACATAGGTTAGTGTGACAACAGCAATCTTTTCCTTCATGGAGGACAGGGAGGAGCCCACTCGGCGGCAGCCTCTGGAGACGCTATGCTTTAGCTGGGAGGAGAGGGCTTAGGGGTCCCCAGAGAGCATTACAAGAAAGTTTGTTTGTGGTTCTAATTGGAGATTTCATCTCACTAAGAAATTTAGCTTCACTATCAGCATATCAACTGCACCAGCAGGTTAAGAAGTTGCTGTGGCATTTAAAAATCTTCACCCACACTGCACAAACTACATTTTAAAATTATTTTCAATATGTTACAGATCAATAAATTAGTCATTGCACCCTCATCGTGTATGGCTTCATCAAAAGTTCTTTACGAAATTGAATGGAAAGTTTTTGACAGTGATGACCATGATGACCTCTAACAGTCCATGATTTGATTTGTGCTGAAATTACTGCCCTTCACTGTCATTGCCTTAGTAGGCTAACAGCAATATGAAACAAAATGCACAGTGACCAGTCATGGGCTTTCGCCAGACCTCTTTATACAGTGGCTTTACTAAAGGGCTGTAACACTTTCATATCATCTGGTACCTGCAACCTCATTTTAAAAGGGATAACTGGAACACCCAGGGGAAAACTCATTTCTACCTCCACCAGTGAGACTGGGAACCTTGCCTAGTGTACGGGCCTCACCATAAAGTGCTCTCGCTATTTCTGAAAAACAGAACATGTGATTTCTGTGTCCCTCTGTTCTTCTTCCAGAAGCCAAAGCCTAGAAGCAGACAGCTGCATCCCAGATTATTGCCGACAACTATGATAGTGCATGTCTACTTTTCTTTCATTCTCACCTCTAATTTGTTCTTTAAGAATTTTCTATGATATAATTTGATCATATTAGTCTTTTGAACACGTCTCACAAATCTACATTCCTTAGCTACTATATGCAATATATGCAGATTTTTAAGCTCTCAAGAATAGTATATGTATACAGGAAGGTTACTGATTTTTTTAAATTATTTTATTTTTTTATTAATTACACTTGATTCACTTTATATTCCCCCATAAGCCCCTCCCTCCTCCCCTCCAGACCCCACCCTCCCGCCTCCTTCTTCACGCAGGCCCCTCTTCAAGTCCACTGATAGGGGAGGTCATCTTCTCCATCCTTCAGATCACATCAGGAGTGGCTGCATTGTCATCTTCTGTGGCCTGGTAAGGCTGCTAGCCGCTCAGGGGGAGGTGATCAAAGGGCAGGACAATCACATTATTTCAGAGGTGGTCCCTCTTTACATTACTATGTAACCCACTTGGACACTGAACTGTCATGTGCTACTTCTGTGCAGGGGCTCTAGGTTATCTCCATGAATAGTCCTTGGTTGGAGTAAGAGTCTCTGGGAAGTTCCCTGTGTTCAAATTTTCTTGTTCTGTTTCTCTTCTTGTGGAGTTCTTGTCCTTTCCAGCTCTTGCTATTTCCCACTTCTTACATAAAATTCCATTCACTCGGCCCGACAGTTGGCCCTAAGTCTCAGCATCTACTTTGATAGTCTGCAGGGCAGAGCCTTTCAGAGGCCCTCTATGGCTGGTTTCTAGGTTGTTTCCTGTTTTCTTCTTCTTTTGATGTCCATCCTCTTTGCCTTTCAGGATGGAGATTGAGCATTTTAGTCAGGGTCCTCTCTCTTGATTAGTTTCTTTAGATGCACAGTTTTTAGTAGGTTTATCCTATGTTATATGTCTATATGAGTGAGTATATACCGTGTGTGTCTTTCTGCTTCTGGGACAGCTCATACAGGATGATTCTTTCCAGGTCCCACCATTTACCTGCAAATTTCATGATTTCCTTATTTATCATTGCTGAGTAATACTCCATTGTATAGATGTACCACAATTTCTCCATCCATTCTTCAGTTGAGGGGCAACTGGGCTGTTTCCAGCTTCTGACTATTACAAATAAAGCTGCTACAAACATGGTTGAGCAAATGTCCTTATTGTGTACTTGAGCCTCTTTTGGATATATGCCTAGGAGTGGTATAGCTGAATCTTGAGGAAGAGCTATTCCTAGTTGTCGGAGAAAGCACCAGAATGATTTCCAGAGTGGTTGTACAAGTTTACATTCCCACCAGCAGTGGAGAAGGGTTCCCCTTTCTCCACAACCTCGCCAGCATGTGTTGTCACTTGAGCTTTTCATCTTGGCCTTTCTGATGGGTGTAAGATGAAATCTCAGGGTCTTTTTGATTTGCATTTCCCTAATGGCTAATGAGGTCGAGCATTTTTTTAAGTGTTTCTCTGCCATTTGATATTCCTCTACAGAGAATTCTCTGTTTAGCTCTGTTCCCCATTTTTTAATTGGATTACTTGGCTTGCTGCTTTTCAGCTTCTTTAGTTCTTTATATATACTGGATATTAGCCCTCTGTCAGATAAAGAGTTGGTGAAGATTCTTTCCCAATCTGTAGGCAATCATTTTGTTTTGATGACAGTGTCCTTTGCTTTAAAGAAGATTTCAGTTTCATGAGGTCCCATCTATTGATTGTTCCTCTTAGAGCCTGTGCTGTTGGTGTTCTGTTCAGGAAGTTGTCTCCTGTACCAATGAGTTCTAGGGTATTCCGTACTTTTTCTTCTAAGCGATTTAATGTCTGGTTTTATGTTGAGGTCTTTGATCCACTTGGACTTTAGTTTTGTGCAGGGTGATAAGTATGGATCTATTTGCATTTTTCTACATGTAAACACCCAGTTAGACCAGCACCATTTGTTGAAGATACTATCTTTTTTCCATTGTATGTTTTTGGCATCTTTGTCAAAGATCAGGTGTTCATAAGTATGTGGGTTTATTTCTGGGTCTTCTGTTCCATTCCATTGATCCACCACTCTGTTTCTATGCCAGTACCATTTAGTTTTTATAACTGTTTCACTATAGTATAACTTAAGATCAGGGATGGAGATACCTCCAGAAGATCTTTTATTGTAGAGGATTGTTTTAGCAATTCTGGGTTTCTTGTTATTCCATATGAAGTTGAGAATTTTTCTTTCCAGGTCTGTAAAGAATTGTGTTGGTAATTTGATGGCAATTGCACTGAATCTGCACATTGCTTTTGGTAACATGGCCATTTTTACTATGTTCATCCTGCCAAGCCATGAGCATGGGAGATCTTTCCATCTTCTGATATCCTCTTCTAATTCTTTCTTCAGAGACTTGAAATTTTTTTCATACAAGTCTTTGACTTGCTTGGTTAGGGTTACTCCAAGGTACTTTATGTCATTTGTGGCTATTGTGAAGGGTGTTGTTTCCCTAATTTCTTTCTCAGCCCTTTTGTCTTTTGTATACAGAAGGGTTACTGATTTTTTTGAGTTAATTTTGTATCCAGCCACTTTGCTGAAGGTGTTAATCAGCTGTAGGAGTTCCCTGGTAGAATTTTTGGGGTCACTCAGGTATCTTATCATCTGCAAATAGTGATATTTTGACTTCTTCCTTTCCAATTTGTATCCCCTTAATCTCCTTTAATTGTCTTATTACTCTAGCAAGGACTTCAAGAAAAATGTTGAAGAGATATGGTGAGAGTGGGCAGCCTTGCCTTGTCCCTGATTTCAGTGGAATTGATTTAAGTTTCTCTTCATTGAGTTTGATATTGGCTATAAGCTTGTTGTATATTGCCTTTACTATGTTTAGATATGTGCCTTGTATCCCTGATCTCTCCAAGACTTTAAACATGAATGGGTGTTGGACTTTATCAAATGATTTTTCAGCATGTAAGGAGATGATCATGTGTTTTTTCTCCTTCAGTTTGTTTATGTGGTGGATTACATTGATGGATTTCCGTATGTTGAACCACCCTTGCATGCCTGGGATGAAGCCTATTTGGTCATGGTGGATGATATCTTTGATGTGTTCTTGGATTCGGTTTGCAAGTATTTTATTGAGTATTTTTGCATCAATGTTCGTGCAGGAGACAATAGGACCAAGAAAGAAATTAAAGAAACCATACCCTTCACAATAGCCACAAAGGACATAAAGTACCTCGGTGTGAACCTAACCAAACAAGTCAAAGACTTGTATGAAAAAAAAATTTCCAATCTCTGAAGAAAAATTAGAAGAAGAGATCAGAAGATGGAAAGATCTCCCATGATTATGGCTTGGCAGGATTAATATAATAAAAATGGCCATGTTACCAAAAGCAATCTACAGATTCAATGCAATTCCTATCAAATTACCAACACAATTCTTTACAGACCTTGAAAGAAAAATTCTCACCTTCATATGAAACAACAAGAAACCCAGAATTGCTAAAACAATTATCTACAATAAAATATCTTCAGGAGGTATCTCTATCCCTGACCTCAAGCTGCACTATAGAGCAACAATATTAAAAGCTGTAGGATACTGGTAAAGAAACAGACTCGTGGATCAATGGAATCAAATAGAAGACCCTGTCAACACACTTATAGACACCTGACTTTTGACAAAGATGCCAAAACCATTCACTGGAAAAAAAAAAAAAAGACAGCATCTTCAACAAATGGTGTTGGTATAAGTGGATGTCTACATGTAGAAAAATGCAAATAGATCCATACTTATCACCCTGCACAAAACTAAAATCCAAGTGGATCAAAGACCTCAACATAAAACCAGATAGACTAAACCGCTTAGAAGAAAAGGTAGGGAAGAGCCTTGAACTCATTGGCATAGGAGCCAACTTCCTGAACAAAACACCAACAACACAGGCTCTAAGAGCAAAAATCAATAAATGGGACCTCATGGAACTAAAAAGCTTCTGTAAAGCAAAGGACACTGTCATCAAAACAAAATGACTGCCTACAGATTGGGAAAGAATCTTCACCAACCCTTTATCTGACAGAGGACTAATATCCAGTATATATAAAGAACTCAAAAACTTAAACAGCAACAAATCAAGTAATCCAATTAAAAGATAGAGTACAGAGAGCTGAACAGAGAATTCTCAACAGAAGAATATCAAATGGCAGAGAAACACTTAAAGAAATGTTCAATGTTCATAAGGGAAATACAAATCAAAACGACTGTAAGATTTCACCTTATACCCATCAAAATGGCTAAGATCAAAAACTCAAGAGACAACACATGCTGAAGAAGTTGTGGAGAAAGGGGAACCCTCCTCCACTGCTGGTGGGAATGTAAACTTGTACAACCATTCTGGAAATCAATCTGGTGTTTTTTCAGACAATTAGGAATAGCTCTTCCTCAAGATTCAGCTATACCACTCCTAGGCATATACCCCAAAGAGGCTCAAGTACACAATAAGCACATTTGCAAACCATGTTTGTAGCAGCTTTATTTGTAATAGCCAGAAGCTGGAAACAGCCCAGATGTCCCTCAGTGGAGGAATGGATGCGGCATATCTACATATATGGTATGTATGTGTGTACATCTACACAATGGAATATTACTCAGCAATAAAAAACAAGGAAATCATGAAATTTGCAGGTAAATGGTGGGATCTGAAAAAGATCATCCTGAGTGAGCTATCCCAGAAGGAGAAAGATGCACACAGTATATACTCACTCATATAGACATATAATATACAAAAATCTGTACACCTAAAGAAACTAATCAAGACGGAAGACTCTTGCTAAAATTCTCAGTTCCTATCCAGGAAGACAAAGCGGGTGGACATCAGTAGAAGGAGAAAAGAGGGAACAAGTCAGGAGCCTGACACAGAGAACCTCTGAAAGGCTCTGCCAGGCAGACTATCAAAGCAGATGCTGAGACTTATGAGCAACCTTTGGGCAGAGTGCAGGGAATCTTAGGAAAGAAGTGGGAAACAGTAAGATCTGGAGAGGACAGGAACTCTACAAAAAGAGCAACAGAACCAAAAAATCTGAGCACAGGGGTCTTTCCTGAGACTGATACTCCAATCAAGGACCATGCATGGAGATAACTTAAGACCCCTTCACAGATGTAGCCCATGGCAGTTCAGTATCCAAGTGGGTTCCATTGTAATAGGAACAGGGACTGTCTCTGACATTAACTGATTGGTCTGTTCTTTACTTACCTCCCCCTGAGGGGGAAGCAGCATTACCAGGTCACAGAAGAAGACAATGCAGCCACTTCTGATGAGACCTAATTGTCTAGGATCAGCAGGAAGGAAAAGAAGACCTCCCCTATCAGTGGGCTTGGGGAGGGGCATGCATGCAGAGGGTGGAGGAAGGAAGGGATTGGGATGGGAGGAGGGAGGGAATCACAGGGGCATACAAAGTGAATAAAGTGAAATTAATAAAGAATTTAAAAAAAGAACGTTTTGTGATTTTCTTTTATTATTTAATGTATTGTATTTCACTAGAGTCTGGTCAACCCTTAAACAGCAAATATTTTATTTTTACAAAGTAAAACAAATATTCAAACCAAAGCAGTTTTAATTGAAAGGTAAATTTTATGCTTAATATTGGCAAGATCCAAGTATTTTTTTAATTTTTTTATATATTAATTACAGTTTATTTACTTAGTATCTCAGCTGTAGCCCCCTCCCTTATTCCCTCCTAATCCCACCCTCCCTCCTTAATATGATCCCTGCCCCTTTCTAAGTTCACTGTTAGGGGAGGTCTCCTCTCCTTCCATCTGACCCTAGCTTTTCAGGTCTCATCAGGACTGGCTACAATGACCTCCTCTGTGGTTTAGCAAGGCTGCTCTTCCCTCAGGAGTTGGGAAAGTTCATGTGAGAGACAGTCTCTGTTCGCCTTACTTGGGAACCCACTTAGATACTGAGCTGCCATGGGCTACATCTGAGCAGGGGTTCTAGGTTATATACAAACATGGTCCTTGGTTGGAGAAACAGACTCAAAAAAGGCCCTGTGCACAGATATATTTGTTCCTTGTGGAACTCCTGTGATCTCTAGGTGTTACTAACTCCCTTTTCTTTTATTTGATTCCCTGGGCATATGAGCCCAATGGAGGAAGCAGCAGCCTTGTTCTTTCTCAGAGCTAATCCACACTCTCTCAGCTCTGGCATTTGCTCTCCAGAGTCCTCAGATTTGAACAATCTGCAGATGGCAAAGAGCTCCTCTCAGAGCCCGCATGAGGCAAATAGTCTGCTGCTGTGCCTGTGCACAATCTGAATCAGTCCCACATCTCACACCTGGGACCAAAACAAAAACATGTTTATATCCACAACACCCAAATATATTGAACTCGACACAGTAGAATGTAGAAAATAGCTTGGAACTGAGTGACAGTGGAAGAGATTTTGAACAGAACATTGTTAGCAGTGACACCAAGATCAACAACTGACAGACGGGAGTTCATAAAACTGAAAAGCTTCTGCATGACAACGGACATTGTCCTGTGGACAAAGCACCAGCCAGCCTACAGAATGAGGAAAAAAAAACATTTTTTTCCAACTATATTTCTTTCTGATAAAGGGCTAATATCTAAAATACACAAAAAATTCAAAAATTAGATGTGAAGACATCAAGTAGCCCAAATAAATAATGGGGTGCTGATCTAAACAAAATTTTCTGAAGAGAAACTTAAATGGCTGATGTTGAACTTAAAGATGTTCAACATCCTTAATCATAAAAAAAAAATGCAAATCAGAGCTACTTTGAGATTTCATGTTGCATCTGTCATAATGGCTAAAATCAATACAAGTTACAGTTCTGGACTGTGTGGACGTGGAGTCATACATTGCTGGTGGGAGTGAAAACTTGCAGGGCACTATGCAAATTACTGTAATGTTCCTCAGAAATATGGTAATTGAGTTCCCTCAAGATTAAGCTGTATAATTCTTGTGCATATTCCTAAAGGATGCTTCATCTTACCACAAAGACACGTGCATAATTATGTTTATTGAGGCTCTATTTATAACAGCCAGAAATTGGGGGAAGGGGAGAAAGGAAAAAAAAATCTAGATATTCCTTAACAGAAAAATAGGTATGTAAATATAATTCAAGCAGTGTTTACCCAGCCATGTTGGTGAGACTTCTTGGGTATAGATTCTCTGATATTTCTATAATAAACCCCCTATTCCTCTTTCTTACAAACGTTACTTGTTATCTTTTCTATTGGTCCCTGAGGCTTAGGTGCAGGAGTACAGTTACAACAATTATCAGTTGTAACTGTAGTCTACAACTCTGCATCTTGTTCATTTGCCATTTTCAGTAATGGTCTATATTATCTGTAAACATAAGTCTCTTTAATGAAGGGTAGGAACTGTCCTTTGTTTATAATGATTGATATTGAGATTGTAATTAGGGATTATGATGTTTTCTTAAATGGTGGTTCCTCATTGTCATGGCATCACTGTCACTGGGTAGTTTGCTAGGTTTCTAGCCAGACACATTTCCTCCTTCCTGTGTTGAGTTTTAAGTCCAGTTAGAGACCCCTTGGTTACCACTGTATTATATGTTTTATTACTGAACATTTAGGGTTATAGTGCGTGCTGATCATTGCTGTAATTTGTAAGACTCTTTGTTGGGTAGGACAGTTGTTTGTATTACAAGATTGCATGGTGTCTCTTGGTACTGTAAAAGGTAATCTTCAGGGAGGAGGTTTTCAATTAAAGTCCGGCCTGGTTCCTCTGGGTCATGTGTCTGAATTGCATGTTGTCCTAAGCCACAGGGACTTATTTCTACTTTTGGGGGCCATCAAAAGGAAACATCAATAGCTTATAATAATTTTGGCACCTCTTGGACAAGGCTGATCAACTCAAAAAAGGGCTCACTCACTTCTGGTGTTGGGGGTATTGTGGTCCCTGAGGTGAGGATTGTTAAATTCCAACCCACACGTATTACAGGTATTCCTCTTCTTTTTTATGCTCACAGTTGATTATATTTGCTTTTGCCTCACAATTTTCAAATTAAAGGTACACTCTTTAATAATATCATCAAATTAACTTAAAGAAGTTTCTTTAGTGTGTATGTACTTACAGAGCTGATCAACAACTTATAGGAATGTCTAATACAGTTATAAAAATAAGAATTTACTTACAAAAGAAAACATCTAAAACTGAGGATAAAATTGTTTCCTTCAAGAATTTTGTTAGAAAATAACCTAGTTTTATTTCTAATTTAATTTTGTTATAGTAAGCATAATTTCAAGTCACAAACAGATTAACTTGTGTTAAAAATCAAGAACATAGTTGCCTGTAAAACTGTCTTGTTTTTAAAATAATGCTTAGACACTTCTTAAAAGTGGTCTGAAAGGCTCTGCCCTGCAGACTATCAAAGCAGATGCTGAGACTTATGGCCAACTGTTGGGCAATGTGCATGGAATCTTATGTAAGAAGTGAGAAATAGTAAGATCTGTAGTGGACAGGAAATCCACAAGGAGAGCAACAGAACCAGAAATTTGAACACAGGAGTCTTCCCAGAGACTCATGCTCCAAGTACCATGCATGGAGATAACCTAGAACCCCTGCACAGATGTAGCCCATGGTAGTTTAGTGTCCAAGTGGGTTACATAGTAATGGGAAGAGTTACTGCCTCTGACATAAACTGATTGGCCTGCTCTTTGATCACCTTCCCCTGAGTGGGAAGCAGCCTTACCAGGCCACAGAGGATGACTATGCAGCCACTCCTGATGAGATCTGATAGACTAAGATCAGAAGGAAGGAGAGGAGGACCTCCCCTATCAGTGGACCTGAGGAGGGGCATGTGTGAAGAAGGGGGAGGGAGGTTGGCACCAGGAGGGGAGGAGAGAGGGACTTATGGGGGGATTCAAAGTGAATAAAGTGTAATTAATAAAAAGAAAAAGAAAGTGGTCTGTGTAAGGTACCGTCCTGTAAAACCTAGATAACCTCAAATTGTAAACCTGTGCTAAATGCACTAGTTCAGTGACAACTAGCAAAGCTGAGTTGCTTTTGCAAGCATCAGAACTGACATCAACATGCCTGCTATGGAAATGAAAACTAAACTGTGCTAATTCTCTATTTGATAACACCCTTCCATCTTTTTTTGTCACATAGAAACAATTCCATAGACAGCAACTAATCCACCATGATTGTTTCTTGGCATATTTTCTCCTGTCGTTACTACAGTGCCGTGGGAATTATTTTGACCATGGTAGCAGGTAATTTATTATTTTGCAGCTACAGAATGAGACAGCTGAAAATGGTTTTGAAATGGAAATTGTGACATTTATGTGGGAGCAATGATCTTATACAGAAGCCAGGTGGTGACTGTTTACCATTCCAACAGATGGAAGTCCTGCAGTGGAGTTATGTGGGTTGGGGTGTGAGTATGTGGTTTCTAGTAGCTTAAATAATGAACTATTCTTTTTTATTCCCTGCTATGATTTTGTATTTTGTGAAAAATTAGTAATAGAAGTCTTTTGGTTTGTAGAATACAGCTCTGTTTGTATTGGATTCCTTTCATGTTACCAAAACTTCTCTAGCTAGTCCAGTTTGAAAATACTATAATGAACATTTACCAAGATCAAATAATAATAAGGGCACCATGAAAGCAAAAGTATAAAGATTCACACAAAATTGTAGTAATCATTTGTTTCAGACAAATTTCCTAAAATTGCATTTCTGTATATCTTTTAGGATCCACAGACATTACATCAGTATTAATTATCTTAGATGACCTCATTCAATCTATGTATTCAAAATCTATTGCAGGCTGTATTGTTAATTATTTAATTTAAATGGAACTGTGCGTTTTATCCTCTCGTTTTCTCTGTTTTGGTAGGTAAACAACTAGCTATAGTTTTTTACGCATATTTTGTATTTGTAACCTGAGAAGTGTTAAAGGGGAAGTTTTTTTGTTTTGTTTTGTTTTGTTTTTTTACAAAAAAGGATTGAATACAATCAAGATAATTTTAGAAAGAGTAAAAGTGATAAATTCCTAAAATAATTTTTAAATTATTTTTGTTTGGAGATTATAATGCAATTGCATCATCTATCACTTTTCTCCCTCAAAACTCTAGCATCGAACTTTCCTTGATCTTTTGCAAATTAATGGCTGATGTTTTATTAATGTTGTTGCATATATAAGGCATATATATTTATATTCCTAAATACATAAGTATAACCTAGTCAGTTATATAAGCTGTCAGTTATTCGAGGTTTATTTTTAATCCCCCAGGAAAGAACACTCTACAATTCTTTTACATTGGAAATCTCAGACAACGAACTGATAACAA
The DNA here is from genome assembly GCF_907164565.1 of Psammomys obesus. Classification (NCBI taxonomy): domain Eukaryota; kingdom Metazoa; phylum Chordata; class Mammalia; order Rodentia; family Muridae; genus Psammomys; species Psammomys obesus. The sequence continues at coordinate 1,116,506 of NW_026592666.1, forward strand.
ACACTTGTCAGGAGTAATACTATGGTTGTAGCTCAGGTGACTGAAGGATGCTTGTTAAATCTTGATGTAAATCACCCTAGTGAAATATACTTAAAGTTTCTGAACTCTTACAACTGAATGCAAAAGGAAACAGTTTCTGTACACACAACATTATAAGAACTCTCGCTTTTCATGCAATAGCATGACCTACTTTCATCACTTTTGGTTTCTAATTTCCAGGTCTATTAGTGTGAACCTGCTATTTTCTGCTCTGTCCATAGGCAAAAAAATGCTTTCATAGTAAAAGTCGTCATCATTTAGGTTCATATCCTGTTTATTTAAAATACTCAATTTAATTGATCATTTTATTCTTACTGCTTCTGCAACACAGCACACATTTTCTTTGTATCATTAAATTTAATTTTTCACTGATAGTAAGAATTCTATCAAATTTACTCCGTAGAAAAACCTTCTTTGTACTACAATTGTTTTCCTAGTCTGCTGTGGCTGAGCCTTTGGCTACTTTATTCAGTTCTTTTACCTAGTACCCTTCTCCAATCCAATCTGTTCTAACTCCCCAACACTAGGGAGGAGAGAGAAAGATAGAGGAGAAAGGGGAGGCAAGATATCTTTAGACTCATTCCTGCTGATTAGGAGCATCGAGTTTGTAGGGGCAAGTCCAGTCTTCAACCTTATTGTATCTTCAACAATCAACCAGCAATCCAACAAACAGCAAAATTAATCAGCATCTAGAAAAAGCAGAAGCGGGAACCAGAAACAGCAGGAACCACCACCAGCAGCAGCAGCAGCAGCAGCAGCAGCAGCAGCAGCAGCAGCAGCAGGAGGAGGAGGAGGAGGGAGAAAAGTATCCACCTGTAATCATCTGGAGCTCCAGCATTATATACCTGTAAAGACTTCCTGTAATTCCAGATGAATACTATCTTCAGCTGGCAAAAATCACAGCCCTACTAAAGAGTGAGACAAATCGTAGTTCCCTGCTGCGGCCAATCTGAAGCCGTCCCATAGCCAACACCTGAGATTAAAACGTTTTCTGACCTCCTGAAAATGTTGACCACTAATCTGTGCACTGTTGTCTTTGCTTATAATCTCTCACTAAAACACAGTTAAATTCAGAGCTTAAAACATTTTTTCTATAGTCCAGCATCTCTTGGATGCAGTTGTTCCTTTTTCATTTCTAATCAGAAATTTTAATGTTAACAAAGCATTATTTAATTTGTCCCTGGGAGTTAATAACTCTTCCTTTTTCTTTCTTTGCTAGCAAAAGTAACACTCATGTGATAAAATTTTAACAGAAAAAACACCCGATTGAATGCAGATATGAACTATTCTCACTTGACCTGAGCTTCAAATATTTTTTTTTGCCACTAGAGATATTTACTATGTATATTACTAATTAAATCTCATAAGAGCTAACATCCCATGTCCTGTGGTGATAAATTTTATGTCTTGTGTTCTGATACAATGCATAAAGACTTTGAAACCAGGTAATAAAATTATGTTTTAACCTACAACTAAAATACACAATATCCATTTAGTAACTAATACAGAAAATTAACTGAAGTAGAACACTTTAAGTATATGTTTACACTATAAAGTAGTTTGGTCTTTATACATTTTTTTTTCTTTTTGTAAATAAGCTCTCTTTGGCTGGTAAGTTATATCCATTAAATTTATGAACCAGCTAAAGAGGATTCAGTTATATGTATATTTTATTTTCCTGGCATGCATTTTAAAGAAATCATTGCAGTCTGTCAGAAACATTTTAAACTCCACTTTTTAGCATTCTGGATGCAAAACTCTTGAATTTAAATCTTGGAGTAAATATAATAGGTACATGAAATATTTGTACTGTTAAAATATCAACTAAGCTATGATAAAATTTTAATGAGTTTGAGAAAATTGCTACTCAAAATTCTGCAATATAAAATTGAAAACTGGAGGATACATTAATAGTAAATGTGAAGGTGAGGTGAACACCAAAATCAAGCAAAATTTCTGGATGTATTTTGAACCTTTTATCTAGGTAGTTTCTTATACCCTTGGAATGTTATGAAATATAAGCACATTAAGTTTGCATCACCTTCTGATTGTATTTTTTTTTTTGCTTTGATATAGGTATTTAAAGATGAATGCCAAACAAAGTTTCATGTCTGTTTGATCACGCACGGTTATTCCCAAATTCAAAACCTGTAAGCTTTTATTTACTTGTGTTTTTAGAAGTATTCCTTTATTTTTATTTTATATATACTAAAGATTAAAGATTGGATTCATGCAAATTAGAAACATGAACACAATAATGTCAGGGTCTATATCATTATAGTAGATGCTTCAAGGCCTATTTTCATCATTTGTAGATGAATAATTTGTGTTAAATCAACTTACCTCCTAATTCAAACTCAAGTTTAAGCATCATTGAGTAAGCTAACAGCTCTGGAGAAGTAAGAGAAACAGAGAGAGAGACAGAAAGAGACACACACAGAGAGAGACAGAGAGACAGGGAGAGAGAGAGACACAGAAACCCAGAGACAGATAAAAGCAGAGATAGAGATACATAGAGATGAAATTTTGAGGAAGGTACAAGAGAAGGTAGAGAACTAGCAAAATTATTCTTTTATGTCAACTTCCTCCAAAGAACTTTGCAGCTTTAAGAAGCAATTGGTGGTTTAAAGTCTCTTCCAATCATTTTGATCCCACTAGTACTGATTAGTTGATTAGGTGTCCAGTACCAGGCATCATATTCCTCTTATTGATTGGTTCTTAATTTTTTACCCACATCATGAAAACTTTCCTTTGCAATAGATGGAAACCGTTGCAGGAAACCACAACCAATCAATTTTCAGAGTTGTGGAGGGAAGTCCCAATAGATACATACACAAAACAGTCACACAGCTAAAGCCCCGGGGCTATTTTACAGAAAAGTGGGCAGAAAGATTAGAAGAGCAAGAGGAAGAGAGAGTTTGCTGTGAGAGACTGTTCCCTTGGAACATCAAAAAGCTACAACCCAGTGTGTCACCGATGTAAATATCCAAAAAGCAACTGAACAAGGGAGATTTTCCATTCAATACCAGAGTTGGTGAGGCCTGATTCCTACACAAAGAAGTGCACATTCTGAGTAAAGCTGTGAGTAGGAGATGTGGCCCTCTTTAGAGAAAAGCAGATCAACTCTTTGTTCAGTGCTAAATGGTCAACCCTAAAAACCTACACATGAATAACATTATATGGATTGAATATGATATATTTAGAAATATATGTGTACATACTAGTACAAATATTATGCAACAATATTGGTATGAGGGAGGGAGGGTAAGATTGGGAAGGAATGAGGGAGGGGGCTACAGCTGGGATAGAAAGTGAATAAACTGTAATTAATATAAAAATAAAAATTTAATAAAAATTGAGCTTAGAGTTCAAATTATTAAATTTAGTTGTCAACTTAAAGAACAAAGTAATTACCATGTTAGTTGGGTAATGTACAAAGAAAGATAGTTAAATAAGGCAAAAAAGTGAGATCATAGATTTGAAGGAGAGAAAGGAAAGGTATTTGGAAGATTTGGGAGAAAGAAAAGGAAAGAAAAACTGTTGTAAATAGAATACAGTCTCCAACCTAATAAAAGGAGAAATAGGAAGGGGAGAATGAGGAGAACAAGGAAGATGAGGAGGAAGAGGAGGAAGAGGAAACAGAGAAAGAAGAGATGCTGAACTAATTTGGTTTCTCACGAAACAAAAATACATTGTTATTGGTGAATGAGATTTATGTTTGACAAGAAACATTCAGAAAGACTGCCCTAATATACACAGAAGATGTAGTATTAAGTTGTAGTAGTGCTGTTCCATAATCAGATTAGCCTTTCACGCATTCCCCAGCTCCAAAAGATTAATAGAGATTCACTAAATTATGGCTCTTGGTGAATAATAAACCAGCGGAGTTTAAAAGATTAAAGGACAGACTGTGCTCGAGTTACATTTCAAGAGTAATGCCATTGTGCGGTCAGCAAAATGGTTCAGCAGTGGGTGGCAAAGACCTTGACTCTACTGCCTTATAGAAGTTGCTGCAGGAAGAACTGTCTAGTGACACCAACAAAAGGAACCAAGTAAAGTACAGCTTGCTGAATGGAAGATCTGCTCTGGAAGGAGCCATAACATACCAGTTAACATATGTAAGTCCTTACAGAAGTGAGCCAGGGCAGCAACACAGTTAGTCAAATTAATAAGGTCACAATAATATCATGTAACCCTTTCATGCCCTTCCTGGATGGATGAGAGGCTCTGTCCTCAGGTTTTGAGTCCTAAGAACAAAGACGTGCAATGACTTCCTTTCTTCTCGGCTACGGATTTATTTTGTTCTATCACTGGGCATACATGGGGCATGTGCAATCATTACACTTATTTTAATATTTACATCTTGTTAACATTTTCTCTGTGGAGGTATTTACAGCTTTATATTTTATTGTATTTTCATGAAATTGTGAAATAAATTGGTCGGTGTGTGAAAATGCATATGAATATTTATATATACAAGTATTACTTTTCTTTATGTAACTGCTAAATAAAAATATTGCAATGTTGTAAATTAAATTTATAAACAAATAATGTCCTCACTATTGAAGATGGGCAGTTAGCAGGGTATTGTGCAGGCTCTTGCAGAGAGATGGGTGATTTTCCGAGGCATCTCAAGCAGCTGTCATCTAGTGTTCCAACCTTTCTTTAACAATGCCAGATGCGTGATTGACCAGGATGTGCCTAAGTACTGTCAGTGATGTGGAAACTATTATGGCCTGAGGTTCAGCCTGCATGGGGATTGCCTGAGGTAGGAGAGGACAGCTGTGAGTGGTAGAAAATCCTATTCTACATTTAGCTAAAATTAGGCTCTGTGGAGTTTCCACTTTTCCTTCCAGCTTTAAACTGCAGGGCCATCAACAGCCAATCAAAGACCTCTCACACATGAAAGCTCTTGGGCTATTTGAGAGGGGCTCTCAACTTCCCTCGAGCCTTCTCATCTGCACATACAATATCTACAATTCCTGTAAGGACGCTTCATCTGTCATGCTGTCAATTGCCTTCACGATGCTGGGCTCCAGTTCTGAATGTCATCCTCTTTGTCAATATCTTTCTTAAAATCAGTGATTATAACTGAACACAGTGAGATTCCACCCAAAGACAGGCAGAGCTGTCACTTTCTTGATTTGTGCTCCTATCACTGTTCTTATGCTGTTTGTCTATCAATATAGCCTGATGAAAATGACATTTCTGGGCAGTGTGGTTCACAATGACTCATATTATTAACTTGATTCACTTTTGTTGTCTTTGATTTTGCTGTCAAGAAACCCTCATATATATTTTTATACAAATGTTTTTCCTTCTCTGTGTTTGTGCAGTTTCTCTGTTAAATATTTTTGTGTTTTCCTGTTTCTCAACTAGGAAACTCAGATTAATCCAGCTATTTCTCATCAAATAAGGTTATGTCATCTCCCTCAAATATTAAGACATTTTCATATTCTGATATTGCAATTCTGTATTCAAAGTTTTAAAATTTTTACATCTTTAAATATTAGGTTTAAGACTATATTCTTTTAATCACAAGTCCCAGTGATTAATCCAAGACCCAAACAAAATTACGTGTGGGTATGTATATGTTCTTAGTAGAGATGGTCACTTTTTTTTTTAATTTAATAAGGCAAACAAAAAAAAATCATGGCGTAATCTATCTAAAAAATTCACTAAATAGTTTCTTCAGTGTACCTACTACTAAAATACAAAAAGAGAAACTGATAAATACTGACATCTAATACAAACAATGCTGGAGGTTCAATGGTTGTTTTGTCATTGGCAGCTATTCTAGGGAAAAGTATTGGTGATAAAATTGGTTAGAGGTGTATAGAATATCTTCCCTTTTTTTGTCTCCTGAAAATATCCAACACGTGAGAATTCACATCTTTATTTGTGGCCAATCTAAACATAAAATCTATTGGAAATGTTTTTGTATGCTGTCCAAAACTCTATTTTATGAGCCAGAAATTCATGAAAATGGTGCTTATTTTAGTCGTTTGGCACATCTCTCTTTGGTCATTTGAAAGCCAGAATATAACAAGGTTTGAAAAAAAATCTTATTGAAAAGATCTGTATTGAAGAGTCTGAACAGTTTTGGTCTGTGTGAAGGTTTTTCTTCAAGTTTAACTATTTTCCCATCCTTATCATATCCATCAGTTTGTACATATGAAACAATATTTAAGAAAGAAATTCTTTACTTAATTTTGCATGTTTGATATTATGATATACATACAAAATTTCTGCTTTCCCTTTCCTTTTTCCAGAACCACCAATATAGCCCTCCCCTCTGTCCCTCAAATTCCTGGTCTCTCTCTGCTAGGCTAGCACTCCCAGGGTATTATACAGATCTTCTATAACAGCCTTCATTCCTCACTCCATCCCATTGCTAAGCCAACAGCAGTCTCGTGATGGAAACCTGTTGGTCATACCAGTCAGGGAAGCAAGTAAGTAATCTTTACTCTCCTTTCTGTCCTCCAGTTCCCATTTCCCAGTCTTAACCATAAACCCTGTAGCAGAACCCACCAGGGCCTGTTTTCTCTCTCTTATTCCATGGAGACCTCACAGATCCTCCTTGAATATTCAGCTTTCTCTTTACTGTGGACCTTTGTGATATTCAGACTATACTAGACCTTCCCATTCCTTCCTTTCATCTCATAATACCTAACATCATAGTCTAGGCAAGACCCCAAGGGTCACACCTAGCAGAAAGCACTCCCTCTGAGGAAACCCAGAGGCATCACACTTTCCTAAGATCCAGAGAGGACAACAGATACCAAGGAATGGACCAACCACACAACAAAGAAAAGACAAAGGGTCAATATCTAGAATTAAGATCATCCCAAACCCAGATGCCTGCACAAAAACGCAATTAATCACAGCAATTCAATATTTGTCCACTAAATCCCACCAACCCTACAACAGTAGGTACAAGAAATGCAATATACCTAAAGCACAAGGCAAGGTCTTCAAAATATCTATTATGAATAAGTTCAAGTACCGTAAAGAGGATATGAATGAATCAATTCATAAAAATGGAAGACAAATGAAGAAAACAGTTCAAGACAGGAAAGAAGAAGCAGAATCACTGAAGAAAACTCAAACTGAGATATAACTCAGTCAACTTAGAGAAAGGCAGGGAGGAGATGAGGAAGGGAAGGTGGGATTGTGAGGGACTGAGAGAGACAGCTACAGCTGGGATACAACGTAAATAAACTGTAATTAATATTAAAAAAATAAAAATTTAATAAAATGCAAATTTAAGACCTCAAACAGGAACCTCAAGGGCAAGATTCATGAAGAAAGTACAAGAGTTATAAGAAAGAATCTCAGGTAATGAAGACAAGACAAAATATATAAATATGTCAGCAAAAGAAAATGTTAAATCAAATTTATACCCTCCTATTTCATTAATTGTCATTGCATGCACATATGTATATGCATATTTATATAAATTATATATCCCTAATTATATAGACTTCTCAGTCTTAATGTCTTTGTATGTTTGTTTTCAGTGCTGATAAGTTGACATTAAACAATCAATTGCTGTGCTTGTCTCGAGACTGGGATTCTTTTTTTTTATAATTTTTTATTAATTACACTTTATTCATTTTGTATCCCCCCATAAGCCCCTTCCTCCTCCCCTCCCAATCCCACCCTCCCTCCTCTTTCTGCATGCATGCCACTCCCCAAGTCCACTGATAGGGGAGGTTCTCCTCTTCTTTCTGATCTTAGTCTATCAGTTCTCATCAAAAGTGGCTGCATTGTCCTCTACTGTGGCCTGGTAAGGCTGCTCCCCCCTCAGGGGGAAGTGATCAACAAGCAGGCCAATCAGATTATGTCAGAGGCAGTCCCTGTTCCCATTACTATGTAACCCACTTGGACACTGAACTGCCATGGGCTACACCTGTGCAGGGGTTCCAGGTAATCTCCACGAATAGTCCTTGGTTGGAGTATGAGTCTCTGGGAAGTTCCCTGTGTTCAAATTATCTTGTTCTGTTGCTCTCCTTGTGGAGTTCCCGTCCCCTCCAGCTCTTACTATTTCCCACTTCTTACATAGAATTCCATTCACTCTGCCCATCAGTTGGCCATCAGGCTCAGCATCTGCTTTGACAGTCTATACTGCAGAAGCTTTCAGAGGTCCTCTGTGGCAGGTTTCAAGGTTGTTTCCTGTTTTCTTCTGGCTTTCAGAGGCCCTCTGTAGCAGGTTCTGAGGTTGTTTCCTATTTTCTTTTTCTTCTGATGTCCATCCTCTTTGCCTTTCAGGATGGGGATTGAAGATTTTAGTTAGGGTCCTCTCTTTTGCTTAGTTTGTTTAGATGTACAGATTTTAGTGGGTTTATTCTATATTGTATGTTTATATGAGAGACTGGGATTCTTTAAAAAAATATTTATTTTATGTAACTATCTACATCTACACCAGTATGCCAAAAGAGGGCATCAAACTCCAGTACAAATGTTTGTGAGCCACCATGTGGTTGCTGAAAATTGAACTCAGGACCTCTGTAAAAGCAGACAGTGTTCTTGACCACAGAGCAATTTCTCCAGCCTCTTAGAATTGAATTCTTTTTATGGAATTTTTTATTCTTTATTAATTACACTTTATTCACTTTGTATCCCCCCTGTGGTTTCCTTCCTCCTCCAGTCCCAATCCCTCCCTTCCTTCACCCTCTGCATGCATGCCCCTCCCCAAGTTCACTGATAGGGAAGGTCTTCTTTTCCTTCCTTCTGATCCTAATCAATTAGGTCTCATCAGGAATGGCTGCATTGTCTTCTGTGGCCTGGTAATGCTGCTTCCCCCTCAGGGGGAGGTAAGTAAAGAACAGACCAATCAGTTAATGTCAGAGACAGTCCCTGTTCCTATTACAATGGAACCCACTTGGATACTGAACTGCCATGGGCTACATCTGTGAAGGGGTCTTAGCTTATCTCCATGCATGGTCCTTGGTTGGAGTATCAGTCTCAGGAAAGACCCCTGTGCTCAGATTTTTTGGTTCTGTTGGTCTCCTTGTGGAGTTCCTGTCCTCTCCAGATCTTATTGTTTCCCACTTCTTTCCTAAGATTCCCTGCACTCTGCCCAAAGGTTGCCTATAAGTCTCAGCATCTGCTTTGATAGTCTGCAGGGCAGAGCTTTTCAGAGGTCCTCTGTGTCAGGCTCCTGACTTCTTCCCTCTTTTCTCCTTCTTCAATTCCTATCCAAAAGGACAAAGAGTATGGACATTGGAATAGAATTTTTAAAAGCCCTGTTACTAAAACTTTTAGAAGAAAAAGTGGGGAAAAGCCTTGAACTCGTTGGCACAGGGGAAAACTTCCTGAAAGAGCACTAACAGCACAGGCTCTAAGATCAACAACCAATAAATGTGACCTCCTGAAACTGAAAAGCTTCTGTAAAGTAAATGACACTATTGTCAAAACAAAACGACAGCCTACAGATTGGGAAAGGTTCTTCAGCAACCCTTTTTCTGACAGAGATCTAATATCCAGAATATATAAAGAACTTAAGAACTTAAACACCAACAAACTAAGTAACCCAATTAAACAATGGGGTACAGAACTAAACAGAGAATTCTCAATAGAGGAATATAGAATGGCAGATAAACACTTAAAGAAATGTTCAACCTCCTTAGTCATCAGGGAAATAAAAATCAAAACAACACTGAGATTTCACCTATCAGAATGGCTAAGATCAAAGATTCAATTGACAATACATGCTGGAGAGGATGTAGAGAAAGGGGAACACTTTTCCATTGTTGGTAAGAATGTAAACTTGTACAACCACTTTGGAAATCAATCTAGCACTTTCTCAGACAATTAGGAATAGTGCTTCCCAAGATCTAGCTATACCACTCCTAGGCATATATCCAAAGTTTGTTCAACTATGCAACAAGGACATTTGTTCAACCATTTTTGGGGCAGCTATTTTCATAATACCCAGAAGCTGGAAATAACCTAGATTTCCCTCAACAGAAGAATGGCTACAAAAATTATAGTACATTTCCACAATGGAATACTACTGATGAAAATCATGAAATTTGCAGGCAAATGGTGGGAACTAGAAAAGATCATCTTGAGTGAGGTACCCCAAAACTAGAAAGACACACATGGTATATGCTCTCACATAAGTGTATATTAGCCATATAAAATAAGGTAAACTTTACTAAAATCCATTCTCCTAAAGAACTATTCAGTTCATACTATTTGGAATTGGACCAAGTTTCAAACATGATGCAATCAATGGAGCAAAATAAATTTACCCTCAAAATGTCTTAGTGCTACACAGATTTCATGTCTTCCTTACCGAAGTCTTGCTTTGAGATAGAAACCATCCTTTGTTTTATTTTTAATCAAATATTTGAGTTTATTCTCTGGAAAATAAATTATTTCAAAACTAAGCAGTTTCTTAATTGATGGATGTCATTTACAGTAGCTGTTGCTACATATTTGTGGACAGTGCTGGAGAACTATAAGCACATCCACCAGCACCCTCTGTAAGGAGATACTCACCGAAGGACACATTGATGAACCTCAGTATGGCAGAATATTTGGTCCCATTATGAACTGCCAAACTGTGAACTATATAAAACCCTGTTTCTTGTTTGGTGTGGTTGAGCCCAATCACATACCTTTAATCCCAGAATTTTCTGTTTCTTGTAAACAGGTGATTATAGTGTGGTTCAGTTAGGCCTCGTACACACCTTTAATCCAAGAGCTTTCTGTACAAAGGACTTAATAAATTTAACCCTTGGGCAAGAAGCAAAGCAAAAAAACCAGCTAATTGACAGGGATTAAAGATTAGGAGGGATTTGAATTGAGGGGATTTTAAGACAGTGTGGAGAAGTAGAAAGGGCTTTTAGCTCAAACTCTGGCTTTAGCAACTCAGCTCTCTGGCTTTTTGGACTTTGAGCTAGCAGGCCTTTGGCCTTGAATATTTTAGCCTTTTTCTCCTTGGCTGTCAGTTTAGCTAGTAAGTCTTTTGGATTTTTTTTTTCTATCCAGACATGAGCTGAGAAAAAGGTCAGCTGGGTGCTTTCTCTGCCTCTCTGAGCTAGCAGGTTTTCACCCCAACATCTGGCTCCACAGTCTTTACTGGTAGAATAAAATAGTTGGGATTTTCATATTTGCTTATAACCATACCCCAGATGTATCAGCAACTACACTCTGGGTTTATGAACAGCCAAAAAACATTTTCAGCAAATTTGAAGCTGAATAGTTTTAGTTTTACTAAAACATAATCTCAGTAATATTATTGAAAGACATTGAATATTTGACGTTATTTCTTTAAAAAAATAATACTCACTAGTCATATTCATTCAAGCTCTTATTTACTTGAATTAGAATATGATAAGTAAAGAGGAATGTAATAACTTCAGATCCTCCACCTCCTACAGAGTGTGTTGTCTTTGAGAAGTTGTTTATATGCTAATGTAATGAAAATTGTTACTTAGTAAGCAACTCTTGTATACTTGCATGTTTATATGTTAGGTCCTTTTTCAAGGTAAGAAATGTCAAATTCTATTCAAATGTGAATTATCAAAGACAGCAGCATTATACATCTTGAAGCCCTACCCTCAAATATATTGTTTTTCCGGTGAAACATTTCCTACTGCACAATTAGTTTTTTTGGCCAGTAATCAACTTATTGTCTGTGAAAGCCAAATCTATACTTCACTGACCATGTCAGGAACAGAAGTGAGCCTCCTATTGTTCCAGAGCCAGCTGGCTTCTGTTAAGGATATCACTAGTGGATGCTAAAAGCATGGAAGGAAGAAAGACATGATCTGAGCTACTCCTCTTGGCAGCTTTATGCATTAGGCCCTCTCTAGGGGCCAGTTCTGCTATGGAGCTGACTTCCTTTGAGCCCACTGCTGAGACTCCTCTGGACATGTAGCTCCTAAAGTTCACAAGATTCAAAGTTACTGGGGCAACAGATAAACCTTGATATATTGTATAATAAAAATTGTATTTCCCATGTAACACCTTAGCTTAAATGTTTTCTGTTACATTCTATAAGAAAGAAATCTAGCAATATCAATTACTGGAGCACATCAATTAATTATATAGCTACCAGAAAACTATATGACCTTTCTAAAAATGTCTAAGACTTCTCAACTGATAATAAATTGGGCATTGTTTAAATGTCCTATCAATCCTCTCAGGGAAGTGGCTCACAACTACTTCTGTCTTTGTGTTTTCAGAATTCTAATTTTATGCTTCTTGTCAATCTTTTTTCAGCACTGTTGTTTATTTTATTTAACAATATGTTTATTACATAATTTAATTTTAACTAAAATAGAATTATATCACTCTTGTCTTCCCTTTATTCCCTTCAGCCTCTCCCAGTTACCATTCATTGCACCCTTCCTAATTCCCTCTTACTCTCAAGTTGATAACATTTTCCTTTGATTATTGTTTTACACACACACACATTGTGTGTGCACAAATACACACACACACATACTCATACACAACCTAATGAGTTCAAGTCTGTTTTTTTGTTTTGTTTTGTTTTTGTTTTTGTTTTTGTTTTTGTTGATGATGATTATGCTGTTGTCGTTTGTATGTATGTTAATGTGGCAACCAAACCAAACAAGAGTTTCATCCATATGAGAGGTTAAATCTCCTTCTCCCTGCTGACATCACTTGCCATAATTCTTTGTCTAATGGTGGTATGTGATAAAATTCTCCTATTTCCTTATTAGCAAATCCATTGATATCACTATTGCTCGGTACTGTTTATATGGACATTTTCGTGAAAGAGTATTTTATAAAGGACATTCCAGTATTCTAGTTTCTTTAAAACTTTCCACCAGCTGTTACAATATATTTCTTGAGGCATAGATGCAGGAGCTATAATGTAGATTTTTATTTGGGGTTAACCTCTCCATGATCTTTTCATTTTGTAGGATGTCCAATTGTGGTTTTCTATGATTGCCTCCATTAGCCTTAAAGAGAGGCTTCTTTTTTTTAAATTTTTTTATTAATTACACTTTATTCATTTTGTATCCCCCCATAAGCCCCTCCCTCCTCCCCTCCCGATCCCACCCTCCCTCCCCTTTCTGCATGCATGCCACTCCCCAAGTCCACTGATAGGGGAGGTTCTCCTCTTCTTTCTGATCTTAGTCTATCAGTTCTCATCAAAATTGGCTGCATTGTCCTCTACTGTGGCCTGATAAGGCTGCTCCCCCCTCAGGGGGAAGTGATCAAAGAGCAGGCCAATCAGATTATGTCAGAGGCAGTCCCTCTTCCCATTAAAAGAGAGGCTTCTTTGATGAAGAGTGGTAGGCACACTTATTTAGAAGGCACTAAGGGATTATGTAGGCCTACCCAAATGATAATAGTAGATTATCTCTCAGACCCATGACTTCAGGAATCCCAAGACGATCCCTAGGTTTCTGGAGTTAGAATTGTTTTTTCCTTCTGTTCTGTTCAATGGATCTTCACTTCACTTAGCCGTTGGTTGCCACCACCATGTGAATTTCACTTACTACATACTTATCTATATCTTACCATGCCGATAATTGCTGTGTTTCATAGGGTTACAACTGGGTAGGACTATTCAAATTATTCTCTCCCTTTGCAATTTGCATAGCATTTTCTGAAAATATAGAAGCTAGACAAAAGGAAGGAGGCTTTCAAGCCAAATCCAGCTCCAGTGATCTGAGTTCTGGGCTCTAAGTGTGCACTATGGTAAGCAATGGGTCCCATCCCAAACTTGTGAGAGGCACCTAGTGTTCTGGAGACTCAAATGCTGTCTATATTTTAATCTCTTATTCTCTCTCTCTCTATCTATCTATCCACCATATATCTAATATAATATAATTTAATATAATCTAATCAGGTATATAATGTCAGGTAAAATAATATGGATCTTTGAGGCTTTATCAAATACCTTTGTCTTACTCAACCTTCTTCACTCCTTTTCCTCCCTAATTCTAGCCATTCCTTGTTTGTCAGTTTCCCACTTCATATCATCTTTATCTTTCTATTGCTTTCCCAATCCTCCTTTCCCACTTATTGTTTTTCTTAAACTTTCCTGGGTTTTGTGGTTACTCCATGTTCTTTATTCTTATCAGAAAATTTTGAGGTAGGAACCATTAATGAAATAATAGGCAGAATTTATCTATCTGGTTCTGGACTACTTCATTCAGTATAATGTTTTTCTTGATCCATCAATTTATCTGCAAATTTCACAATTTCATTTTCTTTTAAGAATGTACAACTTTCCATTGAGTAAATAATTAGTTATGGAAACTATGTCCAATTCCTGCTATTATGAAGAGAGTGGCAATGAACATTACTTAGTAAATTTCTGTGGAGCTGAATTTCACATACTTTGAGCTTAGACCAAGGAGTAGTATAGTTAGGTCAACAGGTATATATATTGCTTTTTGGCTTTTGAAGAATTTTTTATGCAAATTTTCTGAGTGGCTATACCAAATTGTCTTCTGACCAACAGTGAATGAGTGTTCTTCTTTCTCCACAACCTTGCCAGAATTTTTTGTTAGTTGTTCATTTAGCAATCCTTTCTATTATGTCTTGTTCAACTTACAATATCACCTTTATATTTTCATTACTGGGTTGGAGTTCTCATTTCCTTGGACCCTTTCTCTCTATCTATATTATCCTATTTACTTCTAAATCATGTACACAAGTTAACCTTTAAAATCACATCCTCAACAAACATTTCCATCCCTCAGATTTTTATATTAGTTAACCTCAATTTGGCATGTATGAGTTGAATAGCAAACCAAATACCACACTTACAATTTTATATCTGTTTTTACTATTTGTTTAAAGGTACCTTTGTAATGCTTGTCTGTAAAAGAAATGATAATGTCTTCAACTAAAACCTAGTTCTCCACCTGGCACACATATATACACTGTAGTCCATCCACATTTTCTGCAGCCCTAAGTACCATAAAAGGGTATGTAGCCTATCAAATGCAAGTGAAATTTCACAGGCGCTTTTTGGAAAAACCACTGAAGATACAATTATTAAGAATTTCAAAATGAAAAAAAAATCATTTGGATGACTTACTTAGATTGCGTAAGAATTGCTTAGATTAAGTAAAAACAAAGTTACTTTTAGAGAGTGACAACGATGGAAATGCTATGTCTAATTGACCTATTAGATTTAGTTTCATATTCCACAGCTTTCCCATATTCCAAAATATCTCCCGATTCCTCATTTTCACACATTGAAATCATCTCACTGCCAGTTTCTGGAATAATGTGCACTCTCCTCAATATTCTAAAACACATCCAGCCTTCAAGCACATTTAATGACAGTGTTTATTTTATTAGTAAAATGATAATGAATAATAACATAATCTGTATCTGATCATTGCAAGCCCAGACATGATTTATACTTTATTTCCTGTCCTGATTTATCCTCATTTTCATTTCTTTCTCATTTTAATTCTGATTTTATTTTGCTTTACATCTTCAGAAATTCCTTATTTTATTATTCACCTATGATTAGTTATAAACATATAAATCCATATATAAAATTAGTTTTTGAAAGATTGTTAATACATGTGTAGTTAATGGCTCTTGAGTTCACGGTAGTATATATCTATTTAAATAATCTTCTGCTGAAAGCTTTTTACTTGGGTACAGCTTCTATGTCACTTCTCTCCTCATTCTTTCTAAATTCCTTCCATGTCTTATCCTTCTCCATTCCAAATTCATGGCCTTTACTTCTTCAATTATTAAACACACACACACACACACACACACACACACACACACACAAATGAATACTCATTCATGTACAACCTTTTGAATAGATTTAGTATTACATTTATAGAGATGTATCCAGGAAACTGTGTGTGCATGTGTGAGTGTGTGTTTCTGTCTTTGTCTGTCTGTCTGTCTGTCTGTCTGTCTGTCTCTGTCTCTGTTTCTGAATCTCTCCTCTCTGGTGTGATAAATGTCTTCTTTGTTAATAAAAGCTTATTTTACATACTGTCTAACTTTTGAGAGGAACCGAAATAGTAGCGTCTTGTTATGAGTGGTAACATAAAGAAAACGTAGATAGTATACATGGGGCAATGAATTGATTTATACAAAAATCAAAGTTGTATGAAAGTAGTAATTTTACCTGTGATAAGTAAAAGAAACATAATTCCATTTTTCCCTCTGAAAATTCCTATGATAACACAAAGCTGTTTATTGTTTCTTTTAGGTTTGTTTTCTTTTTTTAATAGTATATCATTTGAAATAGAATCAATTGCATTTGACTTTTCTTAGACAAATTGCTCTGAAGTACACGGTAATGCCTACTAAAATGGAATTAGACCCAGAATTATTAGAACATGACAGATGGCCTCATGTCTGATTAGAAAAATCAAGGAAGTCTCTATAGCTAGTCCTCTGGATGAAATTGAAAAAATAACTATGACTGCATCAGGTGTTCAAGAAAAGGTAAATGTATTAGAATAAAAGATGGTTATCAGACAAAACTTAGAGGTGCAAAAAAAAAAAAAGACTGGTAATTATTGGCATGGCTTGAGTTTGTGAGGCAGATTGAGGGGACTAAATGTTGAAAATTAGAGAGAGAGGAACTAAATAAAGACGTGTTTGAATGGCAGGTGTGATATTTAAAAAAAAGTTTTGTTTTGTAGGTAATTGAGACTATAAGGGATTGTTTGGTTGATGGGCAATGAAGTTTTGAGTGATTGTATTATACGGGCTGTGAGGAATCACAATTTAATGGTATTTAGAATGTAATAGAAACTCAAGAAGGCAAGAACACGTTAGAAGGATGGGACCATGGAGCTGAACACATGGAGCTTTATATTTCCCCTAGAGTCTGTATCTCTGCATCTTTCAGTATCTCTGTTCTTACCAGCTTTTGTGAGCCAAGAACATGTGGCATCTTCCCCTCTTTGATAGTGCAAACATGTTTCCTTGAAACAAAGAGAAAGAAGCATATCCACCACTGAATAAAGCCCGCATGGTCCATAATAAAGCACAAATAAACCTTTTCTCCTATAACTTCTTTGTGTTACAATGCTGAGAAACTAACACAATGACTACTTGATGTGTGTTGGATGAATTTTATGATATAACATAAGATGGTACAATAGGACAGAGAAAACGTGTGAGGAGGAAGGGAAGAAGGAAAGGGAGGAAAGAAAGGAGAAGCAGCAGGAATTGGGAAGAAGAACAGGAAGGAGCACAAAAGGAGAAGGAGGAGGAAGAAGAAAGAAAGAAAGAGAGAGAGAGAAAGAAAGAAAGAAAGGAGGGAGGGAGGGAGGGAGGGAGGGAGGGAGGAAAGAAAGAAAGAAAGAAAGAAAGAAAGAAAGAAAGAAAGAAAGAAAGAAAGAAAGAAAGAAAGAAAGCATTGTATGAATCTTCCTAAATGCTCCTGGCAAAGAGACGTGTGAAAATGTATCCAATGCCAGAAACTTCAAAGGACTATGAAATAAGGGAAGAAAAAGAAGTGCAAACCATAGTCTGCCAAGAATGAAAAATGTGAGCAACACAACTACTTATACCTCTAGGATAGTAGTTCTCAATCTATGATTGATCCTTTTTCAAGGTCACATATTAGATGTCCTGAATATTATATATTTACATTATGATTCATAACAACAGCAAAATTATAGTTATTAAGTAGTGACAAAATAATTTTATTGTTGGGGATCATCACAATATGAGGAACTGAATAAAAGAGTCTCAGCATTAAAAGGATTGAGAACCACTGTTCGAGCATCAAGTATCAGGGAAGGTGGGTAACTAGAAAACTTTCTCATTTGTGGAACCTCCAAAATTAATGAATCTGATTTGTTCAATATTATTTAATTTTGATTTTCTGAGCTAAAATAAAATCTTATAATGAGTTTACATATTACTATCACAACCACAAAAACATAACATAACATAAACAGTATAATGTATAAATATTCCTTGTCAGATTATTATTTCATGGAATAATTTAAAAATGCCCTGAATAGAAAACTGTCTGCTTTTGTGTCAGTTTCATTATGTGTTACTTAATGTACCCAAAAGGTTTAGGAATATATTTGGTTATTGTTGTTTTGGAGTTTGAATTGACTCCGTAATAAATATATAGGCAGTATATAAAACATCTGCTCTTGAGAAAATATTAAAAAAAAAAAAAGAAAAATGTGATCAATAGTGAAAGGACTTTCTTTGCAATTAGTAAGACTCTTTTTTGTTTGTTTGTTTTTGTTTTTTTCAGTTTCCTTTTTTATTATTGTTTATTATTATTAGTTACATTTTATTAACTCTGTATCCCAGCTGTATCCCACTCACTTATTCCCTCCCAATCCCACCCTTCCTCCCTCAGCATCTCCCTGCTCCTTTCCAAGTCCACGGATTGGGGAGGACCTCCTCCCCTTTCTTCTGGCCCTGTTTTATAAGGTATCTTCAGGACTGGCTGCAAAGCCCTCTTCTGTGGCCTAGCAGGACTGCTCCTCCCTTGGAGGGTGGGGAGGTCAAAGAGCCTGCCATTGAGTTCCTGTCAGAAATAGTCCCTGTTCCCCTTACTATGGGAAACCAATTGGTTTTGAGCTACCACAAGCTTCGTCCGAGCAAAGGTTCTAGGTTATATCTATACATGGTCCTTGGTTGGAGAAACATTTTCAGAAAAAAACCCTGTGCCTAGATATATTTGGTCCTTGTGGGGTTCCTATCCTTTCCATGTCATACTAACTCCACTTCTCCCAAAGGTTTGGTTCTGAGTCTTAGTATCTGTTTTGAAACGCTGCTTGGGAGACTCTTTCAGATGCCTTCTGCGGTGGACTCCTGTCATACGTCCATTACACATCTCATTTGTCTTTCCAAGTGAGGATTGATCATCTTACCCCGTGTCTGCTTTCTTGTTTATCATCTTTAGGTGTATAGACTTCATTATGTTTATCATATCTTGTAGGTCTATATAAGCGAGTATATACCATGTTTGTCTTTCTCCTTCTGAGATACTTCACTCAGAATGATCTTTTCTAGATCCCACAATTTGCCTGCAAATTTCATGATTTCCTCAATTTTGAATGGCAGAGAAACACTTAAAGAAATGCTCAACCTCATTAGCCATTAGGAAAATGCAAATCAAAACGACCCTGAGATTTCACCTTACACCCATCAGAATGGCCAAGATGAAAAACTCAAGTGACAACACATGCTGGAGAGGTTATGGAGAAAGGGTAACCCTCTTCCATTGCTGGTGGAAATTGCTGGTACAACCACTATGGAAGTCATTCTGGCGCTTACTCAGACAATTAGGAATAACCCTTCCTCAAGACCCAGCTATACCACTGCTAGGTATATACCCAAAAATTTGCTCAAGTACACAACAAGGACATTTGCTCCACCATATTTATAGCAGCTTTATTTGTAATAGCCAGAACCTGGAAACAACCCAGATGTCTACCAACGGAGGAATGGATACAGAATTTGTGGTATTTTTACACAATGGAAGACTTGGTTCTTGACAAGGCATTGGTGACTGTCTGGAATAGTCAATAATACAAGGGCTGGTTCTTAGATGGGATATATTGGGACATCTGTGTGCAGTGAAACGTAGCAGCAATAAGAAGTCTTATTTTTGAAGATATTATGTGCATCTGAAAAAAAAAGAATTTTATTCCAAAAAGCAAGGGTATAGTGGTGATTTGATTCCTTTCTCTTGCTGGTGAGTACTATTTGACTTAAATACACAAAGAACAAAGAGAATAAGAGAAGAGGAAAAGAAAAAAAAAACAGGAGAGGAAAGAAGTAGAATGCATAAGGAAAAAAGGAAAAAACTTAATAAAGTGACTGTTTAGAACTTCAAAATTTTTAAATTTTAAGTCTTTGAAACTTAATAAAGTGAGTATTTAGTTGGAAGTGCCTAAGTATGCCTCACAAGTGATGTTCAGAATCAAGGCCATACAGTAAAATCTACTTCTCATTTTATTATTATAAGAAGGAATATATAAAAGAACATTATGTGCATACATAATTATATACCTATGAGTTTAGAGTGTATTTGTATTTAATGAAATCTTTACTTTTAATAAAAAATAACTGTGAGAGGAATCTTTTTTAATTTATTTTTATTAATTACAATTTATTCACTTTGTATCCCCCTATAAGGCCCTCCCTCCTCCCCTCTTAGTCCCATCCTCCCTCCCCCTTCTTCACACATGCCCCTCCCCAAGTCTAATGATAGGGGAGGTCCTCCTTTCCTTCCTTCTGATTTTAGTCTATCATATCACCTCAGGAATGGCTGCATTGTCATCTTCTGTGGCCTGGTAAGGCTGCTCTCCCCTCAGGGCAAGGTGATCAAAGAACAGGCCAATCAGATTATGTCAGAGGCAGTCCCTCTTCCCATTACTAGGTAACCCACTTGGACACTGACCTGCCATGGGCTACATCTGTGCAGGGGTTCTAGGTTATCTCCATGCCTGGGACTTGTTTGGAGCATGAGTCTCTGGGAAGACCCCTGTGTTCAAATTTTCTGGTTCTGTTGCTCTCCTTGAGGGGTTCCTGTCCTCTTCAGATCTTACTATTTCCCACTTCTTACATAAGATTCCCTGCACATTGCCCAACATCTTTTAAAGATGAGGAAAGCAAGATTTGTTTGTTTGAGGGGCGATAGAAATTTTAAACACGTGAACAAATGGTACAACTTAGTGACAACAGGAAGATAATGGGATTTTTTTTTTTTGAGTAAACCTGATGTTGACTATCATAAATTTAAGTTGCCTGAAATCCAAAACTGAACACATTATTCTAGCAACCTTCACCTGATGGAAAAATATAAGAGAACATCTCAGGTATAATCATTCCAAATTAAAAATTAAAATTTGAATAGCTAGAATTTGGGGAAAAAATGAAAGCTATGCAAAGTTATTATAGAGGAGGTAATGAACAATCAGAGACAGTTATCAAACAATTAACAATAGGAATAGAAACAAAAGTGTCTGTTGTGGGTCACTGACTCTGTATAGATGGATGAAGGACAAAAAAAATTTTACTAGTATGGATCCTTATATATTTTGCCTATTATTTCACAGTAAGAAATCTAGAAAACAAACTGTTAACATATAAGTAAAGTTACTTTGAAAAAGTTTCACAATTAGCAGCTGGCAGAGATGTTCCTTAGGCCCTGATCTCTACTCACCAGTGCTCAGCTCCAGTTTCAGCCCATGCTGAAAGTCTTGACACACATGTGTGAGTAACCTAGTCTTCATGCTGATATCCAATTACACCCTTCATAAACCACACATGGCATTCTTCAAGGGGAGAGAGCTTTAGAAATGGTCCATGAAGGCCCTGTAGGCAAGGATATGGCCAAGTAGGTTGTAAATTCAGACTTCCTCTTACATAATCCATAGAAGTTAAGGGCTGGGTAAAAATAGAAAGTGGCTTAACTTAATCTTGCAAATTTCTTCTCCCACTGGTTGGACAGTAAATAGCAAAAGATAAGATTGTATTCTCTTCACAGGGGATGCTTTTCATCCTGTACAAACAATATTTTGGAAGATTGGAAACAGGATCATTAAGAATTTAAAACTAAAAAGCTGAAGCTGTAATTCCACAGTTTTACCCTCGTAGTTAGGAAAAGATGTAAAGAGATCTAGATAATGTTAATGATTTTATGCTCTAATACTGAAATATAAAAAAATAAAATAAAATCAGCCTAATTATTCAAAGGTTTGGATTAAGTCTTTTGTTACATAACCAAAAGATATGAACCAGATCTGGAGTGCAGGAAAAAAAAAAAAATAGAGTGACAAAAAAGCCAAAGAAAGACATAATGCCAGTATTTAGGAGGGAGCAGTCAAGAGTAGGAGGATAGAAAGAGAAAAGTAACATAAATGTGTGCAGAAAAAAAAAATAGATGCAAAAGAAGTAAAATCTTAGCTAGAGACTGGGCAAGACAAACTGAACATTTAGATTACTGAAAAATAATCTGTCTTTATTCTTCATTACTCAGGGAGAAGTTTGTTCAGTGTTTGCATTGTTTTAAGTAATGACCTTGAAGCAGTCACTATGGAAGGCACTAGAACTTATTTAGTTGTCCTCATGACTCCTGCAAGGAAACAAATGAGCAGATAAAACAATAGCTAGATTTTCAAAGTAACTAAGCATTAAGAGAATGGTTGCTGTTTGAATGATGCTCCTAAGGAGAGCCCAATTGTCAAAAAAAAAAAAAAATCAACATTGATAAGCTTGGCAGAAACTCTCTAGCCAGGAAGCTACAGATGGTACAAAGCAGACAGAGAGAAGTGGGGTTGGCTATAGATCTTCCTTCATGTAAAATACAACTTTCAAGTGTTGAAAGAAAAGTGAGTAAGTTACATGTAAGGCAATTTTATTCTTTGGATAAATCAGCATCACAAAAATGATTTTGTTAATAGTGAAAATATTAATGACAATGACAAAAATGTGAATCACAAAACTCAGCTCCATTTCTACAAAGGCAAAGTGTCTTTTTTTAATACTTAGAAGAAAAAAAATTAAAAATTATTAAAGTAACTAGAAACATCTAATAATTTTGTTGCATATATTTTATAACGCATTTTATTTACTTGAAATTAAAATAACATTTTAGCATTCAATTGTGTAAATATACCACAATTTCTGTATCATTCCTCCGTTGATGGACATCTGGATTGTTTCCAGGTTCTGGCCATTACGAATAAAGCTGCTACAAATAGGGTTAAACAAATGTCCTTGTTGTGTACTTGAACATCTATTGGATATATGCCTAGGATATATGCTACAGCTGGATCTTGAGTAAGTGCTTTTCCTAATTGTCTGAGAAAGCTCCACATTGATGTCCAAAGTCTTTGTACAAGTTGCATTCCCACCAGCAATGGAGGAGGGTTCCCCTTTCTCCACTTCCTCGCTAGCCTATATTTTCACTTGAGTTTTTGATCTTAGACATTCTGATGGGTGAGAGGTGAAATCTCAGGGTCGTTTTGATTCACATCTCCATGATGACTAAGGACTATGAGCATTTCTTTAAGTGCTTCTCTACCATTCTATATTCCTCTACATAGAATTCTCTGTTTAGCACTGTATCCCATTTTTTTAATTGGAATACTACAATAGATTACTACTCAGCAATTAAAAACAAGGAAATCATGAAATTTGCATGCAAATGTTGGGATCTAGAAAAGATCCTCCTGACTGAGATATCCCAGAAGCAGAAAGACACACACTGTATATACTCATTTATAAGTGGATACTAGAGCTTTAAGATAAGATAAACATACTAAAATCTGTACACCTAAAGATGATAAACAAGAAGGACTGCCCTGGGTAAATTGATCAGTCCTCACTCAGAAAGACTAATGGGATTTACATTTGAAGAAGGAGAAAACAGGAAACAGGAAAGGAGCTTACTACAGAGAGCCTCTGAAAGACTCTACCTAGCAGTGTATCAAAGCAGATGCTGAGACTCATAACCAAACTTTGGGCAGAATGCAGGGAATCATATGAAAGAAGAGGGTGTTAGTAAGACCTGGAAAAGACAGGAGCTCCACAAGGAGAGCAACAGAACCAAAATATCTGGGCACAGAGTCTTTTCTGAGTCTAATACTCCAACCAAGGACCGTTCATGGATGAAACCTAGAACCCCTACTCAGATATAGCCCATGGCATCTCAGTACCCAATTGAGTACATTAGTAAGGGGAACAGGGACTGTCTCTGATATGAACTCAGTGGCTGGGTTCAGCCACTGAACCCAGTGCTCTTTGAACTCAGTGCTCTTTGACCTCCCCACCCCCCCAAGGGAGGAGCAGCCTTGCTAGGCCACAGAGGAGGACTTTGCAGCCAATCCTGAAGATAGCTGATAATACAGAGTCAGATGAAAAGGGAGGAGGTCCTCCCCATCAGTGGACTTGGAAAGGGGCAGGGAGGAGATAAGGGAGGGAGGGTGGGATTGGGAGGGTATGAGGGAGCAGGATACAGCTGGGATACAGAGTTAATAAAATGTAACTAATAATAAAATAATAATAACATTGTAGCATTCCCCTTTTTCCCTTTACAACCTCCAACACATTTCTTGAACCTCAGTTCTTGCTTATTCTCAAATTTCTTACTTCTTTTTCTCCAGTTTTTGAAATTTAGGAATAAAATGACAAGGATAATCTCTTTTATTGATGATCTTAAAAACCACAATATCCAGCATTACACTCAGCAGCTACCAGGGCCCAAGAAACACTTGAAATATGATTTTTAATTGTGGTACTCAGGAAGTATAATATATATATTTTACTTTAAAATAAAATGTGAAAACATTTGATACATCTATGTAAGTGTTTATTATGAGTAAAAAGTAACATTTTGAGATTTTTTTGTTGTTAAAAAACATTATACTATTCTATTATCCATTTTATCTCAATAAGTTTGCCAAAATGTTAATACTAATGATTGGTTTGATGCTAAAGCTTAATATTGAGCGATAATGTTTAATCTCAAGGCAAAACACTAAATAAATAAAAATCATGGAAAAAAGTATATGAAGTAGTTTCTGAGAGAATTGTAAGCTACTAAAATGGAAACATGAACAAGAATGTACATCATATAAATTTTTAAAAAGTAGAGAAACTTCATGAAATATTTTAAAGAAAACTGAAATAATGTATATGAATCAACTTGACAAAAGAGATAGAGAAAATCCTTAGAGACAACAACAAAGAAAAAATAAATATCAAATGTGTAGAACATTGAGAAAGGTCCATGGCATGGGACATTGATAATGAGTTAGAGACCTCACCATCACTGACTTTTACAAACTCTGAGAAAGACAGCTTTCCATCAGCAAGGACAACAGCAATTTGAAATAAAAATATGATCAGTTTTATTCTATAAAGGTTTTGTTTCTTTATTTTTGTGAGCACAACAGGAAATACACGTGAGCAAAGCAACAATCACTCACTGTTCTTACAGTGTTAACTTTAGAGTAATAACAAAATTCCTTGGCCTCCCTCATCTGCTTTGGGCTGTGAAAAGATGAAGGAGAATGGGAGAAAAATAAGTTTACTCCTAAGTAAATTAATAAGGAGTCTTGGGCTAAGACATTCCTTAAACAGACATCAACACAGTGTTTACTGAGAAAAGTATGGAGAAAGTAAGTAGAGCAAATCAAAATTAAAATAGTAATTAGAATTTTAGATATTGTAAATTTATATCACAGTATATGACATTTTTCTATTGAATTTTGAACATCCAAATATGAAATGCATTGCTAGTAATATACACATCTGCATTTAGTACAACAAAACTAATATAATTTTCATAAATAATATTAGAGTAAAAATAAAGTAATTCATGATTAAATATGTCTATAAATATGAAAGTACTAGTACAAATTTAAGAACAGTCTAGATTTGTTCTTCCTTTGTGGAGTCATGTTCAACATAGTTGTCAAACATTCACACGATACATAACTGTGTTCAAGTAGCCATTCAAATTCATAAACAGTATTACTGTTCTTGATGTGATTTTCTAAATGAGTGGAATAACTTTCAGAAGACTTCTAATATTTTAGAAGACTTAATTTTTCTTAAACATCACATACTATCTCCATTAATTACATTTCTACCAAAGACTTGTACTGTATTGTACATGACAAAGAAGTTGAGTCTATGACAATATCCTTTTGAATTGTATATATACTTACATATAATATAATTTATATTTTTTACATTATATGTAATTATATATTATATATTGTGTACACAATATAATTATAGTACTAATTGCTGATAATTCCAGTTGGCTAAGATTTCATGTGCTATTTTTGTGTGACTAGTTCTAATTGAAACAGTGATGAAGGCAGAAAACTTCAGAGCATTTAAAACACAGTGGAGAAGCAACATGGTCTGAGGTCCATGTTGTCTTAAATCAGAAATTCATCATTTTTACCCATAAGTCCTTTAAGGTACACAAACACCAAATATCAAAATAAAATTGTACAGGTAAATACTAAATAAATTATGAATGTCAAGGAATACAATTAAGAATGAGCAGTCCTGTTAGGCCACAGAGGAGAGCTTTGCAGCCAGTCCTGAAGATACCTGATAAAACAGGATCAGATGAATGGGGAGGAGGTCCCCCCTATCAGTGGACTTGGCAAGGGGCACGGTGGAGATGAGAGAGGGAGGGAGGGACTGGGAGGGAATGAGGGATCAGGACACGGCTGGGATACAGAGTTAATAAAATGTAACTGATAAAAAAAAAATAAAATTAAAAAAAAAGAATATACAATATTCTGGAGGTCAAAGAAGTGACCTTTTGAAGAAGAGAGGGGACAACACTGTTCTCTGATCAAATGTCACAGAATTAAAATGGTTGAAATAATTTTTCATATATTAGGTGATATTGAACTAAGAAGGTTCTTTGCAAATTAACCAAAATATAACAGCCTGCTTTCTGATTAATGGAAGAGGAGAAAGTGTGAGCACGGACCATTTCAACACAAGGGCTCTTGTTACACTGTGTGTTGGGGGCTATCATTTGCCATAATATCTTTTATGTGTATAATTTGTTAGATTATTAATTTTAATACATTTGATTCTTAAATTCATAATGTTGATCACATGTTAAAGCTTCATGGTTAAAAGTGTTTACAGATGGCAATAGTTTCAATGAACAGAGTGAACACAATTGCTTTTATCTCTAAAACAGCCTGGGATAGCTATTCTAATATATGAAAAAGACTTAATGCAAACATCTGTCAACAGAGATTTTAAGGCCACAACTTGTTAATAATTGGAACAATAGGAACAGGGACTGTCTCTAGCATGAACTTAGTGGACTATGGAAAGGAAATAGGAAGAAAATAGGAGGGTGAGACTCTGAGGATACAGGGGAGGGGGCTGCGGAGGGAATACAAAGTGAATAAACTGTAATAAATAAATAAAATTTTTAAAAATAAAGAGATTA
The DNA here is from genome assembly GCF_907164565.1 of Psammomys obesus. Classification (NCBI taxonomy): domain Eukaryota; kingdom Metazoa; phylum Chordata; class Mammalia; order Rodentia; family Muridae; genus Psammomys; species Psammomys obesus. The sequence continues at coordinate 1,143,462 of NW_026592666.1, forward strand.
TATAATAATTACAATTATTATGTGATATATATATCTAACAGTGTGTGCAATGTATGTATGTATATAGAACAAATATTGGTGCTCCCAATTTCTCTATACAGAATTTATTGTGCACATACTAACCAACTCCACTACCTCATTTTCAGCTATGAGAGCATATCTTAAAATATCACATCTGGGGCTGTAGGGTTGTTACGGAGGTTAAAAGCTCATCCTGCTCTTCACAAGGACCCCAAGTGAACTGAGCTATAGACTCAGGACCCATATTGGGTAGCAAACAAACAATACCCTATAAGCTTCAAGAAATCTAACACAACCTTCTGATCTTGGTGGGCACTGAACTTTCCTGCACAAGTGTACAGATGGAAGTGCGTACATAGTTGAAGATAAAAATTTTGGGCCTCCTTATCACTTGGGAGACTGCTGGTCATCAGGGCACTGAGGGCAGGAGGAGTAGAGGCAGGCTGCTAGGCTTGGAAGGCTGTGAGCATGATAAAATAGCATCCTGATTCAGCTTCAGGGACGAAGATCAACTTTATTCTAGGGGTGAGGGGAATATATAGGAAAAGGGAAGCAGCCCGTAGATATTCTGATAGGTGCTGACAGTGTACTTCATTTGCATGAAACGGCACAATGCTATGGACTGTGCAAGAGCATATTAGCTAATTATCTGATAGGTGCAGGAGGGGGAGACCAAGCAGGAAGCTATGCCAAAGGTCATATATCAGATATGGAGAGAGGCATCTACGCCTACAGACACTCTACAGATAAGGTCAGGCAGAGAATAGGAGTCCCTGCTGGGGAAAGAGAGTCTCCATTTAGCCATGATTTCAGAGAATTCAGACTGGAAGGACTGCAACCTCAAACAGCAGTATCCTCCAACAAAAAATAAAATTCTTAAAATACTACAGAGGTTCCAGCTATGATAAAATATGATTTAAGGTCTTGAAAAAAAAAAAAAAAGAACAAGCCTAAATAAAAGAAAAGAAAGAAATGAAAAGAAAAAAAATGTTTGGAACATATGGAACATGAAGAAATAAAAGTCTTACTGTTTTCTATGGCATATTTAAAGCACCTGCTAACTTAGCAGAATACCCTTACAAACTTTAGGCCTAATAAATATTTCAACATAGTTGAATGGTAGTAAATCAATACAAAAAATGCACAATTTTATTTACAAATAATTATTTTTTTAATTCTTTATTAATTACACTTTATTCACTTTGTATCCCCCCTGTGGTTCCCTCCCTCTTCCTGTCCCAATCCCTCCCTTCCTCCACCCTCTGCATGCATGCCCCTCCCCAAGTCCACTGATAGGGGAGGTCTTCTTTTCCTTCCTTCTGATCTTAGTCAATTAGGTCTCATCAGGAGTGGCTACATTGTCTTCTTCTGTGGCCTAGTAATGCTACTTCCCCCTCCGGGGGAGGTAATTAAAGAGCAGACCAATCAGTTCATGTCAGAGACAGTCCCTGTTCCTATGACAATGGAACCCACTTGGATACTGAACTGCCATGGGCTACATCTGTGTAGGGGTCTTAGGCTATCTCCATGCATAGTCCTTGATTGGAGTATCAGTCTCAGGAAAGACCCCTGTGCTCAGATTTTTTGGTTCTGTTGGTCTCCTTGTGGAGTTCCTGTCCTCTCCAGATCTTATTGTTTCCCACTTCTTTCCTAAGATTCCCTGCACTCTGCCCAAAGGTTGCCTATAAGTCTCAGCATCTGCATTGATAGTCTGCAGGGCAGAGCCTTTCAGAGGTCCCGTGTAAGGCTCCTGACTTGTTCCCTATTTTTCCTTCTTCTGATGTTCATCCTCTTTGCATTTTTGGATAGGAATTGAGCTTTTTAGCAAGAGTCCTCCCTCTTGATTAGTTTCTTTAGATGTACAGATTTTAGTAGGTTTATCTTATATTATATGTCTATATGAGTGAGTATATATCGTGTGCATCTTTCTGCTTCTGGGAAAGCTCACTCAGGATGATCTTTTCCAGGTCCCACCATTCACCTGAAAATTTCATGATTTCCTTGTTTTTTTTATTGCTGAGTAATATTCCATTGTGTAGATGTACCACAATTTCTGCATCCATTCCTCAGTTGAGGGGCATTTGTGCTTTTTCCAGCTTCTGGCTATTACAAATAAGGCTGCTACAAACATGGTTGAGCAAATGTCCTTATTGTGTCCTTGAGACTCTTTTGGGTATATGCCTAGGAGTGGTATAGCTGGATCTTGAGGAAGTGCTATTCCTAGTTGTCTGACAAAGTACCCTATTGCTTTCCAGAGTTGTTGTATAAGTTTACATTCCCACCAGCAGTGGAGGACCTTTTTCCCCAACCTCTCCAGTATGTATTGTCTGAGTTTTTTATTTTAGCCATTCTGATGGGTGTAAGGTGAAATCTTAGGGTCGTTTTGATTTGCATTTCCGTGATGGCTAATGAGGTTGAGCATTTCTTTAAGTTTTTCCCTGCCATTCAATATTTCTCTATTGAGAATTCTCTGTTTAGCTCTGTACTTCATTTTTTAATTGGATTACTTGACTTTTTGCTGTTTAACTTCTTTAGTTCTTTATATATACTGGATATTAGTCCTGTGTCAGATATAGGGTTGGTGAAGATCTTTTCCCAATCTGTAGGCAGTCGTTTTGTTCTGACAACAGTATCCTTTCCCAGTCTGTAGGCTGTCATTTTTTGCTTTGTTTGTTTTTGTTTTCTGATGACAGTGACCTTTGCTTTACAGAAGCTCTTCAGTTTCATGAGGCCCCATTTATTGATTGTTGACCTTAGAGCCTGTGCTGTTGGTGTTCTGTTCTAGAAGTTGTCTCCTGTGCCAATGAGTTCAAGGCTCTTCTCCACTTTTTCTTCTAAGCAGTTTAGTGTGTCTGGTTTTATGTTGAGGTCTTTAATCCACTTGGACTTTAGTTTTGTGCAGGGTGCTAAGTATGGATCTATTTGCATTTTTCTACATGTAGACATCCAGTTAGACCAGCACCATTTGTTGAAGATGCTGTCTTTTTTCCATTGAATAGATTTGGCATCTTTGTCAAAAATCAGGTGTCCATAAGTGTGTGGATTTATGTCAGGGTCTTCTATTCAATTCCATTGATCCACCAGTCTGTGTCTATGCCAGTGCAATGCATTTTTTAGTATTGTTGCTTTATAGTACAGCTTGAGATCAGGGATGGAGATACCTCCTTTTTTTTAAAGAAATAAATCTGGTGGCAAAGGACTAATTCATAGTACCTTAAAAGAATGAAATGCACAGGAATATAACCTTAAAAAAGGAAGCAAAAGGCGTCTACAATGAAATCATTATGCCACTGTAGAAACATGTTGATCTGGACATTAAAAGATATAAAGACTTTAACCTAGAATTCCTGCTCAGATGTAGCCCATGGGAGCTCAGTGTCCAAGTGGGTACCCTAATAAGGGGAACAAGTATTATTTCTGACATGAACTCAATGACTGGCTCTTTGACCTCCCCCCTGCCAAGGGAAGAACAGCCTTGCTAGGCCACAGATAAGGACTTTGCAGCTAGGGTCAGATGGAAGTGGAGAGGACCTCCCCCATTAGTGGACTTGTAAGGGGGCAGGGAGGAAATGAGGAAGGGAGGGTGGGATTGGGAGGTAAAGAGGGAGGGCGCTATGGCTAGGATACAAACTGAATAACCTGTGATTAAAATAAGAAATAAAATAAATGAAAAAAAAAAGACTTTCCATGCTAATGTTTTAGCAAAATTAATATTACAAAAGTAGAAATCTCACTGAATTCAAATCCTGAAACCATATTCAATACTCTTACCTTGAACAGAAATTAAATCAAATAGATAACTGAACAGTTGCAGTTTAAAATTACCATAAACTTATCAGCTATCCATTTGAATTAATTGTTCTTCAAGGTAACAAATAAAATAACAAGGGACAAATAAAACATATTAGAATATAGGTATTGCAAATGATTTTTTGAAAACTCCAATAATGTGGGATATAGCACCTCAAATTAGAAAACACATTTTGTGACAAAAAAGAAAACAAACAAAGGAAAAACTTCTGAACTACAGAGAAAACATCATCTAAATGAACGAATAGCCTGAGGGAGGAAAACAAACTATACCAGGAAAAAATTTTTATATCAAATGAGGCACTGATATCTAGAATGAAGAGTTAGTAAATTATCCAATAGAAGAGGGAAAATGAACAGAATACAATGTTCTTCAAAGAAGAGATCCAGATGTTCCATGAATAAGTGAATACATTAAACATCCTTGGCCAGAAGGGAGATGAAAATCAAAACTGCTTTGAGACTTCATCTAATCCAGCTCAAATAGCTGCTATCAAGGAAACAAATAGTTGTGAAAGTGTGATAAGGGTGGTCCAGATACTATGGAAATCTGTGTGGAGTTTCCTCAAAGAATGCTATACTACCACTACTAGTGGTAGTTCTCATATATGTATTATATATGTATATTTAGTTCTGCATACTATTGATTTATATATCAGAATATACGTGTGTGTGTGTGTGTGTGTGTGTGTGTGTGTGTGTATAAACTCTCTGTCAACATTCCACATACTGGGACTTGTTCAGTATTATATATTCACAATGGCCAGAAAATAAAACTGGCCCATATATATATATATATATATATATATATATATATATATATATATATATGCCAAATGAAGCATATCTGGGGATCAGCAAAGTATTTTTTTTCTTAATCACCCCTGTGACTGGTAGACTCTCCATGCCCCATTCCCTCAGGTTCATGTGGGCAGCATTAACTGAACTTAGACAGTTGTAATAAATTAGCAATTAAAACCAAACATGATTGGCATAAAAGAAGTCGGTGAAATGATTCCTGATGATAAGATATTCTGCAATACTCATAGTTTGCAGTCTAGCCCTATTGTCATCAGAAAGCCGTCACCCAGCAACTGATGAGAATAGATGCAGAGATCTACAGCCAAATATTAGCTTAAGCCAGTGAAATTCTGCAGAAGATAGGGAGGAACAGTCATAGGAGCTAGAGGAGTTGAACACAGCACAAGAAAAAACAGTCAAATAATGTGAGTTCGTAAGCGCTCACAGACATTGAAACAACTACCAAGAAGCCTGAATGTGTCTGATATAGACCCTCTGCAAATATGTTACAGCTGTGTGTCTTAGTCTAAATGTGGGGACACTGAGAGCAGGGGCTGTCTCTGGTTCTGTTGCCTGCCTTTGGGACACTTCTCTCCTACTGGGTTGCCTCTTTCAGCCTTAATTGGAGATGAGGGGCCTATTTACTGCAACTTGAAATGCCAGGGTTGTTGATACCCATATGTGGCCCTACCTTTTTCTGAAATGGAGGTGATGGAAGAGGGAAGGGACAGGAAGGGAATGCAGGAAGAGGGGGGAAGGGAAGCTGAACTGAGTTCAGTTTGTAAAATAAGTCAGTAAGTAAATAAATAGGTAAGGAAGGACATAGATTTTAAAGGGAGATTTAAAAGGAGAAGAATGAGGAAGCTTATACAGCCAAAATATGCTAATATTCAAAAGGTTAGAAATAGTTGTATGGAAATTAGGAGAGATGGCCACGAGGAGAAATAAACCCTTGAAAGACTGGGTAGACAAATTTAGAATTATATTTCAGCCCTTTCTGTCTCTCAAATGATGGTAAGAAGTGTATTCAAAAAACTGACCCCAAAGTAAGATTTTCACATGGGACTTTTCGAAAAAAAAAAAAAAAAATAGATAATTCACAAGAATATGCCTGCATAAGAGAAAGAGAACAGGATAGTGTTGAAATATTTTTCTGAATGATAAATCTTAAAAAGTGACAAAATATTGAATTAAACATCAACAAACCAATTAATCCAATTAAAAATGGGGTACAGAGCTAAAAAGAGAATTCTCAACATAGGAATATCAAAAGGCAGAGAAACACTTAAAGAAATGCTTAACATCCTTAGTCATTCAGGAAATGCAAATCAAAATGAACCTGAGATTTCACATCACAGGATCAGAATGGCTAAGATCAAAAACTCAAGGAATGCATGCTGGAGAGGATGTTGAGAAAGGGGAACTTCCTCCATTGCTCATGGGAAGTAGCCTTGTACAACCACTTTGAAAATCAATCTGGCACTTTCTCAGACAATTAGGAATATTGCTACCTCAGGATCCAGCTATACCATTCAGGCATATATCAAAAGCTGCTCCACCATTCATTAACAACATTCTCTCAACCACGTTAGTATCAGCTCTATTCATAACAGCCAGAATCTGGAAACAACCCTGATGTCCCTCAACGGAGGAATAGATACAGAAAGTGTGATACATTTACAAAATAGAATACTACTCAGCAATTAAAACCAAGAAAATCATGAAATTTGCAGGCAAATGGTGGGATCTAGAAAAGATCATTTTGAGTGAGGAAATCCAGAAGCAGAAAGACATATCTGCTATATACTCACTTATAAGTGAATATAATATAATATAATATAATATAATATAATATAATATAATATAATATAATATAATATAATATAATATAATATAATATAATATAATATAATATAATACAATACAATACAATACAATACAATACAATACAATACAATACAATACAATACAATACAATACAATACAATACAATACAATACAATACAATATAATATAATATAATATAATATAATATAATATAATATAATATAATATAATATAATATAATATAATACAATATAATACAATACAATACAATACAATACAATACAATACAATACAATACAATACAATACAATACAATACAATACAATACAATACAATACAATACAATACAATATAATATAATATAATATAATATAATATAATATAATATAATATAATATAATATAATATAATATAATATAATATAATATAATATAATATAATATAATAT
>NW_026592666.1:1150468-1174678 GCF_907164565.1 Psammomys obesus
AATATAATATAATATAATATAATATAATATAATATAATATAATATAATATAATATAATATAATGATATAATTAATGTAATTAATATAATATAATTAATATAATATGATAAATATAATATAACATAACATAACATTACATAACATAATATAAAATAATATAACATAACATAATATAATATAACATCATAACATAACATAATATAATAATATAGTATAAAATACTAAAATATTTTTTAATTTTTATTTTTTAATATTAGTTACAGTTTGTTAACTTTGTATCACTGCTGTATCCCACTCCCTCTTTCCCTCCCTATCCCAACCTCCTACCCTCATCTCCTTCCTGCCCCTTTCCAAGTCCACTGATAGGGGAGAACCTCCTCCCCTTCCATCTGACCCTGTTTTATCAGGTGTCTTCAGGACTGGCTGCAAAGTCCTCCTCTGTGGCCTAGCAAGGCTGCTTCTCCCTGGCAGGGGCATGGGGAAGATCAAAGAGCCCGCCATCGGGTTCATATCAGAAAGAGTTCCTGTTTCCCTTATTAGGGTTCCCACTTGTATACTGAGCTACCTAGGGCTACATCTGAGCAGGAGCTCTAGGTCGCATCCATACATGGTCCTATTTGGAGAAACAGTCTCATAAAAGACCTTTGTGCCCAGATATATTTGGTCCTGTGGAACTCCTGTCCTCTCCAGGTCAAAAATACTAAAATTTATTGTCCTAAAGACACTAAACACCAAGAAGGATCCTAGGGAAGATGCTTAATCCTCATTAAGAAGGGCAAACAGGAGAGATATTGGAAAGGTAACATTCTTTTTTGTTTTTATTTATTTTTAAAATTTTATTACAATTTATTCTTTTTGTATCCCAGCTGTAGCCCCCTCCTTCACCTCTCCCAATCCCACACTCCTTCCCTCTTCTCCCATGCTTCTCCCCCAATCCACTGATAAGAGAGGACCTCCTCCCCTTCCTCTGACCCTAGCCTAACAGGTCTAATCAGGACTGGCTGCATTGTCTTCCTCTATGGCCTGGTAAGGCAGTCCCCACCACTCAAGGGAAGGTAATTGCAGAGCCAGCCACCGTGGGCTACATCCCCCCTCAGACTGCTCCCCCCTCAAGGGATGTGTGGTCAAAGAGCCAGCCACTGAGTTCATATCAGAGACAGTCTCTGTTCCCCTTACTAATGTACTCAATTGTATACTGAGATGCCATGGGCTATATCTAAGCAGGTGTTGTAGGTTATCTCCATGTATGGACCTTGGTTGGAGTATCAGTCTCAGAAAAGACCCCTGGTCCCAGATATTTTGGTTCTTTTGCTCTCCTTGTGGCCCTTCTGTTCCTTAAAGTTTTTCTGTTTCTTGCTTCTTTTATAATATTCCCAAACTCTGACCAAAGTTTGGCTATGAGTATCAGCATCCTGCTGGTTAGAGTCTTTGAGAGGCCCTCTGAGGAAGGCTCCTGTTCTTTTCCCTGTTTTCTCTCTCTTACGATGTCCATCCTGTTTGACTTTCTGAATGAGGCTTGAACATCTTATCCAGGGTCTTCGTTCTTGATTAGCTTCTTTAGGTCTACAGATTTTAGTATATTTATCCTATATTATATGTCTAATGTCCACTTATAAGTGATTATATACCATGTATATTTTTCTGTTTCTGGAAGACCTCACTCAAGATGATCTTTCCTAGTACCCACCATTTGCTTGCAAATTTCATGATTTCCTTGTTTTTAATTGCTCAGTAGTTTTCTACTGTGTAAATGTACCACAATTTCTATATCCATTCTTCAATTGAGGGACATCTTGGTTGTTAGCAGATTCTGGCTATTACTAAGAAAGCAGCTATGAACATGGTTGAGCAAGTGATACCTACATGTAGAAAAATGCAAAGAGATCCGTATTTATGGCCCTACACAAAACTAAAATCCAGCTGGATAAAAGACTTCAACATAATACCAGACACACCAAACCTCTTAGAAAAAAAAATATAGGGAAGAACCTTGACATCATTGGCACAGGAGACAACTTCCCGAACAAACACCAACAGCACAGGTTCTAAGATCAAGAATTAATATATGGGACCTCATGAAACTGAAAAGCTTCTGTAAAGCAAAGGACCCTATCAGAACAAAAGGCAGCCTACAGACTGGGAAAGGATCTTCACCAACCCTGTATCTGATAGGGTGCTGATATCCAGATTATATAAAGAACTAAAGAATTTAAACAGCAACAAACCAAGTAATCCAATTTAAAAAATGGGCTACATCCTTGTGCAGGGGCCATGCTGATCTTCTCTGTTTCATCCCACTTTTAGTATATGTGCTGCCAAAAAAGAAATGGAGTACAGAGCTAAACAGAGATTTCACAGTAGAGGAATATCAGATGGCAGAGAAACACCTAAAGAAATGCTCAATGTCCTTAGTCATGAGCAAAATAAAAATCAAAATGACCCTGAAATTTCACCTTACACCTGTCAGAATGGCTAAGATCAAGAATTCAATTGACAACACATGCTTGTGTGAATGTAAACTTGTACAACCACTTTGGAAACCAGTTTGGTGCTTTCTCAGTCAATTAGAAATATTGCTTCCTCTGGATCCAGCTATAACACTCCTAGGTACATATCCAAAATATGCTCAAGTATACAACAAGGTAACACTCTTTTGAAAACAAGTTGAGTTTGAAATTTTATTATTATAAACTGAATTTAACAAGCCCTTTTATTGTGCTGTGAGACACTAAAATAAGAAATGACTAAAATCCTGGAGGCAACAAAGTATATTTATCACGCAGTATTTAGTCTGTATATATTGTTGATTAATGCATGAGTTAGAGAGGCAGATGTCTCTGTTTTACTTCTGTAATCACGTAATATGGGATAAAATACTAATGTCTCCTAGGTTTCAGAGTGTCCTTTACATAGAATGTTTAGAAAAAAAGCATGTTCTGGTAGGGCAAGGTACCAATCAGTAAAGCAAACATTAAAGTTTCTATAATTGCTCCCCTTCACACATTACGTATTAACAAATTGGAACTGAGTCAGTGATTAAGAGTATGAAAACAAAGTATTAACAGTGCCAGGCATGCAATGTTTCTATTGAGCTGGTCTTAAGTGCAGTAAGATGGCTATTGGTTACCTTCCAACTTATAAGTGCCATGATTGCATCTCTGGGGATATTTTGCACTGCTAGTCATTGCTGTAGTTCATAAACATTTCATCTAGGCAAGACTACTGATGGATTCCCCAGTTTGGCAGCATTGCACAGAACCTTTTAATATTATGAGATATAGTATTTAAGGGAGTTGTTTTTCAGGTTAGATCCAACTCAATTTCTTCAAGTCTTGCTTTCTGAAGTATTTGGTATATACAGAAATAAAATATTAGTTTCGTATTCTTGGAGGATACTAAAGGAAACCAGAAAAGAGAATCAATCTGCCACGAGGATGAGTTACCTAATAATGTATCGAAACCTAAGGAGCTAACAGGTTTGTGTGTGTGTGTGTGTGTGTGTGTGTGTGTGTGTGTAGATAAATGTATGTACAACGATAGTTAAAGAATGAAAGTTCATGAATTTGAGGGGTAGTAGATGGATCATAAGGGATGTTGGAAAGAGGAGATAGAGGAGGAAAATTATGTAAATTCAATATACATAAGAAATTACCTCTGATCACCTGACCTTGAGCTGTGAGAGGCCTTACCAGGCCACAGAGGAAGTCAGTCAATGCAGCCAGTCCTGATGAGACCTGATAGGCTAGGGTCAGATGGAAGGGGAGGGGGACCTCCCTTACCAGTGGACTGGGAAAGGGGCATAGCAGAAGAAGAAGGAGGGTGGGATAGGGAGGGAATAAAGGAGGGAGCTACAGCTGAGATACAAAGTGAATAACATGTAATTAATATAAAAAATAAAACTTAAAACAATAGAAAAAATAAATTATCAGAAAATTAAAAAAAAAAGAATATGAAGACCTTAATTCAGTTATGGCTCAGTAGTTCTGGACCTCAAAAGAAAGGTGTTCTCGTCCACATAAATACACTAATAACTGGATTTAAGTATAAAGTTTTGTCACTTCTCATAAATGTGATAAAGAAAAAAAATAATACCCTCCAGAAGTGGAAAAATCAATTTTAAAGTTGGTGTCAGCATCACCACATTGTAAAATAAATTCCCTAATGCAGGTCATCTCTTGAGTTAGGCTTTCCATTTTGGTAGCTACATATATTAGATTTTGTTATCAGAAAATCCCCTACTGCCAAACATCTAAATTACATCAGCCACAATCTGATTTCTCTGAATTTCCTTCAACAGCAACAAAAACTATTTTCCACCTTCCAGAGCTAATATCAGTACCATGACAAATAGAAAAAAATACACAAAAAAACCAAAAAACATAATAGTCGATGGGACTTAGCCTCAAATACATAGCACAACTCTTTGGGTTCATGAACTGGTATGAAAACAGTAGCTAGAAGTTTATCTACAAATATGGCCAGCACCTCATCAGGGCATCACTTCTGAATTGGCATGCACAAATTAAAAACACAGAAACATATACATATATTCTTCACTCTTGCATTTTTCTCATTGTAGTTTGATTTCCTCCAAATTCTTTATGGTCAAACTGTAACATCCAAAGGCATGCATATTCGAAGAAGTAATACATTCATGAAGGTGTGCCCTGATAATGGATTAGTCTCCTTGGGAACAGAGACATATGAAATCTTACTTTTCCCTTCAGTGCTCTGCTATTAGCATGGAGTGTCTACCTCACTAACTGCTTCTACTGCTCCTCATATCTTGAACTTCTAGAATCTATTAAAAAATGAAAGAAAAGCATTTTTTTATTAAAACACTGAGTTTGTGGAAATTTTTATGGCAGCCTAAATTGAATGATATACTCTCCTTTTTATAGTTTTTTATTTTAATTAATTATTTTATTTATTTCAATATATTCCCTTTGTGTCCTGACTGTAGACTCTTCCATCTCCTCTTAGTCCCACAAGCCCTCCCTCTATCCCCCTATGGATCTTCCTTAGTCCACAAATAGGGGAGGCCCTCCTCCCTTTCTATCTGACCCTAGTGTACCAAGTCTCATAAGGGCTGGCTGCATTAGCTTCCTCTGTGGCATGGCAAAGCTGCAGGGGCAGGTGATGAGCTAGCCGCTGAGTTCATGTCAGAGACAGCCCCTGCCCACCTTACTAGGAAACTCACTTGGAAACTGAGCAGGGGGTCTAGATCCTCTCTGTGCATAGTCTTTGGTTGGAGTATCTGTCTCTGCAGGCCCCCTCTGGGCCCAGGATTTTTGAGATTGTCTCCTTGTGCAGTTCCTGTCTCCTCCAGTACTTTGTCTATCCCTCTTCTTCCATAAGGTTTCCTGAATTCTTCCCAAAGAGATTCTGTCAACTATATTCATCATAATGTATGCATAAGTACATTAATACATGTAAAAAATGAGTCACAATTTAGAATAAAACAAGAAAACCATGGTTACTTTTTTTAAAAAAAATCAGCTTTAATCTGGCACTTTCACAGACAACTACGAATAGCACTTCCTCAAGATCCAGCTATACCACTCCTAGGCATATATCCAAAAGAGGTTCAAGTACACAATAAGGACATTAGCTAAACCCTGTTGGTAGCAACTTTATTTGTAATAGCCAGAAGCTGGAAACAGCCCGGATGTCCCTCAGTGGAGGAATGGATGCACAAATTGTGGTACATCTACACAATGGAATATTACTCAGCAATAAAAAAAAGGAAATCATGAAATTTGCAGGTAAATGGTGGGATCTGGAAAAGATCATCCTGAGTGAGCTATCCTAGAAGCAGAAAGATGCACATGGTATATACTCACTCATATAGACATATAATATAGGATAAACCTACTAAAATCTGTACATCTAAAGAAACTAATCAAGAGGGAGTACTCTTGCTAAAATGCTCAATTCCTATCCAGAAATGCAAAAATGATGGACATCAGAAGAATGAGAAAAGAGGGAACAAGTCAGGAGCCTGACACAGAGAACCTCTGAAAGGCTCTGCCCTGCAGACTATCAAAGCAGATGCTGAGACTTATGGGCAACCTTTGGGCAGAGTGCAGGGAACCTTATGAAATGAGTGGGAAACAGTAAGATCTAGAGATGACAGGAACTCCACAAAGAGAACAATAGAACTAAAAAATCTGAGCACAGGGGTCTTTCCTGGGACTGATACTCCAACCAAGGACTATGCATGGAGATAACCTAAGACCCCTGCATAGATGTAGCCCATGGCAGTTCAGTATACAAGTGGGTTCCATTGTCATAGGAACAGAGACTGTCTCTGACATGAACTGATTGGCCTGCTCTTTATTTACCTCCCCTGCAGGGGAAGCAGCATTACCAGGTCACAGAAGAAGACAATGCAGCCATTCCTGATGAGACCTAATTGACTAGGATAAGAAGAAAGAAAAAGAAGACCTCCCCTACCAGTGGACTTGGGGAAGGGCACGCATGCAGAGGGTGGAGGAAGGGAGAGATTGGGACGGGAGGAGGGAGGGAACCACAAGGGGGATACAAAGTGAATAAAATGTAATTAATAAAGAATTTAAAAAATAGAAGTTTTCTCTGAGTATTAGCAAGATGTTACAATATATAAATAATATTTATTAAATCTCTACTATAGGGTTCTGAAATTATCAAAATTAGCTTTCTAAGGGAAAAAATATATATATATGCATCTCTCTATACATTTAATATTGGAGAAATTCATCTAAGGTCACAATGTCCATCAAAGCCTGTTTCTGGCTTTGGCCAGAAACTACTTGAACTATATTTCATTTTAATATAGTTTATATTATTTTTAGAAAAAAATAAAAAACACCTGACTTTAAATTTCTCTACTATTTATTAAGAATTCTAAATTTCACATACAACAATAATCATCAGAAAAAAAAAAAAACCCTCCTATGCCATGATTAGCATTAACGCAATGTCTTGTGATCTAACAGAACTAATAGTTTTTTATTAGAATGAAATAGAAATAAGGTGACCCTGGAGACAGTAATTAAGATTAGTTATGTTTAATTAAAGGCAGTAGTTTCTGTCTAACTACTGTCTTTCTATTTGTTTATCTATTTATGTATAATCTATCTATCATCTGTCTAATATCTCCTGCGCTCTTCATGTGTGATATAAAAAGAGAATAGCTTGATCCATATGCATTACAACTCACTCTTTAAAAGTGACATGTATGTTAAACATATAACACATTTAAAATTAATATTGAATATTAACAATAATTTTATATGAATTGAATTTGATTTTTCTTTCTTTTTAGTATTTCTATTTTCCATGATTTAAACAAAATTTATATATATTGCAGGATCAGGTAACTTTAATTCCCGTTGGCTTCGGTGCAATGTCTCTTATTTTTTCTTTATTTCGAAAATGATAAAACAAGAAAATGGGAAGATAATGTGTCTTGTTCAAATTAATAATACCCTTAAAATCTATACACAGGTTAAAAAAAAAAAGCTGAGCGATTTTTTACTCACCATGTGACACAAAGGCAATTGTGTTATTAATCTCTTAAATGTAATTTTTACCTCAAATGCTAATCTTGTCTTTTATACAGGTAGCTTTATTTATGATTTCCATGGGGTAAAAAAAAAAGGAGGAAATAATTAAGACGTCTCAAACAAGGCTTCTTGAGTACATATTACTATAGCATTTTGTGATGATTTCATGGCATGTTGTTTGCCATAAGAAGAAGATGTCTTTCTGAACTAAATAAACAATTAGATACATTGATTAATTGATTTATAAATAGGTAAATAACACTTTAAAGTATTCTTCCTTGTCTTACAGAATGTGACAGGATCCTTTATCATATTTTAGTGTGAACAAAAAAAGTTCAAGTAACTAGACTTTCTTATTGACATATGACTCAGAGTTTAAAAGATACTTTGGAAAATAAGCAATCGTGGCACAATGTCACTTGCTTCTCTAATAAATTATCTTTATGGCTGATTTCCAGTTTGGCCTCCCACCAAGCACTGCTAAGAAAAGGACTTCTGATCATCCTCAGGCTGTAAAGTTTCTTGTTCTGACATCTTATATGACATACTATAATCAAAATACAATCATATCATACACCATTTGCTTCAGGACACAAGCACAGAGACACCCACAAGCATTAAGCATTTTTATATTTGCACTCTACCGTCAAGACTACTAATTGTGTATATATTTTTGTAAATGTATATAAATATGCATGTGTGCATATATATGAAACAAAACTTAGAAAAAATGTTTAAACCTGTAAGTATTAATTTCGATGTTTCTCCTAAGAGATAATCTGCTTGAAAATGAAAATAATTACAATTATCCCTTAAGTGTTTGATGATACTTTTTCCATAATATAAATTACAATTTCAAAATAGTAGTAAATACAACTGTAACAACTGAAAAAAAAAAAAGAAAACTCTTAGAGTATGAGGTCTAAACCTTAAACTTTGACTAGACTTTACTTTTCAATGAGGCATCCATCCTTATCATAAAGCAGGAAGACTTCCAGTGCCTCACATACCAGTGTTCCAAGGTCTTTGCTGGGACTTGTATCCATTTCATTTCCTTCTCTATAAGCAGGGAAAACTGAGAGAAAATTACCTTGTCCAGGGATATATCACAAAATTCATTTAAAATTTTCTTTAAACATCTTTTTCTTTTATTCCAGCCATAAAACATTTAAAATTATTGACTAAAATTCTCTCAACAGGTGTATATAAACAATTGTTTTAAAACTGTTAAATAAAAGTAGCCTATAAACTCAAGACACCAGAAAGAAAGGAAACCTCATTATGAAATTCAGGTAAAAATTTGAATGGAAATCTTGGACCTACTTTAAGTGTTATAAAGAAATAGAACAGTATATCACAAGCCTATATTTTAACTAATAGAAGCAGCTTGCATGTTCTTCCCTGGGGAAAACAATTTTCTCACTTTTAGCATTTCTTAGTTATCTAGTTATCTGTATTTTTTTGGGTAGGGGTGAGGCTTCATGGGCATTTTCTGTCCACTCCTGCATGTCTATTGGTGTTATTACTGTTAAGCTGTTTTATGCTGTCATTTTGGTGAAACTTCATGGGTATAGGAAATATCATCTTAAAGAAAGCTTTTTGATTCTCTGGCCCTTAACATCTTTTTGCCGCCTCTTCTGCCATGTTTTCTGCGCAATAGATGTTGGAATAAGGACACATCAATTGGTAATTTAAGTTCAAATGATCAGCTCTGAAAGCATACAGACAAGTAATACTATACAGATGGGGCATATTGTATTAATGCATTTAAGAATATGAATGTATATCAACACATATGTACAACAATTAATAAAAAAAAAGAGAAGCCCATAAATTTAAAAGAGAATAAGAAAGGACACATGGGATGGTTTGGAGAGAGAAAAGAGGAAAGAGAAGAGGAACATGGTGTGATTATGTTATAATCTCAAAAATAAAAACCAAATAATTAAAATAAAGACATAAGATGAAAAGGAATGAAAAAGATAATACACCTCTAAAGATATAAAAAATACATTTTTATATCTTTTTTTAATTTTATGTTATAACAGAAAAAATACTAGAAGCAAGATAATGTATAAAAACAAACAAGCAAGCAAACAAACAAACAAAAACCCTGTAACAGACTTTGGAAATCCATTTGCATGGTGTCACCTCTACTCAGCCTCTTGTGCATGGCATCACCATGTGGAAATATACAGAGGAGTGTAGGTACAGAGCATGGGGTCTGCTTCTTCCCTTCGGAGAGTGTTCACCTGAGCTTGCAGGCACAGGACCTGGAAAAACAAAGCTTAGCCAGGGGAGCATGTTCAAAGATTGCAGTCCAGCAGTAGCGGCCACAGGGAGAAAGCCTTCTCCGAAATTGCTCTAAAAGTGTTACAGCCCTTTTAGCTCAGAGCTCTCCCAGGGAAACAGCCGCTCCCAGATGATATTCAGTGACACAGCTTGCACAATTTATTCAGGGTAACAAGGGCTATATGTACCTTGCGAGTGGGCAGGGGTTCCCAGAGTGGGTGTATAACACTGCCTGGGGAAGAGGTGCTGTGGATGCTTTATTTGGTGGAGAGGAATTCCCAGGTGCTAAGCTGTGTGACTACCTTGAGAATTGGGTGAATGAATTTCAAAATAAATGAATGGACAGGTAACTCTACATGCCTTACAATTAACACAGAAATTAGAAATGTTACTTTCTGCATTTTGGTGTGAAAAAAAGGAAATGGACAAGACTTGATGCACTTATTCCTTGTTTTTAAGCAGTTTGGACCTGTTGCTTGACCAGCCTTGAATTTAATAAAGCCATACTGCTGCTATCTTTCTAATGTGTCCAATTGTGGGTGCTCTCACCGTACCAGGTATGCAGCAGTTTTTAAAATATTCTCTGGCATAGTTGACGGCTTCGTAATTAAGCAATGTATGCCATTTTATCTCTGTAATAAGCTCAGTAACTAATATGAAATAATTACATGTTTATTTTCATGACAGACATAAAAGTTCAACATTGTATTAAAATATCTAGGTAAATAATGTCAAAATTACTCCACAGTGGTCAAGCTTATTTGTATGAATATTGACAATGTACAGAAAATTCTGTATTCATATTCCATCTTCTCTCCTCTGTGAGACAACAGAATTCATTACCTGATTAAATACAACTTACCAATTTTAAGAAGCAAAACAAACTAACCAAACATTTTGAAGTATACCTAAAAAAATGTATACATGGAAATTTACATTTTGTTTTCTGAAATCTGCTTACTATTATACTTTGTTTTCATTCTACTTGGGACCATGACTTTGCCAGTGTGCAGGTGTTCTTTATGTGTGAAACTATAACTGTATTTCATATAGTTCCTGCTAAACTTTTCCATTTGTCTTCTCCTTGTAACTGTGTTATTTTTGTTCTACGGATTCCTCACTTCTTTAAACTATTATTTTCTCTTAGAGTTCTGTTTATCTTTAGCTTTGAAAGGTTTTCTGTCCTTTGACATTTTCATGCAAATAATCTTATTCATTCTCTAATAGTAAGTATTTATTTTCTTTGACCATGGTATGAAATAATTTGACATACTGAAATTGCTTTGTTAATATCTAAAATAAAATGTTATTTTGTTGAAATCCTTCCCAATTTTTATAACAATGTCAGTGATCATGAGTATGGTGCCCTCAAATTCCTCTTCAAGCTGATTGATTCAATCTGCCTTCCCTTGGCTTCTTACTTAATTTCTCTGCCTGTAAAAAACTGACTCTGAAACCCAAAACATTGAACTGCACTGCCTGACCGAACTCAACTGAACTGCAAGGAGCTCAACTAAACTCAGCTCTACTGCATTGACTCCTCACTAACTTCCCTCTCACTGACTGAACTCAACTCAACTCTCTGAACTCCTTTCTCAACTGCAGGACTCTCTACTGCTTTCTGCTCTACTGTGTTGTCTTCTCTGTTCTCTCTTTACTGTATCCTACTCTACCACTCAACTCTACTCTACTGTTCCTTCATGGCTTCTATTTCCAGTATTTTCTTGTTAGAATTGGATGGGTTCTCTGACTCATCCTGTCAAATCGTTCTCTGATTCATCACTTTTTTTGTTGTTCAATTAGACATCATAATCAAATATAGCTGCTTCCTCCTACAGACCAAATTTAATCTCGTTGTTTGAAATTAAAGGTGTGTACTGAGGGTGTGCCTGTATTGCAGCCAGAAGGATGATAGGACTGTGGCATGTCTCCACTCCAGCCAGATTGCTAGATGTGATCAGAGCAGCCATGCTGCTGGATTCAATTTTCTCTATGCATACTCTACAGACACATTCGTAGAGAGAGCCAAAATAGACACTCCTTTGCCTAGACTTTCCATATTATTTTAGGTCATATTAACTTGACAAATAAAGATAGTCATTACATTGTTTAATACTCATTTTAATTGATTAGATAACATAATTATATGCATACTGAAAAGAAACAAAACATTTATGCATGTTTTCTAAAGTTAATAAGTTCTATTTTACTAGACTTCTCAAAATTGGCATCAGTGTCTTATGTAAATGATAGCAAAGGTGATGGGATTTTCAGCATCATAATTCCTGAGACATTGCTCCCATCATTAAATAGGAGACAGCAATGTAACTCAGGTATAATGTGTGGGATCACCTTTAACCAGTTGTGATTTCCTGCCCTTAAGATAAATAAGAATCTTTCCAGGTCCCACCATTTACCTGCAAATTTCATGATTTCCTTATTTTTCATTGCTGAGTAATACTCCATTGTATAGATGTACCACAGTTTCTGCATCCATTCTTCAGTTGAGGGGCATCTGGGTTGTTTCCAGCTTCTGGCTATTACAAATAAAGCTGCTACAAACATGGTTGAGCAAATGTCCTTATTGTGTACTTGAGCCTCTTTTGGATATATGCCTAGGAGTGGTGTGGCTGGATCTTGAGGAAGCACTATTCCTAGTTGTCTGAGAAAGTACCAGATTGATTTCCAGAGTGGTTGCACAAGTTTACATTCCCACCAGCAGTGGAGTAGAGTTCCCCTTTCTCCAAAACCTCTCCAGCATGTGTTGTCACTCAAGTTTTTCATCTTGGCCATTCTGATGGGTGTAAGGTGAAATCTCAGGGTCATTTTGATTTGCATTTCTGTGATGGCTAATGAGGTTGAGCATTTCTTTAATACCCTGTTTCTCTGCCATTCTATATTCCTCTACAGAGAATTCTCTGTTTAGCATCCCGAAAGGCAAAAAGGAAGGACATCAGAAGAATAAGAAAACAGGAAACAAGCTAGAAACCCACCACAGAGGGCCTCTGAAAAGCTCTGCCCTGCAGACTATCAAAGCAGATGCTGAAACTTATAGCCAACTGTTGGGAAATGTGCATGGAATCTTATGTAAGAAGTGGGAAACAGTAAGATCTGGAGAGGACAGGAACTCAACAAGGAGAGCAACAGATCCAGAAATTTGAGCACAGGGGTCTCCCTGATACTCATACTTCAACCAAGTACCATGCATGGAGATAACCTAGAACCCCTGCACAGATGTAGCCCATGGCAGTTTAGTGTCCAAGTGGGTTACATAGTAATGGGAAGAGGGACTGCCTCTGAAATAATCTGATTGGCCTGCTCTTTGATCACCTACCCCTGATGGGGGAACAGCCTTACCAGGCCACAGAAGATGACAATGCAGCCACTCCTGATGAGATGTGATAGACTAAGATCAGAAGGAAGGAGAGGAGGACCTCCCCTATCAGTGGACTTGGGGAGGGGCATGCGTGAAGAAAGGGGGGGAGAGGGTGGGATTGGGAGGGAAGGAGGAAGAGGCTTATGGGGGATACAAAGTGAATAAAGTGTAATTAATAAATATTTTTAAAAAGATAAATAAGAACGAACCCTGTGAATAATAGTGGTTGGCTGAAAATTTCAAATGACAGATTATGAATCTGAAGTTTTACAATGTAAAATGATTTTTCTAAAATCACATGACATGTCCACCAATTCCAGATCTTAACAGCCTTGTCATGGTTCATCAGCGTATCTAACATGAATAAAAACTGTGTCTATAACCACTACCCTTCTGCATTTCACATTCTTTTCATCACCGTTCTGCCTTCCTGTTTTTCCCCTCTTCAATTTCTCTCACCTTAAAATTTTGTAATTTCCCTTTTGTTCACTTGAATTTCAAAACTGCACATATAAAGACAGCATTTTCTTTAGCAGTATAGGGAAACATTTTTCATTTACTTAGAAAGCACATAACATTTTGTATCAAAAGATAGATATTTGATTTGTATAGCATTCAATCACAAATACAGTAAAAGAAATAAAGGGACTTGAACTTCCCTGATTGCTGCAGTGCTAAATTTCCTCTTTATAGCATCATGCCTCACTTTACAGGTTAACCTCACTCTTCTCTGGCAATTTCAGTTGCTGATTTCCCAGAATACATGACACATCTGTGATGCCTTCCTCTGAGATTTATTTAGGCAGATTTTCATTAAAATAGCAACTGAATAGACTCAATAAAATGTTGCTTATCTTAATAAAGACCCTTAGAGCTTTGCAAATTTGCATTTAATAGTCTTTAGTATCATTACAGCATTAATAATCTGTGCCTAAGGAGTAATAATGAAAACTTTATGTTTCCTGTTTAATAGAGGTCGCTCCATATCTTTCCATTTTCATGAAACTTAGGCTCTGAAAATATCAAACAGATAAGTAAGGACACTTATATGCAAAAAGTGGTCAAATTGGAACTGCTTACTTAGCTTAATGAGTCTGTCGTCTCCTAAGAAAGTAGCCTCTCCATGTTACTTAAGACAGGAAAATACTGTATATTTACTTTCTCAGTCTTTTCATGTACATTCAGAATCTTTTAAAAAATTATATTTTTTAAATTTCTTTAAGACTTTGGAAAAACAACAAAGATGGGGTTTGTTGTGGGTAAGGTAAGATGATAAGAAAATAAACATTAGCCATATACTAATAAATATCAGCCACATACTTTTTATATTGTTATGTTTTGTCTTTCCCTGTTATCTTTCCTTGTTTCTTTGAACATCAATGCAGAGGATATTTCCTTACTGTACTATTTCAGATGATAGAACATGCATGCTTTCAGCAAGAAATGGTCTGTTTAGAGATCTACCATATTTCTCAAACTAAATGTGACTATATGACATTGAACATGAATGATGCTATTTTTCTCTGTTTCATTCATAACTGCTTAGTTCAGAAGTAGAATATAGTCATTATAATCCATAATTTTTTAAACTAATACATGTGAGGTGTTTTTGTTTTTGATAAGGATGAAATACATGCAATTCACTGAATCATTAAAGGAAAGAGGACAATGTTGCTGACATAACCCTGAGCTTCCGTTGCTGTTCCTGATTCCGTCTTGTTAAATGCATTTGAATGTTTAGCATAAATGAAAATACAGGGAGGTAAAAGAGATATGGAAAAATACTTCAAATCCATATTTAAGTTAAGCAAATTGACTTTTTAGTACCAAAACCAGCATTCTTAAAGGAATTGTGGAACAATTTACTTTAACTGAGCAGATTTAGGCTAAAGCTAGAGGTTTTACATGTGAGCAGTATTTAAATGATGTCTCAGACTGTAGCCAGAAGTATTCAGAGATATATTTGTGACTTTTCCTGTTACGAAGACAATATAGTGGGCTGGTCATTTACATTTGCTAAGATTTAGGGCAAGTTAGATGAAAACTAAGGTATGTGTTTACAAAAGCTAGAGGAGGTGCTGAAAAAGATCCAAGAATGGCAAAAAAGATGTACCTACATTTTCCCAGGATTTGTGGAACAGTACTTTCACATATTCACTGCAGTGCATTTTAAGCAACCATTGTTAATATTTCCTCTGAGATCAATGCTGATTTTTTTTTCAATTCAGAGCTGCCTAGGAAACACAGATAAGCCTTTTTAGCTGTATTTCTTTACTCTCTCATTGCTCAGAAAATGGCCAGAAGCATCTGTCAGTAGAACAGAAGTGACACATTAAGAATAAATTCACAGGAAAACATGCAGAAAAAAAAAGAATATCACAAAACAGAACCAGGAGAAAAAAGGATAATCCAAAAAGACTAGCAGAGATGTTCAGAGGAAATGCTGTACAGAGAATGATATAATATCATCAAGTTAAACACAAATATGAGTAAGACACATATTGGGCTGATACTTAAAGAACAAAGGCTAAGGCAGCTTTGCACTTACATTCAGAAGAAAAACTGTGTCTGGTGTTTCACACAGTAAAACAGAACACAAATCAGTTATTTAGGTAAAGTTTCAAAGCTAGAACTGAAAATTACACTAACAAGATTTGTTTTTTTAATAAAATAGCCAGTTCCTTGTCAAAGTATCTGCTCTGAAAGAAAGAAAATGCTAAAAGTGTTAGAAGAGAATATAATGTCTTCTTGTTGAGTTCATACCATTCATACATGTGAGTCTTATTTAATTTATGTAGTTATAGCCAAATACTGGAGGCTGGGTACATTGTGAAGAATTAAATTAGCTCACAGACTTAAAAAAGAAAATCTCCAGATTGGACAGTTTATTACCTCATTCTATAGTAATAGTTGTGCACAGGATGACAAAGAAGAAAGGTAAACCAACCTGTGAAAGAGAAAGACAAAAGCCATGGCATGTTCTTGCTTATGACTCACTGGAGAGAAAAGCTGTCCTCAAGAAAATCGTTATCACTTTCATTTGGTGAAACATACTAGGCCTAAAGAGTTAACTATCATTTATTTGCTGAATCGTTTCATCATCATTTATTGAGCCAAAAAAGAGAACATCTAGTCTCTGAACCATTAAGAAACTGGCTCAAAATGTAGATAAATTGTATCACAATTAACACAATAAATTTAAATATAAATTTCTTATTTTTATTTTAATTATATTATTCTTGTATATTGTTGTGTAAATGTTTAAACAGTTAAAATAGTTGTTTTATATTGTAATACTTATGTAGAAATAGACACTATTTCCTGTAATCTTTACATAATACCATGAAGAAGCAATATAAAATAATACAAAATACATTGTGTTTATAATGGAATAATCCACCATGGAAGAGAAGATATGACAGAATGACCCTGTGACCATGGAATTATGTAGCTTTTCCCATGGTAAATGAACCTGGAAATAATGAATGGTACCAGAATTAGTCTGAGTCATAACCACTGAAAATCTGCCCCAAGTAATGAACTGATACCACCTGCAATTATCCTAACAAAGATTCTCTAACATCCTGTGTTGAACTCTGACTGCTACAGTAGAACACTGACTAAGACTGGAGGTATCTTATAATGTTCTAATATTTGGAAAAAGTAGAAAATACAAGTTCTACTTCTAAGTAGAGATGATTATTTGTCCTTGGGTCATATTTATTAGCCAAGGAAATAAATAATTCTAATTCTTTATGCAATATGATATGTAGAAAGAACATATATTTCATGTCTAGAAAAACTCATTTTAATTATATTTCCTAAATTATTAATGGGCACAATAAATTTTATATAAAATAAGTATGCAGATATTTTAATTAATATGTTAATGGATGTGTATTCATTATTCCCAATACTGGATTATATAAGGACATTTTCATGCAAGCATGGAATGTATTTTGAGCATATATTCCTATGTCCTGCATGCTTCCCTTTATCTCTGTTGAAATCCTCCCTTAGTTCCTTTTGTTTCTTTAAACAAGTTTTCTAACACATTTGTTGCATGTAGATATAAATTTAGGAATTTATACCTTAAAAACAATACTTTCCTTTCTATGATTGACAATTATCTTAATATGATTATCTTTATTTGCATATGTTGTTTTTCTTACAAACAATATAACTTTGTCCCATTTTGAAAATTTTAATGTTTAACTTTTAATCTACAAAGAAGCCAAAATCAAAATGTTTCTTATTGTATTAATTCCTAGTGTTAAATTTAATTAATCTCTTTATTCACCAAGCACCATTTTGCTGAAACCTTGTCTCTCTAATTTCTCATCTTGAGTAATCTTTGACTTCCATCTGAATTGACGTGACCCATCATACTGATGAAAAAAAAATTACCTTGTTGAACCAATGAGTTTATTGTGGACACTTCCAGGAGCACAGGTCAGAGATTAATTACAGAAGCATGGTTGTCTCAAAGGCACTTTCATCACTAAAACATACACCAATGAGTAAAAGATAGCAAAAGCTTCTATACTACCATGGGTCTCCCTGCTGCACATGAAGGTAGCTCTAAAAAGAGTCTCTTCATTGTAATGATTGTGTTTTATAAACTTGTGGATTCTATCATTTCCTGTATCTGTAAGTTTCATTGGCTTCCGGAATCTTAAGATTTCTTGCTCCTTCCAAGAGAAAATAGCAGTAAAGCTAATTAGGTAACTTTACAAATGGAATTAAAAGAACTGGTTTCAGCACATCACACAGAATTTCGTAATTTGTATGTCCAGTTTCAAAATAAGCTAAACTGTCTTCTGAGAGTATATGTTAATCTACAAAGCTCTAGATCTTTTGAAAAGACTGTTAATCACCATTGCCTAATTGATGCATTTAGAATATCAAAACCAATAAAAGCAGAATATTTATTCACATAATAAAACAGAATATTCAGCTTGAAAAACAAGTTTCTAATTCATAAAATACTCAGTAACAAATTTAAAAGTCTTAAAATATCAAATATTCTCAGTCTACAAACACTTAAACATCAAAAACTGTTGACAACATGTGAGCTTCACAATTTACAATATACTAATGAGTTTTTAAGCCGTATTTTGTTTAGATTTTAGATTATGTTTGAGATTATTAAAATTACATCATTTTTACCTTTCATTTTGAAAACATGGTTGAGCAAATATCCTCGTTGTGTACTTGAACATCTTTTGGTTATATGCCTAGGAGTGCTACAGCTGGATCTTGAGGAAGCACCATTCCTAATTGTCTGAGAAAGTGCCAGAATGATTTCAAAAGTGGTTGTACAAGTTCACATTCCCACCAGCAATGGAGGAGGGTTCCCCTTTCTTTCTGCACAACCTCTCCATCATGTGTTGTCACTTGAGATTTTTTTTCTTCAATCAAGGACCATGCTTGGACATAGCCCATGGCAGCTCAGTGTCCAAGTGAGCACCCTAGTAAGGGGAACAGGGACTATTTCTGACATGAACTCAGTGGCTGACTCTTTGTCTTCCCCACCCCCTGTAGGTGGAGCAGCCAAACTAGGCCACAGAGGAGGACATTGCAGCCAGTCCTGATGAGACCTAATAAGCTAGGGTCAGATGGAAGGTAAGGAGGACTTCCCCTATCAGTGGACTTAGAGAAGAGCAGGGAGAAGATGAGTTAAGGAGGTTGGGATTAGGAGGGAATGATTTAGGTGGCTACAGCTGGGATACCAAGTAAATAATCTGTAATTAATATAAAAATTGAATTCAGGTTCTAAGATCAACAATTAATAAATAAGACATCATGAAATTGAAAAGTTTCTGTAAGGCAACAAAAACTGTCAATAAAAGAAAGTGACAGTCTATAGATTTGGAAAGGATATTCACCAATCCTATATCTGGCAGAGGGCTAACATCCAGAATATATAAATAACTCAAGAGGTTAAACACCAACAAACCAAATAATCCAATTTAAAATGGGTTACAGAGCTAAACAGAGAATTCTCAATAGAGGAATATCAAATGGCCAAGAAACACTTAAAGGCTCAAAATCTTTAGTCATTAAGGGAATGAAAATCAAAATGACTATGATACTCTATCTTATATCCATCAGAATGGCTAAGAGCAAAAACAAAAGTGACAGCACATGCTTGTGAAGATGAGAGAAAGGTGAAGACTCTTCCATTGTTGGTGAGAATGCAAACGTGTACAACCACTCTGGAAATCAGTCTGGTGCTAATTCAGAAAATTGGGAATAGCTCTATCTCAAGACCCAGCTATACCATTCCTGGCTATTTACCGAAAAGGTGCTCTATCATACAAAGACTCTGGCTCAATTATGTTCATATCATCTTTATTCATAATAGCCAGAATCTGGAAAAAAATGTAGTTTTCCCTCACCCAAAGAATGGATGAAGAATTTGTAGTCCATCTACACAATGGAATAATACTTGGCTATTAAAAATAAGGAAATGAAATTTCCAGGCAAATGGATGGAAAAGATCACCTAGAAAAGGTCACCTGAGTGAGGTATGCCAGACATATAAAGACACACATGGTATGGATTCACTTATAAGTGGATTTTAGAATTGTACAGGATAAGCATACTACAACTCAAGACCCAAAGAAGAAAAGTATCAAGGAGGACCTGAAAGAAGCTTCTTACCTCCAGTTCAGAAGTTGTAATAGAACAGCATAGTAAGTGGTTGAAGAGAGGGAACAGGTAGGAACGGTGCACAGGGAGATATGTGGGTTCATATCAGACCAGGAGAGAGCAGCTGCTGGAAGACAGAGGCATTGGGCTGGGACTTCTCTGTGACAAGCTGGAGACCTATGACAGGGTAGGCTTCTGGGAGGATATGAGGTAACTCTAGCTGGGACTCCTAATAATGGGGTCATGGAGACTGAAGAGGACACCCTCTAACTAGACATGACTCGACCTAGTGGAAGGAAAGGAACACCAGCCCATCCACAAAATCTTCAATCCAAAATTTACCCTTCCTACAAGATGTGCAGAGACAAGAATAAAGGAGAAATTGAGGGAATGTCCAACCTATGACTCGCCCAACCTGAGACCCACCCCACGGTCAGCCAACCCCTGACACTATTAAGGATATGCTGCTATTGAGAGCCGACTGTCACTGTCCTCTGAGTGGCTTCACCCAGTTCCTATGAAAACAAATGCAGAGACCCACAACCGTTTACTGGGTG
This sequence comes from Psammomys obesus, assembly GCF_907164565.1. Taxonomy (NCBI): domain Eukaryota; kingdom Metazoa; phylum Chordata; class Mammalia; order Rodentia; family Muridae; genus Psammomys; species Psammomys obesus. Next base: position 1,170,895 of record NW_026592666.1, read on the forward strand.
GAGCTCAGGGAAACTTTTATAAGAGTTGTGGAAGAGGGGATAGAAGGACCCAGAGGGGACAGAAGCTCTACAAAAAGACCAACAGATACAAACACCAACCAAGCACCCATACATGGACTGGACCTAGGCCCCCTACACTGGTGTAGCTGAAAGGCAGCTAGGTCCTCATATGGGTTTCCTAGTAAGGTGAATGGGAGATGATTTTCATGTGGTCCTGTTGCCTGCTTTATATCACTTTTTCCTGACCTTACTACCTAGCCAAGGCACGGGGGAAGAGGATGTAGTCAGACCAGATGGAACTTGATATGCTGGAGTAGGTGGGTGGGTGGGACTTCCTTCTCTGAGGAGTAGGGAAAAGAAGTTATGGGAAAAAGGGAGGAAAGATGGAACCGGGGAAGAGTAGTGAGTGGGCTATGACTGGGATGTAAAATGAACAACAACAAAATGAAGCCAGAGAGGATACTGAGAAAAGGAACTCTTATAAACTGCTAGTGGAAATGTTAGCTACTGCCTCCAACATGGAAATCAGGATGAATTTTTCTTTTTCTTTTTCTCTTACCTTTTCCACTTCTTTTCTTTTGTTTTTGATTTGTTTTTCTAGACAGCGTTTCTCTGGGTAGCTTTGAATTTCCTGGACTCATTTTGTAAACCAGCTGGCCCAGAACTCACAGTGATCGGCTTGCCTCTGCCTTTCAGTGTGCTGTGATTAAAAGGTGTGCCCCACCATGCTTGGCTAGAATAGATTTTTCTAAACACAAATGTTATTCAGAAGACTTGTTTATGCAACATTTTGGCATTGATCCTAAGAACTCTAAGTAAACATTATCACGGATGTATTTTGAATTAACTTTATTGCCATACTATCCACAATAACTAAATTGATGCATCACCCTTATTGCTTATCAACAGAGAAATGCTTGTTTGGTTTTTTTAAGAAAATTTACAGGTTTATGTCTCCTTTACAATCACATGTTATATTATTGAAATAATATTTTCTTATACATTCTGATTACAATGTCACATTTCCAATTGATTAAAGATTAAATTGAATTATTTTTAAGTTAGAATATACAGCAGGTGTCTTCAGCAAAGCAATATATGTAGAGATTTGTTCAGTTCCATGATAATTATAGGAAACTCACAGGAGTCTACTTGTCAACAATATACTAGTTCCAGAGTGTTTTGTTGTGTTTATTCAATCATCTAAAACTAAGCTGTAATAGTTTTCTCTTAGGGGATGCTTTCAAATCTGATACATAATTACCCTCTAATTAAATAGCAATTTCAGTGCTTTACACAAACAGATAACAAATAGTCATTGAGATAAAAGGTTATATCTAGGGTATTTTATTTGTTTACATACAGTGAATTCTGTAAATATACCTTAGCAAAAGAAAAAAGATTATGTTTCTGTTGAGCTAAAGTTTTATTTCCTCAGTTGAGCATTGGGTTTTGTAGAGACAGAGAGCTGTAGTTCTCTAATTAGTTACAGAATAAAAAGCAAAACAAATTGCATCCTCCTGACTTTGTATAGCAAGCCCTACAGTAAGAGGACCTCAATAAACATCCAAATCTGTTCACATGTGTCCTAGGAAAGCTGGCATTATCCTCTTGCCAGTTCCTTCTCAGAGACTAGGGTAAAATAATGGATTATGTAAATGTTACATAAATTAAATATATAAATTATCATAGTATGTACATGCAACAAGGGAGGAGCAGTCCTGTTAGGCCACAAAGGAGAGCTTTGCAGCCAGTCCTGAGGATACCTGATAAAACAGGATCAGATGAATGGGGAGGAGGTCCCCCCTATCAGTGGACTTGGCAAGGGGCATGGTGGAGAGGAGGGAGGGAGGGAGGGATGGGGAGGGAATGAGGGATCAGGACACGGCTGGGGTACATAGTTAATAAAATGTAACTGATAAGAAAAAAATAAAATCCAAAAAAAAAAAAAGAAAAAAAGAAATCATGAAAAACAATCAGTTATTTTCTTAACATGAAATTGATCTAACCTAATTACAGAAGGAAAATATGAGTTTATCCAGAAAGACTGTACTTATTAAAACTTCAAACATATATAGTATTTATATCTTTCCCATGCCATAAAATTTTTAATGATATCAAGGAAAATCTTTATATTAAGAAATAATATGTTGTTTGTGTGGAACAGAGGCCTCCTGGGCTAAGGATTGTTGGGAAGTGGAGAAACAGTCTTCCCCAGGGAAGAGCACAGCAATTATTTATCCAATATCAAATGGTCAATTCAGAAAACATATGTACAATGTATTTATGTATTTGGAAATATATATCAACAACTGAAGCAAGACAGGCCATGTACTTGAAAGAGAGCAAGGGATGGGTACAAGCAGTTGCTTTGAGGGGTTAGGAATGATGTAATTATATTTTAATCTTAAAATATAAAAATATCAATTTTTAAAGAAAATAAATAATATCACAACTTTAATCACCAGAGATAATATGGAATTAATGTTACATTTAAAATTAACTTGAGCAGTTTAAATCATGTTACGATAAAGGAGCGCAAGCCAGGATCTCGCTGTGTGCTGTGCGTCTGCCTGGCCTCATCTCTTTCTAGTACCAGCTTCAGCACAGTCCACGATGTATGGCCTTAAAGGCTGGAAAGGACTCCAGAAGGCCAAGACAAAAGCGTTTTCCCATTCGCACCGAGCCTGCTTGCAGTATCCCTGCTTGCAGGATCCTTTTTCTACACCTGAAATCTAGGACATGGACATGTGGGTGTGACCTCTGCTACATACAGTGCAGCCATCCTGCAGTACCTCGCTGCAGAGGTACTTGAATTGCCAGGAAATGCACCAAAATGGCACGGGATGCATCAAAAGAACTAAAGGTAAAGCATATTAACTGTAGTCACTTGTAACTTGCTTTTCGGGGAGGTGAAGAGTTGGACTCTCTGATCAAGGCTGGTGGTGGTGTCATCTCACACATCCACAAATCTCTAATTGGGAAGAAAGGACCTTCTAAGGATGCCTGGATGCCTCATTATCTCAGGACATTCTTAACAGTTGTCCAGTGTTGGTGATTCTATTGTACTATGTCTCTCTGCAAAACACAATATTGCCTTTTTGCAGTTCTACTTGAGCAAGTTGGAGGCTTATTTTAATTAACCTTTCAACCAACCAAATTTCTGCATTTTAGCCTTAACCATATTTAAGTGTTAAGGTGGCATCAAAAAGCTATTGATTGAAGTTGTGGGTTTTTTATTGAGTTGATTGTTTTTAAAATACTTTTTTTGGGTTTTAATTGTGATGCAGAAGTTATAGTAACAAATATTTGGTTTTGTACAGACATTATTTCCACTCTGATAGATAAGCTCAATAAAGGTCATATCCCAAACTAGTTTTTAAAAAATATTAAAAAATTAAAAATAGAATTGATTTGAAATTTTAATATGCTTATCAAAATTGTAGGACAAACCAATGCTAATCAAAGACAAATAAAATCTGACAATATAAGGTTTAAAAATATACGGCTTTTCATTTCTTTTTGTACTTTGCTACTTTGGCATGTATGAGTGCTTTCTTGAAATTACGAATATTAACAAGGAGTTCTTGTCATGACTAAAATCTTGACATTAGAAGATTCATATTATCTTGATAAAATCCACACTTTATTTAATAATCCTAATGATTTACTTCTGATGCCTTGTACATTCCAGGCCAAAAAGTCACTTTGAATGTCTGTAGGTTTTGTATATTTTAATATATATATATATATATATATATATATATATATATATATATATATA